>NC_091985.1:142268473-142576224 GCF_044704955.1 Pristiophorus japonicus
TTTTAAATTTAGCTCCTAGCTCCCTAAATTCGTCTTTTAGGACCTCATCCCATTTTTTACCTATATGCACCACGACAACTGGCTGTTCACCCTCCCTCTTCAAAATGTCCTGCACCCGCTCCGAGACATCCTTGACCCTTGCACCAGGGAGGCAACATACCATCCTGGAGTCTCGGTTGCGGCCGCAGAAACGTCTATCTATTCCCCTTACAATAGAATCCCCTATCACTATAGCTCTCCCACTCTTTTTCCTGCCCTCCTGTGCTGCAGAGCCACCCACAGTGCCATGAACTTGGCTGCTGCTGCTCTTCCCTGATGAGCCATCCCCCTCAACAGTACCCAAAGCGGTGTATCTGTTTTGCAGGAGCATAACCGCAGGGGACCCCTGCACTACCTTCCTTCCACTGCTCTTCCTGTTGGTCACTCATTCCCTATCTAGCTGTGTACCCTTTACCTGCGGTGTGGCCAACTCACTAAACGTGTTATTCACGTCATTCTCAGCATCGTGGATGCCCTAGAGTAAATCCACCCACAGCTCCAGTGCCGCAACGCGGTCTGTCAGGTACTGCAGGCGGATGCACTTCCCGCAGATGTAGTCGTCAGGGACACTGGAAGCATCTCTGACTTCCCATATCGCACAGGAGGAGCATAACACGTGTCCGAGCTCTCCTGCCATGACTTAACCCATAGATTATAATTTGGCAACAATAATGCTAAAGGTTACTTACTGATTAAAAAAAACGAAAAAGAAAAACTACTCAATCAATTACCTCTTGGCTCGAATGTCACCTTTCAATTTCTTTCTACTTTTTTGCCTCCCTGCTGCAGCTGCACCAGCTGGCCTCCTCGACGTCGCTCTCCGAGTGTTGGGCCTCTTGTTGGCCTCACCACACTGCCGCCCCACCTCCTCAACATCCCGCTGGCTCCCAACGCTGCTCCATGACTGTTGGGCCTCTTGTAGGCCTCACCACGCTGCCACTCTGCCTCCTCGGCAGTCCGCCGGCTCCCGACGCTGCTCCCCGACTGTTGGGCCTCTTGTAGGCCTCACCACGCTGCCACTCCACCTCCTCGACGTCCCGCTGGCTCCCGATCTTCGCTTGGGCCAGGCACCAGAGAACAGACCAGCGCAGCACCTGAGGCACAGACAGTCCATCATGACTGCGTGGCAATGATCCAGCGGAACGACCTAAAAGTATCTACCCAGCTCCAGTGGCAGGACTCCTGGAGAAGAAGATCGAATTCACAGGCACTCTTCCAGCTTTTGTGGCAGAATCACGGGAGAGAAGGATCAAGGCAGTCAACCTCGAGGACAGAGGCAAGTTGGCATTCCTGCTGAAGCGAGGAGCAGCATGGCGTGGCAGGGTTCCCTTAAAGGAGACTCTGCAACCAACTGAACTTAGAGACATTGTATGCATGGCAATCAATGTAACGAACCGATTAAGAATGTAAAGAACAAAATGTTGCGAGATGTCGGGAACAGAGTGTCCCCAAAAGTAGCAAGCGAGCGAATTCGGGAGGGTAAAGATGCCCTGCCCCAGGTGACCTCACAAGTTATAGGCCAGTGACCTCAGGAGGGTGAAGGCACTGATCCTGATACCCTATCCCAGGTCTATCCCACGCTGCAGGCACCCGATGGCACTATTTGCCACAGACCTGGAAACGAAAACGGTGCCAATACGCGCAGTCGGCCACCGTTGTCCATCACCTGGGTGGAGACAGCGCAGCCCCCAGACCCAGTCGCTACCTCGGCCATGTCCGGGAGTCCTGGCAAGGTGAGCGAATCAAGCCCACCCCACTAGCAGGGGGTGCAGCGCCGACATCAGATGACTAGGACCGGTTGCTCTGGAACTAGCGTCCTCGCATACCTTAGTACTGACCATGACTAAACTAATTATGCAATCTACCCAATCCTGGTGCACGACCGTAAAACGTAACGAATGTAAGTCACTGAACCAAGGTGTCACGATACAAACTGTAAAAAAAAATGTTTTTTCTTCCTTTCTTTGTACTTGCAATGTGTCTAATCCTGTATGTTTATGTAATGGGCCAGTTGCATGATCTCGTTGTGGGGGGTGGGAGGGAAATGGATGTATGTAGCCATGGACACAAACATGGATCACACCCAGAACCCTCTGGAACCTCCACTGCATCACTGAACCATCCAAACTGGTAACCACTACCCAATGTTGTGGCAAAAGGACTTAGGGGTTAACAGGGAGCAGGCCAAGCCAAAGCACAGCCAAGGTGCAAGGGCTATTGGCACTTAAGTCTGGGGAGAGCTAAACCAGAGCACATAGTGCAACGGTAATTGGCACAATGGACTTGGGGGAGAGTGATGTTATATATGCAGACTATAGATATACTCTCTGTGTAGTCACTGCATAGTTGCATAAGATGGAGACTTGTTTACCTGATGTACTTTCAATAAGGTTTACACTGTGTATATACATACTGGCACCACTAGAGGATGCAACTGGTGGAGTCCGGGGTTTCCTGTCCTGCCCTGGTGGCAGGAGCTGTATAAAAGGGGAGCCACCATGCGGCTGCCTCACTCTGGAGTTAGGAATAAAGGACCAAGGTCACTGCAGTTTGAGTACAACACATTGCCTCGTGGAGTCATTCATAGATACAGTACAAATATAATCATTCCCCTTCAAATCAAATGGGCTCAATCTCAAATTGGCAGCCACAACTGGGAGACGTGCATGAATTGGGAAGCATCAAGAGGAGAACATGGAAAGTCGAGTTTTGCCCTGGAATTTAAGAAGTATATCGGGACTGGGAATGAGCCTTCCAACTGTGGTGGTAGCTTTGAACAAATGCAAAAGTGAATACTTGAATAAAATTTTAAATTGCTTTGATACTGACAAAGTTTATGGACCAAAGTGAACAGAAGATAAATTAAATAGGAAACTCTTGAACTCAACTACCAAAGATGACCCTGAGCTTCCGGTCGCCTGTCACTTTAATTCCCTGCTCCGCTCCATTCCCACTCCAACATCTCCATCCTCAGCCTCCTACATTATTCCAATGAAGCTTAACGCAAGCTCGAGGAACAGCACCTCATCTTTCGTTTAGGTACTTTACAGCCTTCTGGACTCAACATCAAGTTTAACAATTTCAGATAACCTCTGCCCATATTCGGCTCCCCCCTCCTACCCACCCCACCGCCAATCTTATGTTTCTTTTTCTATTTGTCTCCAATGACAACTGGTCATTATTCTGCTATTCCTACCCTATCTACACTAACCTTTTTCTAACTTCTGTCATTACCATTTCAATTCGGCCCATCATCCCTTTTGTCTCTCTAATCTCTCCTGCCTTCCCCCCTATCACCGACCTTCTCTTTTGTTTTTTCTTCCCCTTCCCCTTTTTCAAGGCTCCTTAAGAACCTGTTCTTTTCGAACATTCGCCAGTTCTGACAAAGTGTCATCGACCTGAAACGTTAACTCTGTTTTTCTCTCCACAGATGTTGCCTGACCCGCTGAGATTTCCAGCATTTTCTGTTTTTATTTGAGATTCCAGCATCCGCAGTATTTTGCTTTTGCACCAAAGATGATAAGTATTTATGCTCTCCTAAACTTCCAATCTCAGGTAAACTTTGAGGGTGTTGTCTCAGACAATTGTTGAAGTTGTGAAGTGGATCTGTGCATGCAAGGTTGCATAGACCCCCAGGAGCTTCAGGTTGTCACAAATCCTTCATTTATTCTGCTCAATACAAAATATACCAGCAAAATAAGTGAGGAGATCATTGTATGTATGTTAAATAATGTAAGTAATTGTTCGAAAATGGGGACGAATTGAATGATGTATTTTGTGTCATGGAGTACATCTTACTGCAAATAATAACCACCACTCCCATTTTTTTTGGACAGCAGGTGCTGGTAACGATTCTGCTGTTCATTTAATCACTCCCGTCTTCACAATCCTTCACTCGTGTTCTTTCCGCCCCTCCCCACTTTCCCTACCTCTGTGCTTGCTTAAAATCTGTTACATCTGTACCATTTCCCAGTTCTGACAAAAGATCACCAGCCTGAAATATTGGGCCATAAATTGCAGCGTCTCCGGATGTGTGCGTTGTGCGTGTGCACCCGGAGAGGCCCCGAAGAGCCGGTTTTTGCGCACGCGCCTAAAACCGGCACTTGTAATGTGTGTAACAAGATCCTCTGGTTCTCTCTGCACAAATGCTACCTGGCCTGCTGAGCATTTCCAGCATTTTCTGTTTATATTTCAGATTCCCATATTCCACAGCATTTTGCCGTTGTATTACTGCAAATCATGCTGGTGATGTTTTTAGTGATTCATGCAATCTGTACTTGTTCATACATTGTACTACTTTGAATGATAAACTAAAGAGGTTTACTAGCTTATCTTCATGGACTCCTGATACCAGACGGACATCTTAAATTTCATCAAATTAAGTGGACAGTGTTTAAGTAGGGAACAGAATAAATTGCTTTGAGTCAAGAATTTTTCATTTGTGTTTTATTTTCCCGGAATAATGTCATTCTTGTAATTTTTTTTAACTTAATGCATTCCAACGAGACATGTTCTACATGTATGGCTTTGATACTTGCATAGAAAATTACATGCAAGTTTATCCTCTTTCAATCCAGTCCACCCACCAGATGAGATGAATGTAAATGATGATGGTTGCCTTTTCATAACACAGCATTTCACACAAGAGTTTGAAGACAGTGGTTTACTAACTGGAGAAAGATACAGCAGAATAGATCACAAAGATATATACAGAGCAGGGAAGTCATTCAGCCCATCTAGCTTATCCCTCTATGGAAACCAATAACAGCATGAAACTTTTGCATGAGTTTTTTGCCTTCACTACTCTTATCCAGTGGACCATGAATCGGTCTTTGTGTTAAGAATTGCTCCCTGACATTAGGCCTAAATTTGTTTTTTTTTCCTGGCCTTACACTTATGTCCCCTTGACCTAGTTATGGTTTACAGTGAAATGGTGCTCAGCAATAACTTTTTCTATTCTACTTACTATCTTATATTTCTCTATAAGGTATCTCTCAATGGTCTCCTCTCCAAACTGAAGAGTCCAGGTTTTTTTTAAAAACTATTTGTCACAACTCAGGTATTTGACACAATGGATAAGCATCAATGCCCTTCTCTACATCAATTCTAGGGCCTGTGCATTCTTGTCCAAATGGAATTTCATTTCCCATAATTCTGGTCTGTTGCAAATTTTATCTAGGTCCTTCTATAGCTTCTTGGCTGCTTCACTAGACTCGACACCACTTGAGTGAGGAAAAGCAGAGCTCCATGCAGCCATTTTTAAATGCATGCTTAAAGCTCTGCGAGCCTCTAGTTGCCAATGAAAGTTCTAATGATAGAAAAAAGCTGATGGGATAGTCAGTTCTTTTTTTAATCAAAAACCCAAAGACAGTAGTGAACCTCTTGAATTCTTTATAAACAACAAAATACACAATGCTAGCAATAAAAGATCACACCGTCAATGTTGTGCATGATGCTGTGCAAAAGAGATCTGACCATGTCAATGCCAAATACGCAGCATTACTGGGCCATTTGTCCAGCTCCCCAGTAATAGCTAACTGAAACTTGCTTCAGTGGCAGTTTAGATAAGTGAACAGTGGCAGCGCTGTTGAGATGTGTTCTTAAAAAAAATGTAAGCATACTCTCCTTGTTTAAAAATAGTGCATATAAGTAACTAATCATCCAATTATATCAGTTATTTCAGCTGTGTGTCAAAAAGGGTGACACAATGAACAGCAATTTCATTATCAGTACAGTTAGTGTAATTGGTCTCTTTTATGTAAACATCCAACAGCTGCTACATAGGTCCACTAAAAAGTGGAGACTTGGATGGGATTTTCAGAAACACTATGAGTCACTTTTTACTGTACTGTTGCCATAAATTGTTTTTAAAATACAACACATCTATCTGCACCCTATGCCAAATAAGCAAAACCACTTTTAGGCACAATAGTTGTAGGGGGAGGGCAATGTCCAGGCAGGAGAGGAGACTCGGCCTGCCTTAAATACTGTTCATCATCTGTTCCCTATTCATTCCTATTCCATTTATAATTTTGCTTACTGCTGAATAGCTTTGCTGTGTCAACGAATATTGTTATTATTCCAGTTGATTAAAGCACAGTACACAATCCATGGGCGGATGCAGCAAACATGCTGAGTAATGAATGCACCATCAATCCTAGAAGGACTGAGAATAGAAAATTTAGCAGGTTAAAGAGTCAACTGATGTTCAGTTAGAGGATCCAAGTTCCATGGAATCTGAGCTTCTTTCACATCACTGAAATATAGAAACTGATCAGGGGGTTATTATTCTACAGGTAATAGTCTCAGACCAATAACTTGCACAGATAACACAGAGCCAGCAAACTTGAGTTAATTAAGCACTATGTTAAGCACTGCACATACAGAGTGGAAAGGAATAGACTGGATTTACGATACCCAGCTCTACCTCACTACCACCTCTCTCGACCCCTTCACGGTCTCTACATTGTCAGACTGCATGTCCGATGAGCAGAAATTTTCTCCAATTGAATATTTGGAAGACCAAAGCCATTGTTTACGGTCCCCGTCACAAACTCTGTTCCCTAACCACTGACTCCATCCCTCTCCCCAACTTCTGTCTGAGGCTGAACCAGATTGTTCGCAACTTTGGTATAATTTTTGACGCTGAAATGTGCTTTCGGCCACATATCTGCAGCATAACTAAGACCGCCTATTCGAGAGGCCAAGTCAGCCCTTGCCTCAGCTCATCCACTGCTGAAGCCCTCATCCATGCCTTTGTTACCTCTAGACTTGCCTATTCTTACACTCCTGGCTGGCATCCCACATTCCTTGCCTTTGGACGTTTCACTTCGTTAAAGGCGCTATATAAATACAAGTTGTTGTTGTTGGATATGGGGGGGGTCTCCCCATGGTTAATGTCATGTATTCAACCAGCATTGTAACCCATGTATAATCTGATCTAAGTTGTACACTGTGAGAACAATGACCACTAGGTGGGAGACACTCCTAACCTGGACCTTCAGGTATAAAAGGGAAGCTCCACCCACCTTCATCACTTGAGTTCTCCAGTTAGACAAGGGCAATCGGGCATGCCCCAACATGTAGTCGAACCCAGAGGGGGAGGTCGACAGAGACAATGGCAAGCTGAACGGCGATTCATGCCATTGCAAGAGACAATGCGGCCAGTAATGGGGCCATCAACACCTGTTAATGGCGCATTCAAGGACAGTCACAGGGGCAGTCAGGGACGATCGACTGGCAAGGGACCTTTTGTTTCAAACAACAGCTCATGTTGGAGGCGTGGAGGCATACACTCAGCCGGAGTTTGCAGAGATGAACAAAATACCTGCAGATATTGCAGAAGTGAACGCTGGGGGAAATCGCTGGAAGCTGAAGTTCAGCGAGTTCATGTGGAGCACGTATACAGTTCATACACCAGGACGCCACCGATAATGATGGAAAGTGCTCCTCAATGGCATCCCAGTATCAATGGAGCTGGACACGGGGGCCAGCCAGTCCCTGATGGGTATCAAACAGTTCGAAAAGTTGTGGGCGTCCAAGGCCAGGAGGCCAAAATTATCAGCGATTGACGCACAGCTACGAACTTACACAAAGCAGATCATTCCGGTGCTAGGCAGTGCCACGGTAGTCGTGATCCACAAAGATTCGGAGAACAGGTTGCCACTCTGGATTGTCCCAGGGGACGGTCCCGCACTATTGGGGAGGAGTTGGCTTGCTGTCATGAACTGGAAATGGGGCGATGTCAATGCAATTTCCTCTGTGGAGCAAGTATCATGCTCACAGATCCTGGACAAATTTGACTCATTATTTCAACCCGGCATCGGCACTTTCATGGGGGCCAAGGTAGTGATTCACATAAACCCGGACGCCAGGCCAGTACATCACAAGGCTAGAACGGTGCCGTACGTGATGCGGGAAAAGATAGAATGCGAATTGGACCACCTGCTGAGGGAAGGCATCATCTCGCCAGTCGAATTCAGTGACTGGGCGAGCCCGATCGTGCCGGTGCTCAAGGCGGATGGGTCGGTCAGGATATGTGGTGATTACAAGGCCACCATCAATCGGGTGTCACTCCAAGACCAGTACCCGCTACCGAGAGCGGAGGACCTCTTTACGACGCTATCTGGTGGCAAACTTTTTTCAAAATTGGACCTGACCTCAGCTTACATGACCCAGGAGCTGGCGAGTGAGTCGAAGAAGCTGACCACCATCACGACACACAAGGGGTTGTTTGAGTACAACAGATGTTCATTCGGAATTCGCTCGGCCGCCGCGATCTTCCAACGAAATATGGAAAGCCTCCTCAAGTCGATTCCAGGGACGGTGGTTTTTCAGGACGACATCCTCATCACGGGTTGCGATACTGAAGAACACCTCCACAACCTGGAGGAGGTGCTACGCAGACTGGACCGGGTAGGGCTGCGACTGAAAAAGGCGAAGTGCGTCTTCCTAGCTCCAGAGGTAGAATGAGGGTAGCAGACGGGATCAGCCCTACTGCGTCCAAGACGGAAGCGATCCAGAGAGCATCCAGACCCCGTAACACGACGGAGCTGCGTTCGTTCCTGGGGCTCCTGAACTATTTAGGTAACTTTCTTCCCAAATTGAGCACGCTGCTAGAGCTGCTACACGTGTTCCTATGCAAAGGTCGCGAATGGGTCTGGGGGGACAGCCAGGAAAGGGCTTTTAATACAGCACGCAATTTGTTATGTTCCAACACTCTGTTAACACTATACGACCCATGTAAGAAACTTGTGTTAACGTGCGATGCATCGTCCTATGGTGTCGGGTGTGTGTTGCAGCATGTCAATGCCAAGGGTCAGTTACAGCCGGTAAGCTTATGCCTCCAGGAGTCTGTCCCAGGCAGAAAGGGGTTACGGGATGGCAGAAAAGGAGGCGCGCGCATGTGTATATGCTGTAAAGAAAATGCACCAGTACCTGTTTGGCAGGAAATTTGAGCTGGAGACAGATCACAAACCCCTAATGTCCCTTTTGGCCAACAACAAGGCCATAAATGCAAACGCATCGGCCCGCATACAGAGGTGGGCACTCACATTAGCCGCTTATGACTATACAATTCGGCACAGACTGGGCACCGAAAACTGCGCCGATGCACTCAGCAGGCTCCCACTAGCCACCACTGAGGGGGCTACCGAGCATGCTGCTGAGATGGTCATGGCTATTGAAGCTTTCGGAAGCGAAGGCTCACCGGTGACAGCCCATCAGAATAAAGTCTGGACAAATAGAGACCCGATATTGTCTCTAGTCAAGAAATGTGTCCTGAATGGGGACTGGGCAGCCACGTACAGGGCATGCCCTGAGGAATTTAAACCATTTCACAGGCGCAGGAATGAACTCTCGATTCAGGCCGATTGCCGACTGTGGGGAAACCGCGTAGTCATGCCCCAGATGGGCAGAGAGGTGGTAATCAGAGAACTCCACAATGAGCACCCGGGCATTGTCATGATGAAGGCAATTGCCAGGTCACACGTTTGGTGGCCAGGGATAGACGCAGATCTGGAACTTTGTGTTCGCAGGTGCAACACGTGTGCCCAGCTGGGTAATGCGCCCAGGGAAGCCCCCCTTAGCCCCTGGCCATGGCCCGCCAAGCCTTGGTCACGCATCCATGTGGACTACGCAGGTCCTTTCATGGGAAAAATGTTTTTGGTTGTAGTAGACGCCTACTCCAAATGGATCGAGTGTGTCATTTTAAATTCAAGCACAGTCTCTGTCACGGTAGAAAGTCTACGGGCAATGTTCGCCGCCCACGGTTTACCGGACGTCTTGGTCAGCGACAATGGCCCGTGCTTCACAAGCACTGAATTCCAGGACTTCATGACAGGCAATGGAATTAACCATGTCAGAACGGCACCGTTCAAGCCGGCCTCAAACGTCCAGGCAGAACGAGCAGTGCAGATAATCAAACAGGGGATGCTCAGAATCCAAGGGGGTTCCCTACAAACCCGCTTTTCACGCCTCCTGTTGGCCTATAGATCCTGACCACACTCGCTCATAGGAGTTCCACCCGCAGAGCTGCTAATGAAAAGGACGCTCAAAACCCGGCTATCCCTTATACACCCCACCATGAAAGAAATTGTCGAGAGCAGGCGTCAGCCACAATATGACTACCATGACAGGAATGCGAGGGCGCAATGTATTGATGTAAATGATCCTGTTTTTGTCCTCAACTACGCTGCAGGGCCCAAATGGCTCGCAGGCACTGTGATTGCCAAAGAGGGAAATAGGATTCTGGTAGTTAAACTTACCAATGAACAAATCTGCCTCAAACACGTGGATCAAACAAAAAGGAGGTTCAGCAACCCCATAGAAGCAGAGGAAGAACATGATGTAGAGTTCACTCCACCACAGGTGACCGAACACCGGAACCAAAGGGAGGAGAATCCAATCACTGTGGGCAGTCTGGATAGGCCTGAGGCACCGCAAACAGCAGACACTCAGGCCAGCACCCAACAACCGGAGCCCCAACTCAGGCGCTCTACAAGAGAGCGTAAACCACCAGAGAGACTCAACCTGTGATCCCAATAAGACTTTGGGGGGGAGGTGATGTCATGTATTCAACCAGCATTGTAACGCATGTATAATCTGACCTAAGTTGTACACTGTGAGAACAATGACCACTAGGTTGGAGACACTCCTAACCTGGACCTTCAGGTATAAAAGGGGAAGCTCCACCCACCTTCATCACTTGAGTGCTAAGGAATAAAGGACAGGTCACAGACTGACCTTCTCTCAAGCATGGGCCTCGTCTGCATTTATACTGTATAGTAAGGACGTATCAGTTAACCTTGCTGGAGGCCCCCAAAATCCAAAGCAAGATTTGCACAGACCATTCCTCAAAGAGGAGACAAAAGATATGCTTAATGGAACATAAAGGTGGTCAGGATTGTGTGGTCACGTCATCCGCTCTTCCCTGTGAGAAAGTACCTTGCTGTTGCTTGCTATTTCTCTTTGGATGAGACAGCAATTAGAAACTCAACATGGGACGAATTTTAGACGTGAACCCACATCCTATCACTGCCGTGCATTGGCATGGAACATCAATCTGTTAATGCACTCAGCCACTTACACCAAGATCGTTGGTTTCTACAAAACATGTTGCGTATCTTGGATTATGGCGCTGGTATCTTAACCTATAATCTTTTTTAACCTTTAATTTTTTTTAATCTTTTCATTGCCCTACTTTTGTCATTCGCAGAATAGCATTAAGTTCTGTTTATTGTGAAGTTATATTTTAATTTTGCTTCTAGCTGCTAGACATGGATTTCCTTCATTTTATTACATTTCTTATTTAATTACGTCATTTGTTGAAAAGAGGCTGCAAAATTATGTCACAAGAGAAAATGCAATGGCAAACACGCAAATAGAACTATAGGTAAATATGAACTGGAGAGTCGTTTATTCAAATTGAAGTAATGTTAATGAATTATCCACCTTATTCACTGATATTTATCTATTATTTCACAGGTAAAGGTTGATTAATAAAAATATCAAGCTATCATAATTAAAATATTTTGTTAGTTAATGGATAATTCTGAACTTCAGCTTCTGAATGAAAACATGCAATGTTCAAACTTTTGTCACAGAATGTATTATTATTCAATAATTGCTGAAAACGTTACCATTTCATTTCCCGCGTATGAACAAAAGCAAGAGTGTAGTATAAGCTTGCCTGACCTTGACTAAAAAAAGAGATTGTTACTTTTTAAAGTGCTAAAATATAATAAAGTCCAGACTCTATGAAAAATTAGAATGAGTGCAAAACTTTAGGACTGGACAAGCAAATCATGGGTAATGAGCAAAGAGGATCAACCTTCCAATTACATTTTTACCCATGGATTTGTACAGCCCATCAATGGGGTGAGGACTAAACTCTTCCACGCACCCCCCCACCCCAGCCCCCCCACCCCCCGGCCACTCCCCAGCCTCATCCACTCTCCTGTTATGGAGCAGTTACAGCATTCTTCCATTCCGCAGAAATCTGGATTATCACAATAATTCCAAAAGTGCAAATGATGCACACCTTATCAGTGACAAAGGGGAATGAAATGATATCTCATAAAATATGAAACTAGTATCGCTTGCTTAGCATAACCCCATTATGGGACTTGGGTTTCATAAAACAAGTGCCAAAATAAGGTTGTTTCGAGTTTTTCATAGAACTGGTGAAAACTTTTATTCTGCCGCTGAATTGTGCAATGGATTGTACAAACTGTTTCAGAGATCCAAAAGCTATACACCATAAATGCTGGTTTTGAAGATGTCTATTTCACTAAGTTTTCACTAACCCTGTGACTAACTATAAAACATTGTGACTAACTAAGATATTGTTGTCTGAATATAAAGAGTCGAGTAGATGTGGTCACAATTCTATTCTGTGGCTATGCACATTTTTTTAAATAAATAGTTTATTTTACAAAATGATAACACCAATTTTATCCTGTCCTGAAGTTGTTGATTCTTGCTGGAGTACAGTTCCATCGACATTCTTCTGTGCGGACCTTGGTAATGAGTGTTGGCAAGGCACTTAACCAGGGGGCTCAAAAGTGAAAACCATTGTTTATACACATGCACTTTCTTGCATGGGTCATTAAATAGAAATCAAAAGCAGGAGCCCTGGCTGGTTTTTTTCTGCTTCCTGACACATGGGCAAAGAGGCATTATGGTATTCTACGGACACACCAGCTGAGATCAGTTAATTCAGCATCAACCAGGAAATAAACCTGAAACCTTCTTGTCCAATTATCTCAGTTCCATGCTGTGTGTTGCCTTTACCAACGGAGTCATCTGGGAGCACCACATTTTACTGAGTCACAAATATTTCATCATCATCATAGGCAGCCCCACAGAATCGAGGAAGACTTGCTTCCACTCTAAGCATGAGTCCTTAGGTGGCTGAACAGTCCAATACGAGAACCACAGTCCCTGCCATAGATGGGTGGGATTGGTTTGCCGCACGCTCTTTCCGCTGACTGCGCTTGATTTCTGCATGCTCTAGGGGATGAGACTCGAGGTGCACAGTGCCCTCCCGGATGCACTTCCTCTACTAAGGGCGGTCTTTGGCCAGGCACTCCGAGGTGTCAGTGGGGATATTGCACTTTTTCAGGGAGGCTTTGAGGGTGTCCTTGTAACGTTTCCTCTGCCCACCTTTAGCTCATTTGCCGTGAAGGAATTCCAGGTAGAGCACTTGCTTTGGGAGTCTTGTGTCTGGCATGCAAACGATGTGGCCTGCTCAGCGGAGCTGATCAAGTGTGGTCAGTACTTCAATGCAGGGGATGTTGGCCTGGTCGAGGACACTAATGTTGGTGCATCTGTCCTCCCAGGGGATTTGTTGGATCATGCGGAGATATCGTTGGTGGTATTTCTCCAGCGATTTGAGGTGTCTACTGTACATGGTCCACGTCTCTGAGCCATACTGGAGGGCGGGTATTACTACAGTAGATCATGCGCTTGGTGGCAGTTTTGAGGGCCTGGTCTTCAAACACTCTTTTCCTCAGGCAGCCGAAGACAGCATTGGCGCTCTGGAAGTGGGGTTGAATCTCGTCGTCAATGTCTGCCCTTGTTGATAAGAAGCTCCCGAGGTATGGTAAATGGTCCACGTTGTCCAGGGCCACGTCATGGATCTTGATGACTGGGGGGGGGGTAGTGCTGTGCGGCGAGGACAGGCTGGTGGAGGACCTTTGTCTTATGGATGTTTAGCGTAAGGCCCATGCTTTCGTACGCCTCGGTAAATACGTCGACCATGTCCTGGAGTTCAGCCTGTGTGTGTGTGCAGACGCAGGCGTCATCCGTATACTGTAGCTTAACGAGAGAGGTTGGGGTGGTCTTGGACTTGGCCTGGAGACAGCGAAGGTTGAACAGGTTCCCACTGGTTCTGTAGTTTAGTTCCACTCCAACGGTGAGGTGGAACATGGCAGCGAGGAAGATTGAGAAGAGGGTTGGGGCGATGACGTAGCCCTGTTTCACCCCTGTATGGACGTGGATTGGGTCTGTGATGGATCCGTAACGGCCTGCATGTCTTCGTGGAGCAGACGAAGGATGGTGTTGAACTTTTGGAGGCATCCGAAATGGAGGAGGACGCTCCATAGAGCCTCGCGGTTGACAGAGTCAAAGGCCTTTGTAAGATCGAAGGCGGCTATGTATAAGGGCTGGTGCTGTTCCCTGCATTTTTCCTGCAGCTGTCAGGCTGCAAAAATCATGTCCGTTGTGCCCCGCAGGGGACGAAATCCGCACTGTGACTCCGGAAGGGGCTCCTCAGCCACAGGGAGAAGACGTTTGAGGAGGACTCAAGCGACGACTTTCCCAGTGGCTGAGAACAAGGAGATTCCTCTGTAGTTGCCGCAGTCGGACTTGTCCCCTTTTTTAAAGATGGTCACGATCACTGCATCTCTGAGATCTCCCGGCATGCTCTCCCCCTCCAGATGAGAGCGATGAGGTCATGCATTTGCGCCAACAGTGCCTCTCCATCATACTTCAGTACCTCAGCAGGGATTCCATCCGCTCCCGTAGCCTTGTTGTTCTTAAGCTGTCTTATGGCCTTTCTACCTCGTGCAATGTTGGGGTTTTACTGAGGTGGTGGCAGATAGCAAGCTGCAGGATGGAGTCGAGAACACTCGAGTAAAAGGCAGAGTCTCGATTGAGGAGATCTTCGAAGTGCTCCTTCCAGCGGGCCCTCACTGCCTCGGTGTCCTTGATGAGTGTTTCCCCGGTCTTGGCCAGTAGTGGGGTGGGGCCTTGGGTGTTTGGACCGTAGGTGGCCTTGACTGCGATGAAGAATCCTCGCACATCATGGCTGTCGGCCAGCTGCTGTATCTCTTGTGCTTTCTCCATCCACCACCTGTTCTTTAGGTCCCGGGTTTTTTGTTGGACCTCAGCCTTGAGCCGTCTGTCATGCTGCTTTGCTGCTCCCGAGTTGGGTTGTTGTTTAAAGCTCAGAAATGCCCTGCGCTTGCGATCTATTAGCTCTTGGATTTGCTCAACGGTGACCGGGTCTCTCTTCTACGACGGCAACTGGCCTCTCCACCTCCTTCAGTGACAACTGAACCTCTCCTTCCCCATTGATGACCTGACGTCTTCTCCTCCTCCAACACATGGTGAGTACCATGGCTGTGACCCACCTGACTTCCACTCTGAACCCCAGTGGGCCACTGACCCTCCCAATGCCTGCATCGAGTCTGCGGCCAATATCTCGTCGTAGACCACTAGGCCCACATAGCAGAGCCTGGTCTCCAGTTGTCTTGGACCCCCTTGCTACTGGATCAAGACCTTGCTCAGCTAAGCCCGTGTGGTAGCCGGTGTGCAACAACCACCCCACGTTAAAAGAACTCATGCACAGGCATCTTCCACTCCTCTAACATGAAGTTTGGGACCTGGAATGTCAGGACCCTCATAGACAACTCCAACAGCGACAGGCCGGAATGCCGCACCGCCATAGTTGCCCGGGAACTTAGTCGCTTTGATAGTGACATCGCCGCCCTAAGTGAGACCTGGCGGGTAAGGGAAGGCCAGCTCAAGGAACAAGGTGGAGGTTACACCTTCTTCTGGAAAGGGAAATCAGAGAAAGAACGCCGCCTCCACGGAGTCGGCTTCACCATCAAAAACAAGCTGGTCGACCGCCTCAAAGACTCCCCCTTCGGGGTTAACGAACGCCTCATGACTCTTCGACTCACCCTATCCTGGAATCAATGTGCCACAGTCATCAGTGCATACTGCCCAACATTCGATGCAACAAATAAGACCAAAGACGGCTTTTATTCCAAACTTGAAAAATCCCTGTTCCGCGCCCCCACGAATGGCAAACTGATCCTCCTCAGTGACTTCAACGCCAGGGTTGGCAAGGACCCATCCCTCTGGGGAGACGTAATTGACAGAGAGGGAATAGGGAAAGCCAACTCCAGCGGTACCCTACTCCTGACAAAATGACTAGAACATGAACTTGTCATGACCAACATCTTGTTCCGCCAGAGGGACAAATACAAGGCACCGTGGCAACATCCTCGCTCCAAACACTGGCACCTGCTCGACTATGTCATCGTCCGAGCCAGGGATCGCAAGGATGTGCGCATCACCCGCGCCATGACAGGAGCTGACGACTGCTGGATGGACCACCGCCTAATCCGATCCATCATTGACATCAACATAGCCCCAAAGCGGAGGGGGCAGCAGAGGCAGTGTCGCAAAAAAGTCAATTCCAGGGCACTTAAAGACCCAGCTAAGCAAACCCTATATACCGTCAGCGCCTCACAGCTAACCTGGTGTGCCTTGATGACCCCGAGATGCAGAATGCCCACAGCGCTTGGTCTGTCCTCCAGGCCACCATAACCAGTGTCTGCGACGAGACGCTCGGTCACTCAACCAGGAAACACCAGGACTGGTTTGATGAGAACGATCACAAATATTTATTCAATAGTAGATGGATATTACAATATTTCACTTTAGAAAGCGGAGGGCTCAGAAGTAAACAAATCTAAATCAGGTGGTGCAAATGCCCCAGCTTGAAATGTCCATCTGGTATAATATCCAATATACATTTCCTCTGGGAGAGAATTCCTCATCTGGGGGTATCCAAGTAGAGAAATCCTTCAACTCTGAATTCTTTTCCACCAATTTTAAACTTAAAACCGAGGATATCACCAGCATCCATTAGCCACCAAGAACAAACTCAGCAAAATAATCTTTCAGTTGGTCCCTGGAATACCAGAAGATTGAATTTGGTTTAGAATAACACCACGCAAACCAAATTCAATTCCAAGCATATTGGGCTCAATTTTCACCAGTGATTTGCACCATTTTTTTGGCGTGCGCTACTTTTTTTGGCCTAAGTTAAAAAATACAAGTTTCCCCAATCAATGTGCGCCAGCGTAACTCAATTAGTTACGATTTTTTTAGCTTAGTTTTTTTTTGTGTCATAGGGGGTGTAACCTGCCACCCGCGCCAATTCTGGCCAGTTAAGCAAGTTTGGCCAGCTCCGATTTATTCCAATTCTTCTTAATATGTGGCCTCTGTGGAAAAACCTTCTGATGAGTTAAGAAAATCGGCATAGGTAAGTAAATCAGCACGGCAGATGCCCGGACAGCAGCAGCAGAGAGGTGAGAGAGCATGGGAGAGGTGGTGGGGGGGAGCCTTTCGGGCACAGTTAGGTGCGGGGACCGGGAAGGAGAAGGCCAGTCGGCCTGGGATAGGTGCCGGGACCGGGAGGCTATTCGGCCAGGGATAGGTGTGGGGACTGGGAGGGGTGAGGCCATTCGGCCAGGGATCGCGAGATCATTCGGCCAGGGATAGGAGCGGGGACTGGGAGGGAGGAGGCCATTTGGCCTCGGCGGGGTTGGTGGGGGGGGGGGCAGATAGACTGTTGCCATTCCACTTTAATAATTTAATGGAGGTAAGTTGCTGTAATGTTTAGTCTACTTGGTAAGTTGCTGCAATGTTTAATGTACTTGGTAAGTTGCTGTAATGTGCTTGTGCAGGTTGCTGTGAGCTGGCTGTATGTTTCACTTTCCAGCCTCAGCTTACATTATGTCTCTGGTTACCGTGGCAACCCAATCTTTTTGGTGCAGATCTTGGGCTCCACCCCCAAAACTAAACGATAGGCTAGGCAGTGCCAAAATGAAGAATTCAAACGGGGAAACTAGGATGATTTTTTTCTTTGACATACTTGGGCCCCAAAAAAACAGGCGTAACACTTTAAGTACGCCAAAAAACAGCTTTGAGGAAAATTGAGCCCAGTGTATTTGAAAAATGCAAAATGAAAGAAAAACGGTGGCAAGACCATTTTTATACAGTTGGTGCAAAGAATACATAACCTTCGCAACTTTATGTATCTCCAAAATTAGCACCTTCTTGTATACTGATTCATTTTTTGGTTATCCACCACACAATGGGCCCAAGTTTCCACACGCGCCTAGAACGGCGCAGTCCCGACCTGGACGCCCGTTTTTCGCGCCACAAAGTGCGCCTAAAAAAATCCTCCGTATTCTCCACCTCCCTGCAGGTCCTCTGGCCCTCGGCGCAGCACAGCACGAGCTGTAGGGGGCGGAGCCAGGTCCCTGCGCTGAAAACAATGCCGGGACCTCTGCACATGCGCGCTACAGAGGGCGCGCAAGTGCAGTAGCTCCAGGCGCCGAACTGTGTGGGAGGGGCCCTGAAGCACGCAGCCCCTAGCCCTGGCCGAATGGCCTCACTGGGGCTGCGTTAATAAGACTCCTCCCACGGCCAGCTCCTGCTTTCCCCCCCTGCCCCGACCCGACACCGGCTCCCCCCCCGCCTCCGGACTGGACCCGACCCGACACCCGCTCCCCCCGCCACCCCCCCGGCCTCCGGACCGGACCCGACACCCGCTCCTCCCCCCCCCCCGGACCGGACCCGACACCCGCTCCCCCCCCCCACCCCGGACTGGACCCGACCCGATTCCCGCTCCCCCCCCGGACCGGACCCGACCCGACTCCCGCTCCCGCTCCGCCCCCCCCCGACCCGCGCTCCTGCTCCCGCTCCCCCGACTGGACCCGACCCGACTCCCGCTTCCTCCCCGACCCCCGACTCCCGCTCCCTCCCCCCCCCCCCCCGCCCCCGGACTGGATCCGACCTGACCTCCCCCTCCCCGACCTGACATCCCCCTCCCCGACCACCCCCTCCCCCCCTCTCTCTCCCTCCACCCCCTTTCTCCCTCCCTTTCCCCCCTCTCTCTCCCTCCCTCCCTCCCCCCTCTCTCCCTCCCTCCCTCCCCCCTCTCTCCCTCCCTCCCCCCTCTCTCCCTCCCTCCCTCACCCCCCTCTCTCTCTCTCTCTCCCTCCCTCCCCCCCTCTCTCTCCCTCCCTGCCCCCCTCTCTCTCCCTCCCTCCCCCCCCTCTCTCCCTCCCTCCCCCCCCTCTCTCTCCCTCCCTCCCTCCCCCCCTCTCTCCCTCCCTCCCTCCCCCCCCTCTCTCTCCCTCCCTCCCTCCCTCCCCCCCCTCTCTCTACCTCCCTCCACCCCCCTCCCCCCGCTACCTCCCTCCACCCCCCTCCCCCCGCTCCTCTCTCCCTCTCTCCCCCGACCCGAACCGAATCGAGCCTCCCCGACCCGACCCAACGCCACCTACCTGTAAATCTGGTGCTGGGGATGGGCCCTGCCCGAAGTCTCGGGCCGGCCCGTTCAGCCTTCGGTCCCAAAAGGCCTGCTTGGAGCACTTTCACACAGGTAGGGAGATGGTTTATTTAATCTTTTCTTTGCTTATAAATGTTTATTCATGTTGGATTTATTTGTATAATATTTGTATAAGTATAAATAACGATTTATTATAGAATTTAATGACTTCCCTTCCCCCCCGCCCCTCCCCCCTCCACCTCGTTCTGGACGCCTAATTTGTAACCTGCGCCTGATTTTTTAATGTGTAGAACAGGTTTTTTCAGTTCTACAAAAATCTTCACTTGCTCCATTCTAAGTTAGTTTGGAGTACGTTTTCACTGTGGAAACTTTGAAATCAGGCGTCAGTGGCCGGACACGCACCCTTTTGAAGAATAAATTCTGTTCCAAAGTGGAACTGTTCTACCTGACTAGAACTGCAGAAAAAAAAATGTGGAGAATTGCGATTTCTAAGATAGTCCGTTCTCCACCAGTTGCTCCTAAAAATCAGGCGCAAATCATGTGGAAACTTGGGCCCAAGGTCACTCAACAAACATAATAATTCACAATCTTTAATGGCATATATCAGAACTACTTGGAGCATCTGCCAAAATCATAATGACACTACCCCATAGGATAGATGGATATTTAACTTAAAAAATATATATATATACATGGAAGTGGTTTTGAGGCTCTAATCTTGATGTGCAGGTCATACAAAGATTATAAACTACTCTTCTGGTTTGTAATTTCCTCTGAAATCTGTGATGAAATTCTGGCTTGCAATCACTCTTCAGTATTCATTACGTTCTGCATAATTAAATACTAAAATTTTAATCTATTAAAATGTAAACAAATGGATTAGTAGTTAATAATTTCTACCTTCATTTGTTTCAGTGTGTCTGAACCTAATGTTAATGCTGCGACCTGGGCTTCAATGCTCTCAAAATCCTTAAGCAACTGATGGTTGCGAAGTTGAGCTTTCCTTTCCCGTTCACATATTTCTTTCAAATAACTTTTCAATCTGGCACTTCTCAGCCTGAAAGTGAGAAAAAGGAGCAGAGTGTTAGCAAAACACCTCTAAATTTTCTTTTGTAACATAATAAGAGCATCAGGCAGAATACTGGCAAAACATGTAAAATTAGACTTTTTAAATATCTAATACAGCAATTCAAATCCACTCCATTTGAAATTATAATAATTCAAGTTTCAGCGTTTGCAAACAAAAGGTGATACCAAATAATGATACATTTTGATTTTAGTCCATCTCTTCATCTCAAGATTTCACCAATACATGCTTTTCGTTGCCATTCTGCAAACGATAGTGGACTCCCATAGAGACCGTGCGGATCCAGACGTCATAATGCACGTCATGGGCGATGTGGCAGCTTCCATTGCAGCACAGGCGGAAGCAACGCAACATCTTGGTGCTGTGATGCAGAGCATGGTTGGTGCCGTGATGCAGAGCATGGTTGGTGCCATATGACTGCTCTCGTGCTGCCTCAGCTGGATGTCACACGTGCTTTGACTGCTGCCATCGCCGCTGGGTCCACCACAGTCCACCAAGGATCTCATGGTGTCGCAGCTGCCCAGCAAACTGTGCTATAGCAGATTGGTGGGGATGCTGAGGTGCTGCCCCGGGGAGTGGCAGTGGGTCAGTGCAGTGGGAACTTGTAGTCCTCTCTCACGATGACAGAATTCCTGAGCCCACCACTGCTACTCCGCCATAACACTTGTCGCTGCCTGTCACCCAACAAGCCCAGACCGTCACCACCCAGCCTGAGGTGGTGCAGCCGACAGCCAGGCATTCCATCCCAGAACTGGTCAAGGGCATCCTGCAAGGCCATCTATAGTCTCTGGCCCTAACACACAGATGCCTTCCACCAACCATGCTGCGGCCAGAGGGGACACACTGCGGAGGTGCACTAGAATAGTTAAAGCAAAGAGGGGATATAAGGAAATGCACAAGGGTGATTATTAAATACATTGTGAAGCCATTTATTGTTGTGATATAAATTTTGACTGGAATGTTCCATCTCTGCTGTTGTCTCTCATTTCAGTTTTGGGGCTTTGATATGAAAGGGCAAATTGATGTGGTGATGGGGACATCCAGAGGAACCGGGAAGTGGGATGGAATTCACTGGAACCCAAGACTGATGAGACGGTCACGGACCACACTTGCAGAATCACAACTGACTGGCTGCCTCCTCCTCCGCCGCTGGTGTTTCTGCTCCTGCTCCTCGTCCTCCTCCTCGGGTGGTGACACTTTGCCTTGTGGCAATGGCCGTACCTTCATGATGGCGAGGTTGCGCAGCATACAGCAGACGATGATGAATAGAGAGACCAGCTCTGGTGAGTGCTGGAGGACTCCTCCCGAGCAGTCAAGGCAGCGGAACCGTTGCTTGAGCACTCTAATGGTCTGCTCAATGATGTTCCTGGTGGCAGCGTGGCTCTCATTATATGAGTGCTGGGCAGGAGCGTTGGGGTTGCAGAGGGGAGTCATGAGCCAGGTGGAGAGCAGATAGCCCTCGTCTCCGAGTAGAAACATAGAAAACAGGTGCAGGAGTGGGCCATTCGGCCCTTCGAGGCTGCACCACCATTCAATAAGATCATGGCTAATCATTCACCTCAGTATCCCTTTCCTGCTTTCTCTCAATACCCCTTGATCCCTTTAGCCGTAAGGACCATTTCTAACTCCCTCTTGAATATATCCAATCAACTGGCATCAGCAACTCTCTGCGGTAGGGAATTCCACAGGTTAACAACTCTCTGAGTGAAGAATTTTCTTCTCATCTCAGTCCTAAGTGGCTTACCCCTTATCCTTCGACTATGTCCCCTGGTTCTGGACTTCCCCAATATCGGGAACATTCTTCCTGCATCTAACCTGTCCAGTTCCGTCAGAATTTTATATGTTTCTATGAGATCCCCTCTCATCCTTCTAAACTCCAGTGAATACAGGCCCAGTCGATCCAGTCTCTCCTCATATGTCAGTCCTACCATCCCGGGAATCAGTCTGGTGAACCTTTGCTGCATCCCTCAATAGCAAGAACGTCCTTTCTCAGATTAGGAGACCAAAACTGAACACACTATTCCAGGTGAGGCCTCGATAAGGCCCTGCACAACTGCAGTAAGACTTCCCTGCTCCTATATTCAAACCTCCTAGCTATGAAGGTCAACATACCATTTGCCTTCTTCACCGCCTGCTGTACCTGCATGCCAACTTTCAATGACTGATGTGCCATGACACCCAGGTCTTGTTGCACCTCCCTGTTTCCTAATCTGCCACCATTCAGATAATATTCTGCCTTCGTGTTTTTACCATCAAAGTGGATAACCTCACATTTATCCACATTATACTGCATCTGCCACGTGTTTGCCCACTCACCTAGCCTGTCAAAGTCACCCTGCAGCCTTTTAGCATCCTCCTCACAGCTCACACCGCCACCTAGCTTAGTGTCATCTGCAAACTTGGAGACATTACACTCAATTCCCTCATCCAAATCATTAATGTATAGTGTAAATCGCTGGGGTCTCAGCACTGAGCCCTGCAGCACCCCACTACTCACTGCCTGCCATTCTGAAAAGGACTCGTTTATCCCGACTCTCTGCTTCCTGTCTGCCAACCAATTGTCTATCCACGTCAGTACATTACCCCCAATACCATGTGCTTTAATTCTGCACACCAATCTCTTCTGTGGGACCTTGTCAAAAGCCTTTTGAAAGTCCAAATACACCGTATCCACTGGTTCTCCCTTGTCCAATGTACTTGTTACATCCTCAAAAATTTCTAGAAGATTTATCAAGCAGAATTTCCCTTTCATAAATCAATGCTGACTTGGACCGATCCCGTCATGGCTTTCCAAATGTGCTGTTATTTCATCTTTAATAATTGATTCCAACATTTTCCCCACTACTGATGTCAGGCTAACCAGTCTATAATTACACATTTTCTCTCTCCCTCCTTTCTTAAAAAGTGGTGTTACATTAGCTACCCTCCAGTCCATAGGAACCGATCCAGAGTCGATAGACTGTTGGAAAATAATCACCAATGCATCCACTATTTCTAGGGCTACTTCCTGAAGTACACTGGGATGCAGATTATCAGGCCCCGGTGATTTATCGCCCTTCAATCCCATCAATTTCCCTAACGCCATTTCCCACCTAATAAGGATTTCCTTCAGTTCCTCCTTCTCACTAGACCCTCGGTCCCCTAGTATTTCCAGAAGGTTATTTGTGTCTTTCTTCGTGAAGACAGAACCAAAGTATTTGTTTAACTGGGCCGCCATTTCTTTGTTCCCCATTATAAATTCACCTGAGTCTGACTGCAAGGGACCTACGTTTGTCTTCACTAATCTTTTTCTCTTCACATATCTATAGAAGCTTTTGCAGTCAGTTTTTATGTTCCCAGCAAGCTTCCTCTCATACTCTATTTTCCCCCTCCTAATTAAACCATTTGTCCTCCTCTGCTGTATTACAAAATTCTCCCAGTTCTCAGGTTTGCTGCTTTTTCTGGCCAATTTATATGCCTCTTCCTTGGATTTAACGCTATCCTTAATTTCACTTGTTAGCCACGATTGAGCCACCTTCCCCGTTTTATTTTTACTCCAGACAGGGATGTACAATTGTTGAAATTCATCCATGTGATCTTTAAATGTTTGCCATTGCCTCTCCACCGTCAACCTTCCAAGTATCACTTGCCAGTCTACTTTAGCCAATTCACGTCTCATACCATCAAAGTTACCTTTCCTTAAGTTCAGGACCCTAGTCTCTGAATTAACTGTGTCACTCTCCATCTTAATAAAGGATTCTACCATATTACGGTCACTCTTCCCGAAGAGGCCTCGCACAACAAGGTTGTTAATTAGTCCTTTCTCATTACTCATCACCCAGTCTAAGATGGGCAGCCCTCTAATTGGTTCCTCGACATATTGGTCGAGAAAACCATCCCTAATACACTCCAGGAAATCATCCTCCTTTGCATTGCTACCAGTTTGGTTAGCCCAATCAATATGTAGATTAAAGTCGCCAATGATAACTGCTGTACCTTTATTGCACGCATCCCTAATTTCTTGTTTCATGCTGTCCCCAACCTCACTACTACTGTTTGCTGGTCTGTACACAACGCCCACTAGCGTTTTCTGCCCTTTGGTATTCCGTAGCTCCACCCATACAGATTCCACATCATCTAAGCTAATGTCCTTTCTTACTATTGCATTAATTTCCTCTTTAACCAGCAACGTCACCCCACCTCCTTTCTGTCTATCCTTCCTAAATGTTGAATACCCCTGGATGTTGAGTTCCCAGCCTTGGTCATCCTGGAGCCATGTCTCCGGGATGCCAATATCATATATGTTTACTGCTATCTGCGCAGTTAATTCGTCCACCTTATTCCAAATACTCCTCGCATTGAGGCACAGAGCCTTCAGGCTTGTCTTTTTAATACACTTTGCCCCTTTAGAATTTTGCTGTAATTTGGCCCTTTTTGCTTTTTGCCTTAGGTTTCTCTGCCCTCCACTTTTACTTTTCTTCTTTCTATCTTTTGCTTCTGCCCCCATTCTACTTCCCTCTGTCTCCCTGCATAGGTTCCCATCCCCCTGCCATATTAGTTTAACTCCTCCCCAACAGCACTAGCAAACACTCCCCCAGGGCATTGGTTCCAGTCCTGCCCAGGTGTAGACTATCCGGTTTGTACTGGTCCCACCTCCCCCAGAACCGGTTCCAATGTCCCAGGAATTTGAATCCCTCCCTTCTGCACCACTCCTCAAGCCACGTATTCATCTGAGCTAGCCTGCGATTCCTACTCTGACTAGCACTGAGATTACTACTTTTGAGGTTCTACTTTTTAATTTAGCTCCTAGCTCCCTAAATTCGTCTTGTAGGACCTCATCCCGTTTTCTACCTATATCGTTGGTACCTATATGTACCACGACAACTAGCCAGCCACGAGCGTGATGTGGTGGCTGGAAGAGATCTGGCACACAAGTCTGATGCAGGATGAAGGGCATCGTGGCTGCTGCCAGGATAGCGGGCATTGACGGTGAGGATTCTGCATGTGAGGTTGCACATCAGCTGGACAGTCTGTGAGTTGTAGTATTTGCGGTTGCGCAAGACCTCAGCAATGTGATGCGGTGCCCGCAGAGCGACGTGGATGCAGTCAATGACACCCTGCACCATGGGGAAGCCTGCTATCCTGATGAAGCCACATGCACGCTTGTGCTGTTTCTCTCTGGTCATTGGGAAGGAAATGTATTCCCTTCTCCTTCTGTACAGAGCATCTGTGACCTTGCGGATGGAGCGATGGACAACAAATTGGGGTCTCCTGTCACACCTTGGAAGGATCCATTGGCATAGAAATTGAGCGCGATGGTGACCTTGGCTGCCGCTGAGAACGTCGTCCTCGTCCTGGTCTGAGGCTCGAGGTCTGGTTGCAGCAGATGGCAGAACTCTGTGACCACGTCCTTGCTGAAGCGCAGCCTTCGAACACACTGTACCTCAGTGAAATTGATGTAGAACTGCTGCCAGTATACCCTGGGACGGTAAGGTCTCCTGTTGCCATCCCTGTTGGGCTTTCTCCTTCTGGCCACAGTTTGCTGCCTTTCTCTCAGACGTGCTCCCTGTCAATCTCCTTGTCCTGCTCCCTGCCTTTCTCTCTCCATTTGTCTACGCCTAAGTAACCTCCAATGGTGATGTTGGAGCAGGAGGTCGAGTGCTAACACATACCCCATGAAACGATATAAATGTTGTGGTTTCAAATCTGCCCTCAATGATATAAGGGTATAGTTAGGAGGCAGAACAGTCCTTGAAGTGAAAATCGCTGAAATCTGTCGACCAGACACTCTGCCTATATATTTGCAAGCTGCACAGAACAATGGCCGACAAAAATTGTTGGTAAAGAAGGCGCCTTTAAATAATGTTCATCCAACAAACTCCTGACTGCAACATGACAGCTGAAGCTGTCGTTGTCACCGTCAGGCAGTAAATGAGGAGGTACGGGCAAATTTCTCTTTCAGGACAGTAACGGGGTGCTGCACACGGCAATGACGCAGCCGAGCAAGTTAATGCTGGCAGGAGCGAAGCACTAAAACCTCCGCAAAACCCCAGCCCAATTCCATGGAGGGGTGCTGTTCTCGCCCAGGCGAAAAACCATTTGCGCCTCATTAGCACCCCCTAGAGGCTAACGGCAGGCATGCAGGATGCCAATTTTGGCCTCTCAGTGTCGAAAGGGGGTTGAGGAACAGTGGGATCCAGGGATATCGATAAACAAATCACTAAAAGTAGCGACACAGGTTGATAAGGCAGGTTGGCAGGTTCTGTCTTCACTAAGGAAGACACAAATAACCTTCCGGAAATACCAAGGGTCTAGCGAGAAGGAGGAAATCCTTATTAGTCAGCAAATTGTATTTGGAAAATTGATGGGATTGAAGGCCGATAAATCCCCAGGGCCTGATAGTCTGCATTCCAGAGTACTTAAGGAAGTGGCCCTAGAAATAGTGGATGCATTGGTGGTCATTTTCCAACATTCTAGAGAATCAGGATCAGTTCCCATAGACTGGAGGGTAGCTAATGTAACTCCACTTTTTAAAAAAGGAGGAAGAGAGAAAGCAGGGAATTATGGACCGGTTAGCCCGACATCGGTGGTGGAGAAAATGTTGGAATCAATTATTAAAGATGTAATAGCAGCACATTTGGAAAGCAGTGACAGAATCGGTCCAAGTCAGCATGGATTTATGAAAGGGAAATCATGCTTGACAAATCTTCCAGAATTTTTTGAGGATGTAACTAGTAGAGAGTGGACAAGGGAGAACTAGTGGATGTGGTGTATTTGGACTGTCAAAAGGCTTTTGACAAGGTCCCACACAAGAGATTAGAGTGCAATATTAAAGCACATGGTATTGGGGGTAATGTATTGACGTGGATAGAGAATTGGTTGGCAGACAGGAAACAAAGAGTAGGAATAAATGGGTCCTTTTCAGAATGGCAGGCAGTGACTAGTGGGGTACCGCAAGGTTCACTGCTGGGACCCCAACTATTTACAATATACATTAATGATTTAGATGAAGGAATTGAATGTAATATCTCCAAGTTTGCAGATGACACTAAGCTGGGTGGCAGTGTGAGCTGTGAGCATGATGCTAAGAGACTGCAGGGTGACTTGGACAGGTTACGTGCATGGGCAAAATACATGGCAGATGCGGTATAATGTAGATAAATGTGAGGTTATCCACATTGGTGGTAAAAACAGGAAGGCAGATTATTATCTGAATAGTGACAGATTAGTAAAAGGGGAGGTGCAACGAGACCTGGGTGTCATGGTACATTAGTCATTTAAAGTTGGCATACAGGTACAGCAGGCGGTGAAAAAGACAAATGGCATGTTGGCCTTCATAGCGAGAGGATTTGAGTAGAGGAGCAGGGAGGTCTTACTGCAGTTGTACAGGGCATTGGTGAGGCCACATCTTGAATATTGTGTACAGTTTTGGTCTCCTAATCTGAAGAAGGACATTCATGCTATTGAGGGAGTGCAGTGAAGGTTCACTAGACTGATTCCCGGGATGGCAGGACTGACATATGAGGAGAGACTGGATCGACTGGGCCTGTATTCACTGGAGTTTAGAAGAATGAGAGGGGATCTCATAGAAGCATATAAAATTCTGACGGGATTGGACAGCATAGATGCAGGAAGAATGTTCCCAAAGTTGTGGAAGTCCAAAACCAGGGGTCACAGTCTAAGGATATGGGGTAAGCCATTTAGGACCGAGATGAGGAGAAACTTCTTCACTCAGAGTTGTGAGCATGTGGAATTCTCTACCACAGAAAGTTATTGGAGCCAGTTCGTTAGATCTATTCAAAAGGGAGTTAGATGTAGCCCTTATGGCTAAAGGGATCAAGGAGTATGGAGAGAAAGCAGGAATGGGGTACTGAAGTGCATGATCAGCCATGATCATATTGAATGGTGGTGTAGGTTCGAAGGGCCGCATTGCCTAATCCTGCACCTATTTTCTATGTTTCTATATAAAAAAAAAGCAAACAAAGCATTGAGATTCATTTCTAAACGGAGAGAATTAAAAAGCAAAGAAGTTATGTTAAACTTGTATAGAACCTTGGTTAGACTACGCTTGGAGTACTGTGAACAGTTCTGTCTCCATATTATAAAAAGGATATACAGGCACAGGGGAAGGTGCAAAAAAAGATTTACTTGACTGATACCAGAACAGAAAGGTTCTGGGACCCCAACTATTTACAATCTATATTAACGACTTGGAAGAAGGGACTGAGTGTAACGTAGCCAAAGATGGGAGGAAAAGCAATGTGTGAGGAGGACACAAAAATATGCAAAATATGCAACAGGCTCAGTGAGTGGGCAAAAATTTGGCAGATGGAGTATAATGTCGGAAAGTATGAGGTCATGTACTTTGGTAGAAAAAAATCAAAGAGCAAGTTATTATTTAAATCGAGAAAGATTGCAAAGTGCCGCAGTACAGCGGGACCTGAGGGTACTTGTGCATGAAACACAAAAGGATAGTATGCAGGTACAGCAAGTGATCTGAAAGGCCAATAGTATCTTGGCCTTGATTGCAATGGGGATGGAGTATAAAAGCAGGCAAGTCTTGCTACAGCTATACAAGGTTTTGGTGAGGCCACACCTGGAAAACTGCGTGCAGTTTTGGTTTCCATATTTGCGATATATTTGCTTTGGAGGCAGTTCAGAGAAGGTTCACTCGGTTGATTCCGGGGATGAGGGGGTTGACTTATGAGGAAAGGTTGAGTAGGTTGGGTCTCTACTCATTGGAATTCAGAAGAATGAGAGGTGATCTTATTGAAACGTATAAGATTATGAGGAGGCTTGACAAGGTGGATGCAGAGAGGATGTTTCCATTGATGGGGGAGACTAGAATTAGAGGGCATGATCTTAGAATAAGGGGCCGTCCATTTAAAACTAAAATGAGGAGGAATTTCTTCTCCGTGGGTTGTAAATCTGTGGAATTCGCTGCCTCAGAGAGCTGTGGAAGCTGGTACATTGAATAAATTTAAGACAGAAATAGACAGTTTCTTAAACGATAAGGGGTGTAAGGGATAAATTCTAAGAGTTGCAAATAGGTGGTCAGATTTATGCTGAAGGTAGTGAACTTATCAGTATCAGGAGGGTCTGCATAATTGCCTATGTATGCAACACTTGCTTATGTAGGTATAGCACAAATGTATAACGCATTAAACTAAATCCATAACTTCTAATGCTTTAGCAGCAAAATCAGCAGTTGTTGATCAGAAGTCTCTGAGGAAGAGATAAGGAGGTCAGTTTAGGCGTCTATTATACTGTGGCAAAGTGCAAGTCATGGAACAACACCATAGAAGATGGACAATTGTATATACCACTCAGAGACTGTTTGATAAGAGTCGACAAATCAATGTAACTTCGCTGATAGAATTAGACCTATCCAGGATTTTGTAGGAATGGTGCTCCTCTCCAAAACCTGTATAAATTGTACTTGAAACTGATAAGCTCATAATAAAGGATGAAGCTGAGTACTGTGTACAATGAACAAGTGTGACCTTAGCTCCTTTAATGAGACTCCAAAGTGCAGGTACCTCGTGGGTGGCCTGTTTATATACCGTGCTCCCAAGGGATGCTGGGATCCCTTGGGACTCCAACAGGTAGGCCCTCTAGTGGTAGTGTAATACAGGTTGCAAGGGGTTAAATACATAACATCACTCCCCTGTGAAGTCAATAGTACACTTATTTACAAGGTGAGACGATCTGGGGCTTTTCACTCCCTTGTCGATCATCTCGGTACAAATGCTGGTGTGGGTGAGTTGGTTAGTTCTTCGCTGGGCTACTGGGCACCGGCCTTGCCGGGTTGCTGGGGATGGTGAGTTCGGCTTCGTGGTCAAGCATGATGTCAGTTGCCACTTGTGTGTGTGTTGGAGAGTCAAAGTTGGTAGTGCCTTCTTCGGTTTGTTCATAGCTGTTGGTGAACCGCAATTTGATTTGGTCCAGATGTTTTCTGTACGTTAGTCCATTGGCCAATTTGACCTGAAACACCCTATTCCCCTCTTTGGCTGTGACCGTGCCAGTGAGACATTTGGGACCATTTCCATAAGTGAGTGCAAACACAGGATCATTGATCTCAATATCCCGTGACAAATTTGCATGGTCATGGTACACACTTTGATGATGTCGCGTGCCCTCCACGTAATCATGGAGATCAGGGTGAACAAGAGAGAGCCTCGTCTTGAGCGCTCTTTTCATGAGCAGCTCGGCTGCGGGAACCCCGGTGAGTGAGTGGGATCTGGTGTGGTAGCTGAGCACCACTCGGGACAGCCGGGTCTACAGGGAGCCTTCCGACACATGTTTCAAGCTTTGCTTGATGGTCAACTGCCCGTTCTGCCTGGCCGTTGGATGCGGGCTTGAATGGGGCAGATGTGACGTGCTTGATCCCATTGCGGGTCATGAATTCCTTGAATTCAGCACTGGTGAAACATGGCCCATTGTCGCTGACCAGGACATCAGGCAGGCCGTGCGTGGCAAACATGGCTCGTAGGCTTTCAATAGTGGCCGTGGACGTGCTTACAGACATTATCGCACATTCAATCCATTTTGAGTAACCGTCCACGACAACCAAAAATATTTTGCCTAGAAATGGGCCCGCATAGTCCACGTAGATCCTCGACGACGGTTTGGAGGGCCACGACCACAAACTTAGCGGTGCCTCTCTGGATGCATTGCTCAGCTAAGAGCAAGTGTTACACTAGCGCACGCATGACTCTAAATCTGAGTCGATGCCAGGCCACCATACATGGGATCTGGCTATGGCTTTCATCATTACAATGCCTGGGTGGGCGCTATGCAGTTCACAAATGAACATATCTCTGCCTTTCTTGGGCAAGACCAGGCGATTGCCCAACAGAAAGTCGACCTGCAGGGACATTTCGTCTTTGCGCCTGTGGAACGGCTTAATCGCCTCCTGCATCTCTGCTGGGACGCTGGACCAGCTCCCATGGAGGACACAGTTTTTTTTAAAACCAAGGACAGTAAAGAATCCTGGCTGGTCCAGGTCCTAATCTGGCGGGCCGTGACTGGGGACTTTTCATTCTCGAATGCATCCATTATCATGAGCAAGTCCGCTGACTGTGCCATTTCCATCCCAGTGGTGGGCAATGGCAGCTGACTGAGAACATCTATGCAGTTCTCTGTGCCCGGTCTGTGGTGGATTACATAGTTGTATGCCGACAGCGTGAGCGCCCATCTTTGGATGCGGGCAGAAGCATTGGTGTTAATCCCTTTGCTCTCAGAGAACAGCGATATGAGCGGTTTGTGGTCAGTTTCAAGCTCAAACTTGAGGCCAAATAAGTACTGGTGCATTTTTTTAACCCCGTAAACGCACGCCAGAGCCTCTTTTTCAATCACGCTGAAGGCCCTTTCGGCCTTGGACAAACTCCTGGATGCATAAGCGACCAGTTGCAAAATCCCCGTTTCGTTAGCCTGTTGTAACACACACCCGACCCCGTATGACAACGCATCGCAAGCTAGCACTAATCTTTTACAAGGGTTATACAGGACAAGCAGTTTTTTTGAACAGATTTCTGGCTTTCTTAAAGGCAGCCTCTTGTGAATTCCCCCATACCCAGTCGTCTCCCTTGCGCAGTAGCGCATGTAGGGGTTCTAGCAGGGTGCTTAACCCAGGTAGGAAATTACCGAAATAGTTAAGGGATCCCAGGAACGACCGCAGCTCCATCACGTTCTGTGGTCTCGGTGCATTCTTGATGGCCTCCGTCTTGGCATCGGTGGGTCTGATACCATCTGCTGCAATTCTTCTTCCCAAGAACTCGACCTCCTGCGCCAGGAAAACACACTTCGAGTGTTTCAACCTGAGCCCCATGCGATCCAACCGACTAAGAACCTCTTCCAGGTTCTGCAAGTGTTCGATGGTGTCCCGACCTGTAACCAGTATGCCGTCCTGGAAAACCACGGTGCGAGGAACCGACTTTAGCAAGCTCTCCATGTTCCATTGGACGATTACTGGCGGCCGACCGAATCCGGAAAGGGCATCTGTTATAGATAAACAGACCTTTGTGCGTGTTGATGCAGGTGAGGCCTTTCGAAGACTCCTCCAGCTCCTGCGTCATGTAAGCCGAGGTCAGGTCCAGCTTGGTAAACGTCTTCCCTCCAGCCAGGGTCGCAAATAGGTCGTCTGCCTTGGGTAGCGGGTACTGGTCCTGAAGCGAAAAACGGTTAATCGTTACTTTATAGTCCCCACAAATTCTGACCGTGCTGTCCTCTTTAAGTACCGGGACAATCGGACTAGCCCATTCGTTGAATTCCACCGGCGCGATGATGCCTTCTTGCTGCAGCCTGTCCAGCTCAATTTCCACTTTCTCATGCATCATATACGGTACCGCCCGTGCCTTGCGGTGGATGGGTCGCATACCTGGAACCAAATGGATCTGCACTGTCACCCCCGAGAAGCTTCCAATGCCTGACTCGAACAATGATGGAAACTTGCTCAGAACCTGGGCACATGAGGCGTCGTCGTCGACGGACGAGAGCACTCGGATGTCGTCCCAGTTTCAGCAGATTTTTCCCAGCCAGCTTCTGCCAAACAATGTGGGGCCATCCCCTGGCACAATCCATAGCGGGAGTTCGTGTACTGCGCCATCATAGGAGACTTTGACTTCTGCACTGCCAATTACAGGGATTAGTTCCTTGGTGCAAGTCCTTAGTTTGATGTGAATGGGGCTGAGCTTGTTCCTGTGTGCCTTGTTGCACTACAGCCTATCGAAGGTCTTTTTACTCATTATGGACTGACTCGCATCCGTGTCCAGTTCCATCGATACTGGAATTCTGTTCGGTTCAACTTTCAACATTATTGGTGGACATTTCGTGGTGAATGTGTGTACCCCATACACTTCTGCCTCCTTGGTTCGAGTCGTCGATTCAGTCTGATCCACAGTGGATCGATCTTTCTCTGCAACGTGGTGGTTTGCAGGCTTTGCAGCTCGCCTGCACATTTGCTGGAGGTGTCCCATTGTTCTGCAGCCGTTGCACGCATAGTGCTTGAAGCGGCATTGGTGGGGCCGATGATCACCTCCACAGCGCCAACAAGTTGTTAACTGCTTTGCATTAACAATTCATAGCGGACTCTGGGTCATCTGAGATCAGGCAGCAGCAGCCGGCGTGTACGTTTTGCCATGTATATTCCTGCTCAAAAACGACGTTACTTTGTTCACATTACTGGCCGAAACTTCTTTATTCTGCGAAATTTGTTTGGTGTTGTCACTGGTGGACATAAATGTCTAGGCTATCATTATGGCTTTACTTAGATTCGGAGTTTCAACAGTTAACAGTTTGCGAAGGATTGCCTCATGGCCAATGCCCAGTACAAAAATGTTTCTAAGCATTTGTTCTCGGAATCCCTCAGATTCACAATCTCCTGCAAGGCGCCTTAGTTTGGCAACATAGCTCGCCATTTCCTGGCCCTCCGACACGTGTAGAACCAATATCTCGCCATCAAAACACTTTCCTTAGGATTTAGGTGCTCCCGGACCAGCGTACACAATTCTTCATAGGATTTAGCTGTTGGTTTTTCCAGAGCTCGGAGATTCTTCATGAGGCCATAATTTATTGCCCCACAGATAGTAAGGAGGATCACCCTTCATTTGGCAGCGTTCTCGTCCCCTTCCAACTTATTGGCCACAAAGTATTGGTCGAGTCTCTCCACGAAGGCCTCCCAATCGTCCCCTTCTGAGAACTTCTCCAGGATACCGACTGTTCTTTGCATTTTCGCGTGGTTGTTCGTTACCTCGTCGCCAATTGATAAGCTCATAATAAAGGATGAAGCTGAGTACTGTGTACAATGAGCAAGTGTGACCTTAGCTCCTTTAATGAGACTCCAGAGTGCAGGTACCTTGTGGGTGGCCTGCTTATATACCATGCTCCCAAGGGATGCTGGAATCCTTTGGTACTACAACAGGTAGGCCCTCTGGTGGTAGTGTAATACAGGTTGCAAGGGGTTAAAAACATATCAGAAACCTCTTGGATTTTGAAGGTTTTAGGCCAAACCTTCCCGTGCATTGCTCGTAATAAAACCGGTAAACCTGAGGTTTCGTTTGTTTACTTTCGTGGTCATCATACAGTGGGAGCTGGGCAAGGTGTCGATTATCTATATCAGTTAATCCACCCCGGGGAAGAGAAGTCTTCCTTTTATCCCCAACAGAAGGGCGAGGTGTCGATTAACTATATCAGTTACTCCACTTTGAGGGAGAGAAGCCTCCTTTTTATCCCAACTGACGGACAGGTGTCGATTAACTATATCAGTTAGTCCACCTTAGGAGGAGAGAAGCCTTCTTTGTACCCCTACATTTGGCGTAGTCGGCAGGATATAGACCCTCCGACCTGGATGATGTGACAGCTGAATGGCAGTGAGTATGATTTTGTACCACCTGCAGCTGTAGCATTGACGGGGAGGGAGGTAATCTGAATAAAGAATTAGAAGGGATAATCTGTAGAACAAGTTATAGCCAACCACAGAAGGACGAACATATTTCTTATGTTCTTATGTTATCTCTATCCGGAAAGATTGAACAGGCTGGGGCTCTTTTCTCTAGAAAAAAGAAGTCTGATAGGAGTGACCTGCTGGAGGTCTTTAAGATTACGAAGGGGTTTAATAGGGTAGACATAGTGAAGATGTTTCCACTTGTGGGCGAGATCAGAATTAGGTACCGTACATATAAGATAGTTACTAATAAATCCAATTCAAGAGAAATTTCTATACCAAAGAGTAGTTAGAATGTGGAACTTGCTGCCACAAAGAATAACATGGATGCATTTAAGGGGCAGCTCAATAAGCACATGAGGGAGAAAGGAATGGAATGATAAGTTGATGGCGTTAGATGAAAAAGGATGGGAGGAGACTGGTGTGGAGCATAATCGCTGTAAATACTTTGTAATACTTTGTATTAATGCCAATTAAAAATAAAACTTATCACTAGACCAATTGAACGTACCACACAACTAACATACATGATGCATGTTCAATTACTCACACATAAGCTTTATATATTTGATATTGTGCTCTTCAAACTTACAACCTCTCATTACTACTTCTCTCCTTGTAGGACAAAGTAGTACATAAAAGCAGCGAGCAGTCATGAAGAGATCTCCCACAGTTTCGGTCCACGAGTCAGAACGAACTGGTCATGCTGGGCAAAGTGTACCAGAAACTATAGAGGCATTAGGCCATTGTGAGGTTGAAGGACTTCCTGATAACTATTTCTTGTTATTAATTACCATCCTTTTCTTGTTATTTCTCCTCCCCTTACTCAATCACACACTTCAACGCATACATTAAAGCAATCCACTGTGCCACACACTATTAGCTACATAAGCTCTGTTTCGGGGGGTGTTTTTCAGTCGCCATTCAAAGATTTTTGTAGACAACTGCTGAAAAACAAGCTGCAGCCAGGAGACCAGCACATCATCAGCATAACTCACGGTACTCATAGCAAGCACCGACAGTTGAGGTGAGAGCTGCTAAGGCTCAACTTAAAAATCCAACCGAAGGTTCGTACGTGGAGCACAAACCTAGGGAGATTGATCTCTGCCATTCCACTTTTCAGCTACCAGCGATGATGGTCAGAAAATTCTCCCCGAGTGTCACCCCTCTACCGAACCACGGAGGACATAAAAAAAAAGAAAGGCTTGCATTTATATAGCGCCTTTCACAACCATCGAACGTCCAAAACCGCTTTACAATAAATTATTTCTTTTTTGAAATGCAGTCACTGTTGTAAAGTAGGAAACACAGCAGCCAATTTGCACGTAGCAAACTCCTGTAAACAGCAATGTGACAATGACCAGATGATCTGTTTTAGTGATGTTGATTGAGGAATAAATATTGTCCAGACCACCATGGATAACTCCCCTGCTCTTCTTCGAAATAGTGCCATCGGATCTTTTACATCCACCTGAGAGCAGACGGGCCTCAGTTTAACATCTCATCCAAAAGACGGCACCCCCTCAGAATTGCACTGAAGTGTCAGCCTTCTGACTCAGAGGCGCGGGTGCTACCAACTGAGCCACAGCTGACAATTAACTACAAAACCTGACCCTGTTCTTATCTGACACCCACGCATGCGCACTTTCCAAAATAAGTCACTTAATGGCTATGAGGAATGAAACCTTTTATGATTTTCCCTCTCACCATCCCAGGAGTATTGAGGACAACTGTCGTGCCCCAATTCCTGACTCAGCTGAATTCAGTGAACTCAGCACAGAACAGATATAGAACCTGGCAACTTTTGGAGGTTGCTTTTCCTCTACTGGTGCAAGTCATCTTTAAAAGCTGAAAAGAACTGTTGTTAATCCAGAATGGTAATATGCAAAGGGTACTTAAAATTCGCTGGGGGAGTTGATTTGCATCATTATTGACAGATCCAAGTGCAAATTGGGGCAAGTGTAAGGAACACAGCAGAGTTGGGAGAGGAAAATTGTGTGCAAGTAAAATTTAAGGAAATTGGGGAAAATAAAGAAATGTGGCAATGGGAAGACAAGGGGTTTTCAGAAATGCTTGAAGGGACAGCGGATTAAGAAATGAGACAAAAATGGGGGGCGGGGGGGGGAGGGGCAAGAACATCCCATGTGCAGCCTCAAGGCTGCAGCTGACCAATTCTACCATTGGCTATAGCAATCCTGTGGTACATACAAACCGTAAGTGTTCTCACAGCAGATGGAACAGCTCTGCATCTAGCTCCCTGCTGACCCACATCATTGCCAGGGCAGAGTAAGGGGAGTTTTGATGTTTATCAGCCTTATACTACACCAGACATTGAAATAATTTTGCTGATACTAGGTGCAGGAAATGGAAAAATGTTCCACAAAAAAAAAAATCACCAAATTTGTTTTAAGTAAGACTGGTATTCACAATAAATGTTGAGCAGATCCTGATCTAAAAGTGCATGCAGTAATACAAATACAATGTAATGCTCTACTTACATCCACTGATCTGACTTGCTCCATGTCAGAAGGTTCTTTTCCAGCTCCAGTCTTTTTCGTTCACTAAAAAAAAGGAAATTTAGAAAATGGTTCTGAAAGAATTCATAAATAGTTTAAGCATTATTGCAGACATTGGAAAACAAGATCATGGGGCATCTCATTCACTTTCAAACAGATGCAAGGCTTAGCTATTAAGAAGGAAATTTTTAATTTGGTGTTAACTGAATGGTTTTAAAGTTACTTTACTCATTACAAGTACTAGTAGTAATTGTAAATTATGTGCAATTACACCAAAATTCATGAAACAATGTGACGCGCTGATGATACAAGTCATATATAAAATACATTGACTGTCAGCTGAATGATTTTGATGCTATTGTACTTTGGAATCAAGTATTATAAACATTAAGGGCTCGAAATTGATAAAGGACAAGGCCCATCCAAGTGCCACCCAAAGTATCGCCGAGAGACCAGGCGGTAGTTTGCCAGGAAGATTCCTCTAAATGAGGTGGCAGTACCAATTGGCAGCAAAATAACGGCTTACACCATCAATCTGGGTGGCAGCGGGCAGGAGCTCTCAATCTCGGCGGTTGCCGCCCAAGTACCGCTGAGGATGGAGTAAAAAAACCATGGAACACCTTCAGGGGACCCCATCCAGGTGACCCCATCCAGGTAAGTTGCTGTGAAAATAAAATGTTAAATATGTTCACTAACCTTTTTTTTCCCCCGTTCTTCATACCTACCGTCGGGGTTAAACCTGCCTCCACGTAGCGGTCCTTCCCCATGCTGGCGCCGACTCCCGCTGCCTCCCACCCGCACCAATCTGGCATTTCGGAGGGCGGATGGCCACTTGCGCTACTTGGCTGCCAGAGGACGTCAGCGGGCGGTTCCCTTCGGTACTCTCCTCCCGCCAGCTCCTGCCCAAGTAGAAACTGGGAGAGAGGGGAAACCGGAGGCAAAACTTGGCGGCAGTCGGTAGCCGGCAGCAGCAGGCGGTAAGGCCATCAATATCGGGCCCATAGAATGATAGAAATTTACAGCACTGAAGGCAGACATTCGGCCCATTGTGTCTGCGCCGGCTGAAAAAGAGCTATCCAGCCTAATCACACTTTACAGCTCTTGGTCCGTAGCCTTGTACGTTACGGCACTTCAAGTGCATATCCAAGTTCGCTTTAAATGTGATGAGGGTTTCTGCCTCTCCCACCCTTGCAGGCAGTGAGTTCCAGACCCCCACCACCCTCTGGGTGAAAAAGGATTTCAACTCCCCTCTAATCCTTCTACCAATTACTTTAAACTTATGTCCCCTGGTTATTGACCTCTCTGCAAAGGGAAATAGGTCTTTCCTATCCACTCTATCTAGGCCCCTCATAATTTTATACACCTCAATTAAGTCTCCCCTCAGCTTCCTCTGCTCCAAAAAAACCCCAACCTATCCAATATTTCCTCATCGATAAAATTCTGCAGTCCTGACAACATCCTCGTAAATCTCCTCTGTATCCTCTCTAGTGCAATCACATCTTTCCTGTATTGTGGTGACCAGAACTGTATGCAGTACTCCAGCTGTGGCCTAACTAGTGTTTTAAACAGTTCAAGCATAACCTCCCTGCTCTTATATTCTGTGCCTCGGCCAATAAAGGAAAGTATCTTGTATGCCTTTTTAACCACCTTATCTACCTGTCCTACTACCTTCAGGCATTTGTGGACCTGCACTCCAAGGTCCCTCTGTTCCCCTACATTTCTCAGTATCCTACCACTTATTGGGTCTTCCCTTGCCTTGTTAGCCCTCACCAAATTCATTACCTCACGTTTCCGGATTGAATTCCATTTGCCACTTTTCTGTCCGCCTGACCAATCCATTGATATCTTCCTGCAATCTATGACTACATATGAATGCCAAGACAAAACCAAGCATGGCAGATGGCCTTAAAGAAAAACTGTGTTCTTCTGATACCATAGTTTACCAGGAGAGGTGTGAATCTGGGGCCTAGAAGAGACGAGGGCCCAGGGACAACACAGGCCAGCCCACGCTGCGATATGTGTGCGCACTTGGTCTGTGCGGCAGAGCTGGTCTCCAGCTAGTCTTGGGTAATCCTTGCCACTGGACCAAGACCGAGCTCTGTCAAGCCCGTGTGGTGGCAACGGCCACCACACGTTAAAAAAAATTAACGCACAGGCATCTTCCACCCTTCACGATGTAGTTTGGGACCTGGAATATTAGGTCCTTCATTGAAACATCTGTGAACCCATCCCTTTTTGGCGTGGCAGCAAGTCATCCTCGCTTTGAGGGACTGCCTATGATGATGATGAATTTACTATTCAAGATCATGCACTCGGAAATGTTTCAATAAAGTTCTGGCTTTTAGATGAGCCATTTTAATTTAAAGTAGATGCAGAACAAATCACAATTTTCTATATTACAATAAGCCTTAGATTTTTTGATGAACTTGTGATGGTGACACTGCAATAGTCCCTTGCAACTGTGTACATATTTTTCTGGGCAAAGTGTAAAATACTTGTCATTAACTGAAATTGCTCCTTCATAGTTACAGAGTTACCACAAGTATCTATGTCCCTCTGTGCCAAACACCCCATGTATTCATTCAAAATACTTGGCTCGTGTACAATTTGAAACTCTGTGTCGATTACACCAAGGCTATTTCATTCACATTTCCTTCTTCTGAATTTCTGAAATTTGCAAGAACCATCCAAAGTAAATAACCCCAGTATTGTTGAATTTACTTTTGAACATGCAGAAGCAGACACTACACAAAGTAATTAGTCTTATTTTAATTAGACTATTTAGAGCACACTCTAGCATCTTATTACAGTGGCTGGTCTTATTTTTTAAATAAAAACAATGGAATGTGGTGAAAGCAAACATTTTATAACTATTACCCAGCAATTTATACATTACTGTGACCTCTATAGCAATGTAATAAGACAAGCGTAGTACCAATTTTTCACAATCCAGCCATTGTGATCCACCACTTGACCATATTTGACACTGTCATCACTCTCCTCCATTAATTATGTTTTAATATGACCACGACAAAACAGGAACACTTCAATAAGCATACAGTGCATTCACAATACAAGTTTAGCATCAGTGCACAGTGATTTTGGGTTGAACCAACTCGAAAGTGAAGAAGTGAGGCAACCTCCTCCCAAGTAGTCTGACTCCTCTTCACCCTGGTGTCAGGTCAGGCCCAGATGCAAGATATAGGCTGCATTTACACTGTAACTACAGCATCAGTGCAAAGCAAAATAGTTTCTCACACTGATATTAAAGTTATTGTGTGAATGCACCTTAACAGAAACAACAAACTGCATTTATATAGCACCTTTAATGGAGAAAAACATCCCAAGGTGCTTAAAAGAAACGTTGTCAAACAAAATGTGACACCGAGCCACATAAAGAGTTATTAGGACAGGTGGCCAAAAGCTATGTCAAAGAGGTAGGTTTTATGGAGCATCTTAAAGGAGAGAGAGATAGAGAGGTGAAGAGGTTTAGGGAGGAAATTACTGAAGTCAGGGTTTAGGCACAGCTGCCAATGGTGGGATGATGGAAATCGGTGATGCGCAAGAAGCCAGAATTGGACAGGCGCAGAGATCTTGGAGCATTGTAGGCAACATTCCCTGTAGCCGGCGCTTTGTTCTGCCCTGTTTGTTTTAGTGCGCAGTCCCTTTAAATTTCCCCGCATGTGGGGTATTTACAATGAAGAAGCCGGCGAGCGGCCTGTGCAGTACCTTTCCCATTACTGCGCGGTTAGAGGGAGCATAGGTTGTAGAGCTGGAGGAGATTAAAAAGATCGGATGAGGCAAGTGATAGGGAGGGGCAAGGCCATGGAGTTGTGTAAACACAAGAATAAGAATTTTAAATTCAAAGCGTTGCCGGATGTAGGTCAACGAGCACAGGGGCAATGGGTGAACGAGACGTCGTGTGAATTAGGATACGAGTAGCCTAGTTTTGGATGAGTTGAAGTTTACGCAGGGTGGAACATCACAAGGCCTCAGTTCCAATTGCCATTATATGGAACCATACACAAATACAGTATTTCTTTATTATACTGCTGTAACAAAAATGTTTTTGTCTGTGGTGAATTTTTGATGTGTATTTTGTATTGCTAGAACCAGTGTCACACAGAATATTTCTTAAAGGAAAATCCACGAGTTCATAGACGAGACAAGTATGAATTATTAATCAAGGCAGAATCGCAAATCTAAGCTGCTAATTGGGTGAAATGGCCCCAGCTTTTACATTGCATGGCAAGCATCATTTGCATTGGCAAATAGATATTCATTTAATATTGATGTTGGAAATGTAGTCCTTTCTTTCCGTCTAACTTCAAAAGGATCCAAATTATATTCCTGTGGAAAGCCTGTTGTTCTGCGAGTCAGTTTTCAGTTTTCCAGTAATTGGTGTCTTTATTATTTTATGATACAATGATAGTGAAGTGTATTCACTGTTTTATACTGTATATTGTTCATTTATCTGTTTTATTCAAATACAGTATCTAATGGTTTATAGCCCATGTGGCAGATAGTTTACATTCAATCCACCTATCAAAAAGAGGAGAATCATGTGGCAGCATGTTATATATTGCAGTAGTAGAAGTACAGAGTAAGGGCTCATTGATGCGATCTCTGGGTCTCCTCATCATTTGTCTAGATATTAGGTACGTTAAGGCATGCTCCAGATTTTAAGAGCTGCAAGTTCCACTTTTGGGAATAGCCAGCGATGGTGTTCCCGAGAAAGTACAATGTAAAATCTCAAAAATCTCATAAAATAATGACTGTCCTTTTTTATTTTTGTTCCTTAAATAAAATATATCACACCATTATTGGTGCAACACAATGCTAAATAGAATCGATCCAACCACGTCACTTAATATGCGAACTTCCAGCAGGAATCACTGGATATCAAGCAGGAGCAGGAATCTTGGCTGATTATTTTCAGCTTTCTTGGTCCACAGGTACGGCGATCAATTAAAAAATACCTCAACTGCTGCCATTGCTGAGGTCAGCTAATTCACCATAGACTTGGAATCAATCCTGGGACGTTCTGATATGTCTGGCCCAATACCACATCATGTAGTACTTATAATCACTAACCATTCATTGTTTAAATATATCATGTTATCATTTATAGGATACACGTAGTTTCTGGTTTTCTTTGAGTGAAAACCTCACAAAACGAGTAGAAAAATTAACCGTTTATTTTGACTTGACTCAGTAGTTCTCTGTTGCTTCTTTCAACCCCTTGCCCTGTAAAATTTTAAAACCAGAATTTTCTTCAGCAGTGCAATTACTACCAAAAGTGTGATGCAGCAAGATGGTTAAATGACACTAGCATTGATCTCGCCATAATTTCTGGGGTCAACTTCACTTGAATAATATGGGTGAGCTCCAGCTGTTGAAAAATGCCTTGCACTGGGAGTTTCTTTATGTAGGGGTAAGGAAATCTTACAGGCCTGCAACAGATTTAAGGGGTCACAACAGAAATTAGCAATGAATTTTGTGAATCGAAAAATGTGAAAAAGTGCTGCATGGTACATAGCCTGCAGTTTTGTGGATGCCAAAGTTGAAGTATTTGCTCTAGATCAGACTCAGGAGGAATGCCCTCTTTAGAACCAGTAAGAGTGGAGCCCCAAAGAAATCTGGAGCAGTTCAGTGGAGGGAGGGAAATCATAGAATTACATTGAATATACAGGACAGAAACAGGCCACTCAGTCCAAATGGTGTATGCTGGTGTTTATACTCCACATGAGCTTCCTCCCATTCTAATGACCTCTTCCCTCTATTCCCTTCTCCTTCATGTATGCACCAAGCCTTTCTTTAACTGTTTCAATGCTATCTGCTTTAATTACCCCATGTAGCAGCGAGTTCCACATTCTCATTGAGCTCTGTGTAAATAAATTCCTCCTAAATTCTTTATTTGATCTGTTAGTGGCCATCTTACATTTATGTACCCTTGTTCTAGACCAGGGATGGACAATTATTTGGGCTGGAAGGCCACTTAACAAGTTTTGGTGAATTGTTGAGGGTCGTACACCAATGTTCCCCCCAAGGGAATCGTGAGGTCCCGCACTGGCTGTTCATCAGCTCCTGCCGCTGGCAAAGATACCACGCAGCAAATTTAAAGGGACCGTGCATGTTGGTGAGAGCAAAGTGTTAAACTGGTAAATTTGAAACAGGCCAACTCATAGTGTTGAGCATCACTCCCACTTTTACCCTCCTAATAATTTATAAACATAAATTCAGATAGTAGTCAGATACTATTTTAAATACACAAAATGTAGAGTAAAATAGTTAAAATCTTCCATTACTAAATGAATGAAATGATTGATCAATTGATTATATGTTGTACTGAAAGTCTACGTAGCTGAATGGCGGAGCAGCTCGAGTCTTTTGAAGCACAAATAGCTCTTGATGGACACTGTTTCTGCTTCAAAAAACTGAAGAACATAAGAAATAATTAATGGAGACTGGGGGCATAGCATACCTGTTCAACAATTGCACCAAAGAATGGTGGGATGTGGGTTTATGCCGATTGTCCCCCACACAGCAAGTCCTTAATTTGTACTGGATTGTCAGAAAGAAAGGGGGTCAACAGAAAATGAGCATGTCCCCACAAGGAAGTAAATTTGGAGGGTGAGACCATGGGTCACAGTAGAATGGCACTGTCAGAGATCTGAGAGCAAGTTGCACATCTTTTCTCTCAGCTGAGAATGCATTGGTTGTATGCAGGGACCTAAAGAGAAAAGAAAAGACACAACTAAAAGTAAAAGGCAAAAAAGATAACTTAAAATGGTTTTCTTAAAGAAATTACTATATTTATAAAATAAATGCAGGTAGCTCTTTAGCTAAATATATTTATTCAAACAATCATATTCCAGTCAGTGATACTGCAGCTTGCTGTTGATAATTAGAGATTTGATTTGTAGATAGATTGTGTATGAGGTTAAAAAGCATACAGCTTCCCATTTGGGCATTCACGTTGCTGTAAACTGCTCAGGCTGTTTCATAAGAACAGAAGAAATAGGAGGAGTGGGCCATTTGGCCCCTCGAGCCTGCTCTGCCATTTAATAAGATCATGGCTAATCTGATCATGGCCGCTCCCCATAACCTTTATTCTCTTGTCGCTCAAAAATCTGTCTATCTCTGCCTTAAATCTATTCAATGACCCAGCCTCCACAGCTCTCTGGAGCAGAGAATTCCATAAATTTGTAACCCTCAGAGAAGAAATTCCTTTCGTCTCAGTTTTAAATGGGCTGCTCCTTAGTCTGAGAGTATGTCCCGTAGTTTTAGTTTCCCCTATGAGTGGAAATATCCTCTCTGCATCCACATTGTCGAGCCCCCCCATTATCTTATATGTTTCGATAAGATCAGCTCTCATTCTTCTGAACTCCAATAAGTATAGGCCCAACCTACTCAACCAAACTGTTAAGTCAACCCCTCATTTCCGGAATCAACCAAATGAACCTTCTCTAAACAGCTTACAATGCAAGTATATCCTTCCTTAAATACGGAGACCAAAACTGTATGCAGTACTCTAGGCCTCACCAATACCCTGTACAGTTGTAGCAGGACTTCTCTGCTTTTGTACTCTATCCCCCTTGCAATAAAGGCCAACGTTCCATTTGCCTTCCTGATTACTTGCTGTACCTGCATACTAACTGTTTGTGCTTCAACCACAAGGACCCCCAGGTTCCTCAGTACTGCAGCACTTTGCAATTTTTCTCCATTTAAATTACAATTTAATTTTCTATTTTTTCTGCCAAAGTATATAACCTCACATTTTCCCACATTATACTCCATCTGCCAAATGTTTGCCCACTCACTTAGCCTGTCTATATCCCTCTGCAGATTTTTTGTGTCCTCCTCACAATTTGCTTTCCCACCCATCTTTGTATGATCAGCAAACTTGCCTTCATCCAAGTCATTAACATAGATTGTAAATAGTTGAGGGCCCAGCACCGATCCCTGCGGCACCCCACTAGTTACTCTTTATCAACTGGAAAATGACCCATTTATCTCGACTCTCTGTTTTGTTAGTTAGCCAATCCTCTATCCATGCTAATATATTACCCCCAACTCCGTGAACTTTTATCTTGCGCAGTAACCTTTTATGTGGCACCTTCTTGAATGCCTTTTGGAAATCCAAATATACCACATCCACTGGTTTCCCCCTTATCCACCCTGCTCGTTAAATCCTCAAAGAACTTCAGCAAATTTGTCAAACATGATTTCCCTTTCATAAAACCATAGTAATTTTTTTTCCTTTTGGCCATTTTTAGTAGTTGTCCTTCTAGTTCAGATATGCTGGGGGTAATGTTAACCTCATCCACCTGATGGGATTTACACCTTTCCCGATTTTACTTTCCATTGATTTCAACAGAAAGTAAAATCAGTAAAACAAGTGGCCGATCTGATCACATCAGTTTCCCAACAGGTGCGTCAGATTAAAATTACCCCCTGCTGTTTCCAAACACAACGCAAGCAAATTTCTCCATATAATAGTTTTGTTCTGATCCTTAATAATGTTAGAGCTACTCTAATCACCACAATTCCTTCAACTCTGGCATTTGGCATGTGATCTGATGGCAAAGCAGTACTCTCTTCACACGCAGTGACCAAATGGGAATAAACTGGAGGTGCATTGTGCATGAAGAAACCTATATACATGACTACCTTTTCTCTCATTTTAAGATATGCATTGCTGAAGAGGATAAAACTTGTAATGTGGAAGACAACCTTTTGTCAGGCAATCATGTCAGGACACGATGAGCCGAAATGGCCTCTTTCCGTGCTGTAAATTTCTATGATTCTATGAATGTGCTTGCACATGTCCAAATATTTAGCAAATATGGTCCTCTGCATTGAAACTCTTGAAACATCTTGGATTTGGGAAACATTTAGGTTGATTTTATTGGAAATATCAAATTCAGCACTGTTTTGCAGACCTTTATTATCGCAATGCTCTTGCCATTGTGATACATCGGTAAACTGAAAATTGTAGATTTGATAGTTTTAATAAATACAGGGTTAAGTTGCATATTTCCAAATATGATTGGCTTCCCAAGTACATTAAATACCAGAGATCATATAATTCAGTCACGTTCAGTTTCAAAGAAAGGCTCAATTGCAACTGCCACATCAGCAAGATTGGAATGTAGATATTTCTCTTGCAGCTGATCTAGGATCTTGGATATGCTTCACATTGCTATGAGATTGCTGAGCTTAGACTTCTTGGGGCTGACTTTCATTCTGGATGGACATTGGGTGACTGGTGCTGCCTGTCGAAAGGACCGAGCCACTTTGATGGCCAGGCCTCATCTGTGTAATATCCAACTACAACCGCTAAACCAGGGCTCACAGGTAGCTTGCAGATCGGGGGAGGGTGAAACTGGAAACCTGGTGGCTCCTCCATCAAACAGAACCAGACACATCGGCCTGGATTTAGAGTTTGAATAGAATGCGAACTTAGCCGATGGGGACCCTCCTGCATGAACTTCTTGTTTGATGCTGCGAACTAAAGGCAGAGTAATGTCCCAGTGATCCCAGGGCCGCAGCGTATGCAAAAGTGTACCTGGGATCACGTGGGTCTGGTGCTCCAATCAGCAAACAGAAGATCGCTCATTTATTTATGATCTCCAGAAAGGCAAAAAAACAATCTTCATTACTAGAGCCTTCCAGAATAAACATCTATACTTTCAGTTTGGATTTTTTTCAAAGCTTATGCTCCACATAGATGCAAAAAAATATAATTTTTATCAATGTAGCAACCACTTCCTCCAAACTTTTCATGGACAAATAAATACTTTCCATGGACAAAATCCTAAAATGTTTCCATTTCCAGCCTCATAAGTTTTTTTTGTCAGGAGGTATCCCCTTACGCTGTGGAAACGGGCCTTGTGCCTGTTTCCACCAGCCGTAAAATGTTCATACGTAATTGCTGGGCAGTTGGTGGGTAATTAGCTCAACTCTGCGCCAGCAATTAGGTTTTCAATGTGCCGTTGACCTGTCAAGTCAGAACTTGAGAGATCGCAAGTTCGTAAATCCTAAACTTGCTGTCCATTTCGGAGTATGCCGTCATACCCACCGCAAATTCTGGCCCACTGATGCAGCGAACGGCAGATTTGCCCATCTGTGTTTTTGGTTATGACTCTCCTGTTGCCTCGGAGACAATGGCCTACCTCCTGACGTTCCTTGGGGCAGGGTCAGGCTAAGGATAAGGTGTGGCAGACGGTCGACCTCGAAGCCAGGCCTTGGTGGGCCAGTTTGATCCATTAGTGGTCTGTATTTTGCCCGCCACTGTTCTAGACTCACCCAAAAGTGGAAACAGTTTCTCCTTGTCCACCCTATCAAATCCCTTCATACTTTTATGGATCTCCTCTTAGTCTTCTCTTTTCCAGAGAAAAGAGCTCCAGTTTGTTCAACCTTTCCTGATAGTTGCATAATTTCAATTATGGCAACATCCTTGTAAATCTTTGCTGCACTTTCTCCATTGCTTCAATATCCATTTTGTAGTATGGAGAGCAGAACTGCACACAGTACTACAAGTGTGATCTTACCAATAAAAAAAAAATCAACATTGCCTCCCGACTTTTGTATTTTATTCCTCTAGAAATGTATTCCAGTACTTTGCACTTTTTATGACCTTGATCAACTTGCGTTGCTACTTTCAATGAATAATGCATCTGTATTCCCAGACCTCTTTGCTCCTCTACCCCATTTAGCTTCTTACCTTCCAAGGAATAAATGGCCACCTTATACCTGTACCTCCACATATTTTGCTATATTTAATTTAATTTGTCATTTATCTTCTTACTCTACAAGCCTGTTGATATATTTCTGTACTTTGGGCCAATCTTCCACATTTTTAGCTGTACACCCCAATTTGTTATCAGCAAATTTTGCCACCTTACCTCCAATTCATGAGTCCAAATCACTTATATATAGTGAACAACAATGGTGGCAGCACGGATCATTTCAGGACACCACGTCCCACTTTCTGTCAATCTGAGTGACAATAATACCATTTGGCACATGGTCACCGAATTCCTCAAAAGTTTAATGGTCCTTACCAAGAATGCACTGTACAAAGCATGTCTGCTACTTTCAGTCAGTTCCCTAGAATATGGCGCTTGAATAAGTTACCAGCCATGCTCATGAGGCAACAGTGACCTTTGCAACCCAAGTCTTTAACTGGAAGTGTTCTTTCAATCACATCCTCACATGCACCAATTCCAGCAAAAAGATTCCCATGCCATAGAACTGCTTGTTGCATTCAACTGTTACCACGCTCATTATGATCGACCTGTATTTTCTGCATGTTGTGGTAACCAAAGCTAATTATCCCCTTTGCAACCTTTCTTCAATAATATAGTCCATAATAGCCAAAAAAGATCATGGACATGTGATGGGCCTACAAACTGCTTACCCAGCATGAGGAGGAAGCAATTACAGCAGTAGTAAGAAGGGTTTTCAGTAAGATTGATCAGGCATTGAATACACTACAGGTAAAGTTTAGGAAGAGCAAAGGATGCAAGACTCTGGTAAGAGTTGTCTACAGACTTTCTGAATGACATAGTAGGGGGTAGAAAATACAGAGATCAGGGAAGCATGCAGCAAAAACAATGTGATTATAATAAATGTTCCCCGTAATTTTTGGGGGGTGCGCGGTCCCTTTAAGGGGCTGCACGGACAATGACAGTTTTGCGCATACACGAACTTTAACATTGAAAAAGCCGGTCCCGGGCTGCACGAGACCAGCAAACAGCTGCGCAGCCATGTGGCTTCTAGGGAATATTGGTTATAATGTGAGATTTTAATTTTCACATAGACTGCAAGAAACAGAACACGCTCAAGTAGTAAAGGCAATGGATTTCTGGAATATATTCAGGTCAGTTTTCTAGAACAATACATTTTATAACAGACGAGGGGATCAGGCCATACTAGATTTAATGATGAGTAATGAACCAAAATTATCTCACAATCTGACAATAAGAGAACATCTTGCAAACAATGACAATAATATCATTGAGTTTGATAATAGACTTGAGAGGGAGAGGCATGAGTCACAAAACAATGTTTTAAATTTTAAGCAAGGCAAACTTCAATGGGATGAGAAATGACTTGACTACAATAAACTGGGCTGAACTGTTGGTCAGCTGTTTTATATGGGAGTAATTATGATCGAGTACAATTGAAATGGTAATAATGGAAAATGAGCTATCGGACGTAACTATGGCCCGTAATGTACGGTCAGAGGCGAGGCGAAGCAAAGGCGCTTGATGCTGGCTCCAAAGAAATCTACAATCTAAGGTGAGAAGTTTGTCTTTTTTGACGTGTAATTGATTGCAGTGCTGTGAATAGCGGATTCCCAGTGAAGAGCTGCAGTGACGTCAACAAGCTGTCTAAGCAGCCAATCAGATTGCCAAATTTTCAAAGACAGCAAACCAGGAAATGAGAAGCTGCTTTTATCCGTACTTTTAAAAAATGTTAGAGAGAGCAAAAGAAGGACTGGGACTTTCATATGGGACTAAGGTAGAAGCTGAAATATCATGAACAAACTTTTAAAAAATTTAATTTTTTATGGAGAAATTTGACACTCCACAAATATAAAAATTTGTTTTTTTAGGGCCAGAACGTTTGTTTAGCAGTCAATACAACAACAAATAACAACTTGCTGTTAATACCCCAGTTACACCTATTCCAACATTTAATGGGGTACTTAACAGTGATATTATTGCGGAAAAGCCCATAGTTCACTGATTACACTGATTGCTGACTATGGGGGGGGGGGGGGCAGTGGAAGAGGGTCCAAGGCACAGCCTATGTCAGAGCAGTGAATGACTGAACGCGACTGTGGGATTTCCACGTTTAAATGTGCATGCGCTAAATCCTGAAGTTGCGATCAGTTTCAGAAGAGTAATGACAGCGAACGCTGGTAGTTTACCATCATTACCCACCGCAAATTCCGAGTCATTGTCTTTACCATTTCACTCAAATACATCTGCTAATTTTATGGTTGCCGATTCCACCATCTACAAGAAATGTTGGTCAAGAATTTGGCTGCCACAAAATGGACAGGAATGCGGCATAATGAATCTTGTCCCCATTGCCCATACCATTGGCAAATCTGGCCAGAATAGTTTATTTATGAACAGTGACCTGACCAGTATGGGCAACTGTGTGCAGTTGCTTTGTGAAAAAAACTTGACTTATAATCTGTGCCTGTGAGATACAATTGAGTGTCTTTCAACTAGAGTATTCTGGATAAACCGCCACAAAAGCCTTGATTGGATGTAGTTTGGAGTGCTGCTATATAACTTTGGAGAAAATTGATATGCACAAAAATACAGCTGACCTTCTTGACAATTGCATTATATGATTATGGTGCTGAACCAGGAAGTTCCTGGATTTGATCTTCAATCCAAGCTGAGTTAGCTGATCTCTGCCAGAACTGTGGAGGAGCACTACATATGTATCAATGTTAGTAGGCTAAGGAGGCTAGGGGGAGAAAAAACCTCCCAAGGCCTCTGTTCCTGATCACTACCAAGTGACCCCTGCCGAAAGATGCACTTATGTGGACACTAGCTCAGCTATGGTTGTTACATATGTACACTATAGATATACTCTCTGTTTAGTCACTGTATAGTTGCATAAGATGGAGACTTGTTTACCGGAGGTACCATCAACAAGGTTCACACTGTATACACTATGCTGGCACCACCACAGGGTGCAACTGGTGGAGGCCCAGAGACTACCTGTACACCACAGGTACCCAGGTATAAAAGGGAGTCCACCATGTGGTAGCCTCACTCTGGAGTTATATTAAATGGACCAAGGTCACTACAGTTCAAGTGCAATACTTTGCCCTATGAAGTCATTATCAGAGCATCTAAAAACATAACAATGGCGATATAGCCTCAAGCATGAGCATATAACCTGAAAAGGGAAGACATTTGTCAAAAAAGACAAAAGAAATATATTTTTTAAATTTCTAATTGAAGTTTTACAAATAGGAATGGGACCAAAAATAACTCAACCATTGTATTCACATTATACGAGGCACACCTTAAAATTTTTCCATTTCCAAACATAACCTTTTTTTGCTAGATTCCTTTCTTTTTTGCATTTTAAATTGGACATTCATTTTGGCTTCCTGATTTTCCTTAATTTCAGATCATTTGGATTACCCAGGTGATCAAAAACTTGGTCAAAGAAGGTTTTAAGGAAGGTCTTAAATGTGGAGAGAGGGGTTCAGAGGCGGAGACGCTTAGGGAAGAAATTCCAGAGCTTAAGGCCCAGACAGCTGAAAACACGGCTGATCCATTCCTACTCTTGTAGAACAATCAAGGAGACAAAGCTCTCATTTTATTGACTGCTTCTTTTCTGAATTTCTTTCTCTTTGTTTTTCTCTCTCAAATATTAAATTGTGGGACTTGCAATTCTGGTGGTAATGTATAGGTGATAGTAGTTCGGAAGGCTATAATATTAAATAATGAGTAGCACTTCCTTTGTCAACTTATAGTCTATGTCATGAAGAATTCATACATCTATTCCAATGGTTAGTTTGAGCTATTACTATGATTTCTATTGTATAACTGACTATTTTCTTTGCCTGGATAGTACATATATAAATTAGTATTTCAAACACTGTTTGCTGCAAGTAAAAGCCAATTTGATCATTACAGATACAGTATATATGGAAACATAGAAAATAGGTGCAGGAGTAGGCCATTCGACCCTTCGAGCCTGCACCACCATTCAATATGATCATGGCTGATCATGCACTTCAGTACTCCATTCCTGCTTTCTCTCCATACCCCTTGATCCCTTTAGCCGTAAGGGCCACATCTAACTCCCTTTTGAATATATCCAATGAACTCAACAACTTTCTGTGGTAAAGAATTCCACAGGTTCACAATTCTCTGAGTGAAGAAGTTACTCCTCATCTCAGTCCTAAATGGTTTACCCCTTATCCTTAGACTGTGACCCCTGGCTCTGGACTTCCGCAACATCGGGAACATTCTTCCTGCATCTAACCTGCCCAATCCCGTCAGAATTTTATATGTTTCTATGAGATCCCCTCTCATTCTTCTAAATTCTATTGAATATAAGCCTAGTCGATCCAGTCTTTCTTCATATGTCAGTCCTGCCATCCTGGGCATCAGTCTGGTGAACCTTCGCTGCACTCCCTCAATAGCAAGAATGTCCTTCCTCAGATTAGGAGACCAAAACTGTACACAATATTCAAGGTGTGGCCTCACCAAGGCCCTGTACAACTGTAGTAAGACCTCCCTGCTCCTATACTTAAATCCTCTTGTTATGAAGGCCAACATGCCATTTGCCTTCTTCATCGCCTGCTGTACCTGTATGCCAACTTTCAATGACTGATGTACCATGACACTTAGGTCTCGTTGCACCTCCCCTTTAGTAATCTGTCACCATTCAGATAATAATCTGTCTTCCTGTTTTTACCACCAAAGTGGATAACCTCACATTTATCTACATTATACTGCATCTGCCATATAATTTGCCCACACACCGAATCTGTCCAAGTCACCTTGCAGCCTCTTGGCATCCTCCTCACAGCTCACACTGCCACCCAGCTTAGTGTAATCTGCAAACTTGGAGATATTACATTCAATTCCTTCATCTAAATCATTAATGTATATTGTAAATAGTTGGGGTCCCAGCAGTGAACCTTGCGGTACCCCACTAGTCACTGCCTGCCATTCTGAAAAGGACCCATTTATTCCTACTCTTTGCTTCCCGTCTGCCAACCAGTTCTCTATCCACGTCAATACATTACCCCCAATACCATGTGCTTTAATTTTGCACACTAATCTCTTGTGTGGGACCTTGTCAAAAGCCTTTTCAAAGTCCAAATACACCACATCCACTGGCTCCCCCTTGTCCACTCTACTAGTTACATCGTCAAAAAATTCCAGAAGATTTGTCAAGCATGATTTCCCTTTCATAAATCCATGCTGAGTTGGACTGATCCGGTCACTGCTTTCCAAATGCGCTATTACATCTTTAATAATTGATTCCAAAATTTTCCCCACCACCGATGTCAGGCTGACTGGTCTATAATTACCTGTTTTATACTATATATATATATATAATTATAATATATATAATCTTTATAATTAAATATTTTGGATATCATGAACCATATATGAAATCTGAACAACTGTATATTAAATCTGTAGTAGAAAAAATAAATGTTATGTTTTTCTCATTAACTCAAATAAGCAACGTAGCCACACCAATTCACTGAAATATCGATCACCTAAGGTCTCAGAGAAGCAGACACGACAAACATTACAATCAATTGCATCACTGAAGTTATTTTTTTGTAAAGTGGTTCCAAACACTATTTTTGGCCCATCCATATTTTTAGAGCCATATACAAAATATAATCCCACTAAAATCATAAAAATACCAGAGTTGTCTGCATGGTATTCCATATTCCTAAACTACTATTTCTACAAGCAAGCTGTGTCTTGGGGGCTTGGCATTCACTTTACTTCCCTGCCTGCAACTCAATTTCTTCCCAAAGTACAGACTATTACCCAGAAGGTACTCGAAGAGGCAATAAAAATGCGACTCTTCCCACCCAACTCAATACTGCAGACTAAATACCTGAAATGCTTCACAGTTCTGAGCTCTCAGCAGAGGATTCAGTTTGTGACTAAACTTTTAAACTACCTTTCTTCCTCTAAAATAGGTCTCTGTTCTTCTTCAGCAACTATGGTTGCTTTTAATACCTACCCATATATTTACAAGAGCTACTCCATGTAGCCTGCACAAAAATCTTCATTAACAATAACCCAATTGTCTACAGCAAATTAAATGGCTTTTTGACTTGTAGCACCATTTTGCCAATTCTATACAATGCTTGAATTGCTTTGTACAAATACAATATGTATCCTCAAGCAAACAGTTGCAAGTATCAAAACAGCATGCTCCATGGAACCCTAAATAATTTGCACCTCTCAGCCAATGATTGTGCCTTCATTCCTAATATCTAGGACACATCAAGGAGTCAGTTTAGGATGTAAAAAGGGAAGAGGCTACAGAATTGTTTTCAATTTCAGTCAAACCTCCAGCAGCATCAGCCATTTATCATTTGGTTTGATGAGAATTTCAAGAGCACTGATGAGTGCTGAAGTTGATTCCAGTCTGAAATAAAAACAGAAATACCCGAAACACTCAGCAGGTCGGCTAACATCTGTGGAGAAAGAAACAGAGTTAACGTTTCAGATTGATGACCTTTCATCAAGACTGGAAAAGGTTAAGAGATTTTGCAAGTTTTAAGCAAGTGCAGAGGCTGGGAAAAGGGGGAGGGAAGGAAAAAACCAAAGGAAAGGTCTGCCTCCCACTCTATCACACACCTTCCTTTTGTTCTTTCCTCCCCTTCCACTTTTCCCTGCCCCTGCACTTGCTTAAAACCTGCTAAATCACTTAACCGCTACCAGTTCTGATGCAAGGTCATCGACCTGAAACGCTAACTCTGTTTCTCTCTCCACAGATGCTGCCTGACCTGCTGAGTATTTCCAGAATTTTCTGTTTTTATTTCAGATTTCCAGCATCCACACTATATTTTGCTTTTGAATACATAATTTAGTCTGCTGCTGCTGCTGAGATGCAGTTGTGTGTAACAGGTCGTGTCCCTTTAATGCCACAAGGTCTAATTGCTGTGCTTCCGAAGACTAAATATAGGCTAACGTGTTGGTAACATCTCATATCCAAATCAGAAAGCCAAAAGTTGAAATCCCACTCCAGGACTTGAGCATATTATCTAGACTGACACTTCAGTTATCATCATCATCATCATCATAGGCAGTCCCTCGGAATAGAGGAAGACTTGCTTCCACTCCTGAAGTGAGTTCTTTGGTGGCTGAACAATCCAATACGAGAGCCAGACTCTGTCACAAGTGGGAGAGATAGTCGTTGAGGGAAGGGGTGGGTGGGACTGGTTTGCTGCATGCTCTTTCCGCTGTCTGGGCTTAATTTCTGCACGCTCTCGGCGTTGAGACTCGAGGTGCTCAGCGCCCTCTCGGATGCTCTTCCTCCACTTAGGGACTCCCAGGTGTCAGTGGGGATGTCGCACATTATCAGGGAGGCTTTGAGGGTGTCCTTGTAGCATTTCTGCTGCCCACCTTTGGCTCGTTTGCCGTGAGGGAGCTCCAAGTAGAGCACTGGCTTTGGGAGTCTCGTGTCTGGCATGCGGACTATGTGGCCTGCCCAGCAGAGCTGATCCGAGTATGGTCAGTGCTTCAATGTTGGGGATGTTAGCCTGAATGAGGATGCTGATGTTGGTGCGCCTGTCCTCCCAGGGGATTTGTAGGATCTTGCGGAGACATCGTTGGTGATATTTCTCCAACAACTTAAGGTGTCTACTGTACATCAGTGCAGTACTGAGAGCACACTGCATTGTATCTTCGACGAGGTATTTTCGACGAGGTATTAAACCGAGGCCCCAACTGTCTATTAAAGTGGAATTAAAAGATCTTATGGCACTATTTGAAGAACAGAGTTCTCCTGGTATATATCCACAGCATTCTTCCTACAACCAGTATCACCAAAAAAACAGATTAACTGGTTCGTCATCTCATCTGCTGTTTGTGGGGCCAAGTTGGTTATTGCATTCGTTGTCTACATAACAGTGATTACATTTTAAAAGTAATTCATGTTTGCAAAGCCTTTTGCGATGGCTTGAAGATGTGATGTGGTATTATATTAAAGCAATGTCTTTCATTTTTCTTTCTTAAGTGTCCAAGCAAAACTTGGAGTCAATTCCTGGTATGAAGGAACAAATGAGATATAACCAGCTTTCTTTCTCTTTGTTATACTTTTCTAAATGTGGCACAGAACTTTGTGTGAGAAAGTAGAATTCCAAAATATACCACATAACAGACTAACGAATAACATCTGAGCATACAGAGTCAGGGGACATGTAGCAGAATGGATAGATAGCTGGCTTCAAGACAAAAAGCAGAGAGTAGGGGTAAAGGATAGCTATTCAGAGTGGCAGAAGGTAGGAAGTGGATTCACACAAGGATCAGTGCTGGGACAATGGTTGTTCAAACTTTATATTAACGCTTTAGATTTTTGGAATCACAAACACAATTTTTAAATGTGCAGACGACACCAAATTGGGTTGGCTGGTCAATACAAAGGAGGACTGCAACAAATTGCAAGAGGCCATTAATAAACTTGCAAAATGGGTATATAATTGGCAAATGAATTTCAACATAGATAAGTGAGAGGTGTTACATTTTAGTAAGTAAAATAAGGATGTCACATATTACTTAGAAAGTAAGAATCTAAATGGGGCAGAGGAGCAAAAGGGATCTCGGAGTACAAATACACAAATCATTAAAAGTTGCGACGCAGGTTAATAAAGCCACGAAAAAGCAAATCAAGCACTAGGGTTTATTTCTCGAGGGATCGAATTGAAAAGTAGAGAAGTTATGTTAAACTTGTATCAAACCTTGGTTCGACCACACTTGGGAGTAGTGTACACAGTTCTAGTCACCATATTATAAAAAGCATATAGAGGCCCTGGACAGGGTGCGAAAAAGATTTACAAGGTTGGTATCAGAACTGCGAGATTATACCTATCAGTAAACAATGAACAGACTGGGTAAAGGGTGACCCAATAGAGATCTTTAAAGTTATGAATGGTTTTGATAGAGTAAATTCAGTGAGAATGTCAGCTTATGGGGAAGAACAAAACTAGAGGCCATCAATATAAGATAGTCACCAAGAAATCAAATAGGAAATTCAGAAGAAACTTCTTGACCCAGATAGTAGTGGGAATGTGGAACTCACTACCACTGGGAGTAGTTGGGGTGAATGGTATAGATGCATTTAAGGGGAAGCTAGACAAGCATATGGGAATTGAGGGTTAAACTGATAGAGTTAGATGAGGAAGGAGTTAGATGAGATAGAGTTAGATGAGAAGGAAAAGGCTCAAGTGGAGCATAAACGCTAGCATAGACTGGTTGGGCCAAATGGCCTGTTTCTGTGCTGTATATTCTATGTAATTTTATGTAAACTGTAATGAACTCAAAACTAGATATTTGTAAAGATCTGCACACATGGGATTGTACTTTTTTTTTTAATTTACAGCAAAAGCTTTCTTTCACTGTATTGGCAATGAGCTTGTATCAGCAATGGCAACTATTAAAAAGAAACTCATAAAATATAATCTTTTGTTTTCTACAATTCTCAATTTCCTTGCTAGTTTGGGAAGAAGGGGGGGTGGGAAGACACGAAAGGAGGGTGGAAAGAATGTCCCAGATTTTGCGGTCAGCAGTGAAGGCGTTCACCATTCACTTCGTTGACAGCTGCCTTCAAAGTTTTTGTAGGCTTCTGAGTGGAGACGTGCACTAATCCTGCGTCTGATCCAGCGTGGCGCCTTCTACAGGGGATATGTGGTGTGTGTGTGTGTGTGTGTGTGTGTGTGTGTGTGTGTGTGTGTGTGTGTACAGCAAGCAACAGCAAGGCTCTTCAACCAATCAGACTGAAGAATCCTCACTGAGACACACAGAGTCTAAACCAGGAAGTATAAAGCAGGAAGTATAAATTAGATTTAAATCATGTACAGATAGCAAAATAAAGATTGGGAAAGACAGATAGGATTAAGAGAGACAAATAAAAGAGACAGACAGAAAAAGTAAAAATACATTTATTTTAATGTTTTTTTGAATCCCAAAACGAATTAATTTCTAAAGGAATGACTCCAAGCTTGGGAAATTTAATTTTCAAGGCCAGAGAGGTTGTTTTGCAGTAATTATTGCTCATCACGCCATTAAAAATTCACTTACTCCTGAATGCAGCATCTCAAACTTTTCTAACACCTTCAGTGCGGATCTAGTGGGCAAGTATTCCAACTTTACACCCTTATAATGATTTCAGTCTTGAGTCTATCGGCGAGGACTGTTACAGCGCAGCCTGAGGAGGAGCGGGGTATCTCCGACAGCAACTTCCGGATTTCCGCGTTTAACTGCGCATGTGACTCCGTTATAATGGTGAGCGCGGTTAGCCTCACTATTATTATCTATGCAAAATTCAGGCTATTCTGTCTGAGTATACTGCTGATCTTGCATGAAAGAGACAGTCAGTTGACATCCCTGGAAGTCTATTTGATCAAAAGTATGCAACTGAATCCTGTTGGAATCAACACTCAGTTACTGGTTTGCCCTTTTTCTGGACTTTAGGTTGAGATATTTGCATTTTAGTTGGTGAATTTCCAAAGCTCAAGTGAACCTGAATGCTTTTCCCCAACGATAATTACTATGCTGTTTCCAACTGATTATTTTTAAAGTTGAACTGAAGGTCACCCACACAACGAAGCTATAAACTGATTGGCATATTAGTCTGTGACTCCACAATTGCTGAAGCAGCACCATTATTCTTGGATAGCAGGAATGGCCAGTATCTTAATAACTTGTACAAGTGTGTCCTGTGACTGTAGTCAATAGCTTTAAGCACTGCAATGGATCGGGCACTCCTCACAGTACTCATTAAAAAAGAAGCCTGATAGTCTCACTCCACTGTTATGATACACGTGTAGTCTATGTGCATCAACAGTGTGCAAAGAGAAGATTGTGACTCTGACCAGTGAGGTAAATCATCTTTTCTTTTTGTGTGGGGTTGGTTTACTTAGTGTGTTGTTGTAGAAACTATAATCAGCACAAGGAATTTCAGTACACAAAATCTGATATAACAATATTATCCTTGATTATTTAAAATACCATTCTTGTTAAGATAACATTTATAAAATATATAAATCCATTTGTAATGTACATTTGAGACAATTAACAGCTTCTTTGCTGATTCAATGTCAAAGTTGCAGAGTCTCCAGCAAAACGGTCATTATATATTTGGGCTAGACCCTTACATGCAGTGAAGCAAAACCCAGTGTTGCTGCACTTCCAACACAATGGGCCCAAGTTTCCACATGATTTGAGCCTGATTTTTAGGAGCAACTGATGGAGAACGGACTATCTTAGAAATCGCAATTCTCCACATTTTTTTTTCTGCAGTTCTAGTCAGGTAGAATAGTTCCACTTTGGAACAGAATTTTGCGCTTGGTAAAAGCAGGTAACCTGATGTCTGCGCCAGCTTTTCACAATTATGCAAGATTGGCCAATTTATATTTCTCCTAGGACAGCGTATGTGACCACTCCCAGAAAACTTTCTGGGTACTTAAGGAAAACCAGCGCACATTAAAAAATCGACGCAGAAAGACGCCATTGTTTCTAGACGACGTTTTGGAGTCAGGAACATAAAAATGCATAATCAAGCTTAAATTTTTAAAACTTACAACGCAAGAAATGGAAGTTTAATGAAATTCTTTAAGTTTTGATTTTTTTTAAACTGACACGCCACCACCGAACATCTCCAAACCGGGCTCGAGGGTTGGAGCGTCTGCCGGCAGAATCGGTCCTTCGCCCGGACACAGGGGCTCGGCTTGAAAAGAAGCCCGGGGGGGTGAGGGGCTGTGGAAGGCGAACGGAAGGCATGAGAAGCCTTACACTATGCATCAAATGAAGCCTGAGGTGGGGGGTTGGGGCGCAGCGGTGGTGGAAGGCGAATGGGAGGCATGAGAAGACTTGCACTGTGCATCAAATGAAGCCCCGGGGGGGGGGGGGGGGGGGGGGGGAACTCTCCATCATTGCGCCTGCTCAGACCTGGGTGTAAGACCATACTAGGGCGTCAACCTTGGGGAGAGAGAGAACAAAGAGGCTTGTCCAGCCTGCCGTTTTGAGCTTCTTGCAATGGTACAATTTAATCATGGCGACAATACTGACAATGCCATACCTTGTGCAAGCCTTCTGCATGATGGTACTGCGGAGACAATAATTGATTCAACGTCATCGCATAAAGAACATCAGAGCACGTAGGGTAATAGGCAGGAGGCCTTACCCACATCGGATATATCGAGACAGGCATTCACACCTGCACCTGAGTGATGCAGATTGTGTCAAAAGGCTGCGTTACTGCAAAGAAGTTGTAACTGGGATCTGAGAGTTAATAAAAGCAGACCTGCAACCTGGAAGCATCAGGAGTACTGCTTTGTAAGTTGAAGTGAAGGTTACAGCTGCACTTTCATTCTATACATCTGGATCGTTCCGATCGTTCCAGGCCACAACTGGGGATGTGTGCTCCATTTTTCAACATGCAACACATATCTGCATTCAGCAGCTGACTGCTGCACTATATGCCCGGAGAATTCGCATCAGATCAGTTGCTGCAAGATGCCCTGGGAGCACCCATGATGCGTTCATCCTACACGAGAGCATTTTATCTGCCATGTTTCAGCTGCAGTTAGAAGGGCAGAGCTGGCTACTGGGAGACAAAGGGTACGGCCTCGCCACCTGGCTCATGACGCACCTACGCGGAACCCGGACGGAAGCTGACCGGAAATACAACATGTCGCACATTGCGACGCACAGCATAATAGAGAGGGCCATTGGCATCTTGAAACAGCGTTTCAGATGCCTGAACCGTTCGAGGCTACTTGTGATACTCCCCTGAGATTGTCGATCAGTTCACTGTTGTGTGCTGCATGCTGCAAACTTAGCCATCATGAGGCAGCATCAGCTGATAATAGAAGAACCACCTGAGGTGAGAGTGGCTGATAAGGAGGAACATGCAGATGATGAGGAGGAAGAGGATGAGGAAGCAATGCAACTACCTGAACCCGGAGCACGACGGCAGAGGAGGGTGAGCCATCGTGCCCCTTTAATGATTGCTTGAGCCTTGCGCCAGCAGCTCATCCTTGAACACTTTGCTGCCTGAAGGCTCAGCGGCAACTATTCCGCATGCACCATGTTTACTGTTTGGACCTGTTCCGTAATGTTGTGTTGTGTTAAACGAACAAATGATGGAAATTATTCTTGTTTACTTCAAAAAGTTGTGTTAATAATGGAACAAATAATGGAAATGATTCTTTAGTTCAAAAAGTTGTGTTAATAATGCAACAAATAATGTAATTGATTTAGTTATAATTTAAAATATATTTTGTTCAAAAGTTTAACAAACATTTGTTTGTCCTTAACTTAATAAAAATATTTTTGTATCAAACTTAAAAATTTTCAGTTAAGTTCACTTACAAACCTTAACATCACTTACAAACTCTAAGATCACTTAAATAATTTTCAACTTGTAAATTTACATAACTTACTAAAAACTTTTAATTTGAGAAGTTACAATAGTAATAATAATAACAGCAGCAAAGAAAGGCTGCACTCATCTCTCCTCCACCTTATTCTAAGACCGCCCGCTGCGCTTGGTCTTGGGGACTCCACCCCTGCCCGCAGGCAGTGACACATATTTCTCGGGCTGGTACCAAGCTTATTCTTTCGAACATCTCGGGTAATGCGCACTTCTAGATGGGATGGGGCTGGCAGTAATATGGAGGGTCCGGCTTGGGCCTCTTCAGAGGCTGGTCTGGGGATTGGAGTGGGAGTGGCAGTTGATTCTGTCAATGGGCATGGGGTCTGGGCGCGTTCCCTTATTGCATCAGCTAACTCCGACATTCCCTCCCTCATGTTCACTGGCAGTGTTTCAATTATCTGCAACATTCCCTCCCTCATGTGCACCGACATTGTTTCCGCTGACTGAGACATTCCCTCCTTCATATTCCCGGACAGTGTTCCCATTTCTTGTGAGAGTGTTGTTACTTCTCCCGACAGTCCCGATACTTTATCACCCACACCACTGCTGGTGTCCAGGACTGATCGCGAAAGGTCAATGCTCTCTGCACTCATTGCCATCATCTGAACCACACCTGTTAGATCCTGCACCTCAGGAGAGCCATGTCGAGCTCTCCTGCCCCTCCTCACCCTGGGTGTGGCTCACTGCATCCCATTGGGACCCGCAGCCTCGGACAGTGGGGCCCTGGGTGTGCCTTGCTGCATCCCACTGGGATCCGAGCCTCCGACAGTGGGAAACCATGGAATGTCCCACCAACACTCATACCACTCAGGGAAGGGACTGGCACCTTAATGGGCGGCACCTGCACCTCCTCCTCAGTGAGTACAACAGTGGGGTATTCATCCATCCCCTCCTCCTCCCCCTCATGCTCTTGGCCTGGAATGTGGGATTGGAAGATGTTCTCCCCTTCAGGCTCGTCCACATCTGAATCTCCTTCTGCATCGTCAGGGTTGGCCTCAAGTTCTGTAAAATATAACAGAACAGGCAAATGGTTAGCAGTAGAGGAGGGGGCAGGGTGGGTGGCATGAGTAAGCTCACACAGTGCAGGCAGCAGGCTGATTAGGAGGACCATGATGAATGATAGCACATTGCATCAACCGAAGCATAGCTGACGGAGACATCCCCATGAACCGAAGCATGGCTAGCCTGTGCAGTACTTAACATTTAGGAAAGCCAGACCATGGAATTTGCAGGACTTGCCCTCTCCCTCGAGCTTGTGCAGTGATGGTTGCTTTTCTCCAGGCAGGACCTATCAAAACAGCGACCCTCTCTTCCAAGGGTGTCAGTGGCTGCAGATTTGCTAGGCCTCCTCCTGTTTGAGTTCTTTCTCGTTTGTTGTGTGCCACCTTCCTCTGCAAAGATGAAAATATAACTTTTTAGTGAGGGTGGCTTTCTGCTGGGTGGGACATACAGCTGGTCACATTTACAATTGCAATTCCATTGAATAAATGAAAATGTTACTTACACTAATTACTTGACCAAGATCCCGCCACTTCTTTTTGCACTGGCCTCCAGACCTCGGGGTGGTCACCATTGCACGGTAATCTTCTGCAAGTTGGTTTCACTGTTTCTTCGTTTCTTTTGGTGGAACTTTTACATGACCTCTGCTGGTGTCCAACTCATGCCATCTGGCCTCAATCACAGTAACTAGAGCCTCCACTTCATCCTGTAAGAAATTCCTGGTCCTTGCGCCATGTTGCAATCTTGTAGTGCAGCTCCGATTTCTCCAATGAGAATTAAAGTTCTACATAAGAAATAGGAACAGGAGTAGGCCATACGGCCCCTTGAGCCTGCTCCGCCATTCAATAAGATCATGGCTGATCTGATCATGGACTCAGCTTCACTTCCCCACCCGCTCCACATAACCCCTTATCCCCTTATCATTTAAGAAACTGTCTATTTCTGTCTTAAATTTATTCAATGTCCCAGCTTCCACAGCTCTCTGAGGCAACGAATTCCACAGATTTACAACCCTCAGAGAATAAATTTCTCCTCATCTTGGTTTTAAATGGGCGGCCCCTTATTCGAAGATCATGCCCTCTCGTTCTTGTCTCCCCCATCAGTGGAAACATCCTCTCTGCATCCATCTTGTCAAGCCCCCTCATAATCTTATAGGTTTCGATAAGATCACCTCTCATTCTTCTGAATTCCAATGAATAGAGGCCCAACCTACTCAACCTTTCCTCATAAGTCAACCCCCTCATCCCCGGAATCAACCTAGTGAACCTTCTCTGAACTGTCTCCAAAGCAAGTATATCCTTTCATAAATATAGAAAGCAAAACTGCACGCAGTATTCCAGGTGTGGCCTCACCAATACCTTATATAGCTGTAGCAAGACTTCCCTCCTTTTATACTCCACCCCTTTGCAATAAAGGCCAAGATTCCATTGACCTTCCTGATCACTTGCTCTACCTGCATACTATCCTTTTGTGTTTCATGCACAAGTACCCCCAGGTCCCTCTGTACTGCGGCACTTTGTAATCTTTCTCCATTTAAATAACTTGCTCTTTGATTTTTTTTTCTGCCGAAGTGTATGACCTCACACTTTCCAACATTATATTCCATTTGCCAAATTTTTGCCCACTCGCTTAGTCTGTCTATGTCCTTTTGCAGATTTTTTGTGTCCTCCTCACACATTGCTTTTCCTCTCATCTTTGTATCCTCAGCAAACTTGGCTACATTACACTCAGTCCCTTCTTCCAAGTTGTTAATATAGATTGTAAATAGTTGGGGTCCCAACACTGATCCTTGCGGCACCCCACTAGTTACTGGTTGCCAACTAGACAATGAACCATTTATCCCGACTCTCTGTTCTGTTAGTTAGCCAATCCTCTATCCATGCTAATATATTACCCCCAACCCTGTGAACTTTTATCTTCTGCAGTAACCTTTTATGTGGCACCTTGTCAAATGCCTTCTGGAAGTCCAAATACGCCACATCCACTGGTTCCCCTTTATCCACCCTGTTCGTTATATCCTCAAAGAACTCCAGCAAATTTGTCAAACATGACTTCCCCTTCATCAATCCATGCTGACTTTGCCTGACCGAATTTTGTTTTCCCAAATGTCCTGCTACTGCTTCTTTAATAATGGACTCCAACATTTTCCCAACCACAGATGTTAGGCTAACTGGTTTATAGTTTCCTGCTTTTTGTCGGCCTCCTTTTTTAAATAGAGTTGTTACATTTGCAGTTTTCCAATCTGCTGGGACCTCCCCAGAATCCAGGGAATTTTGGTAAATTACAACCAATGCATCCACAATCCTTGCCTCTATTTCTCGTAAGACCCTAGGATGCAAGCCATCAGGTCCAGGGGATTTATCCGCCTTTCGTCCCATTATCTTACTGAGTACCACCTCCTTAGTGATTGTGATTGTGATTGTGTTACGTTCCCTTCACCACCCCCACCAATGCCCCTTGACTATCCACTGTCGGAATATTGTTAGTGTCCTCTACCGTAAAGACTGATAAAAAATATTTGTTCAGAGTTTCTGCCATCTCCATGTTCCCCATTATTAATTTCCCGGTCTCGTCCTCTAAGGGACCAACATTTACTTTAGCCACTCTTTTCCTTTTTATATTCTTGCTATCTGTTTTTTTACAAGCCTACACTATTTCCTGGTTTATGCTCTGACCAACATAGCTGGTAATGTTAGGGGGCCTATAGACTACGCCCACCAGTGACTTTTTCCCCTTATTGTTCCTTATCTCCACCCAAACTGTTTCAACATCCTAATCATTTGAGCCAATATCGTTTCTTACTATTGCAGTGATTCCATCCTTTATCAATAGAGCTACCCCACCTCCTTTTTCTTTCTGTCTGTCCTTCCAGATTGTCAAGTACCTCTGAATATTTAATTCCCAGTCCTGGTCACCTTGCAACCACGTCTCTGTAATGGCTATCAGATCATACCCATTTGTCTCAATTTGTGCTGTCAACTCATCTATTTTGTTACAAATGCTACGTGCATTTAGACAAAGTCCCTTTAAGTTTGTTTTTTTAACCTTTTTTCCTGCTTGTTTCCCCTCTCCTTCAAACTCACTTTCTTTATTTTGCTTTCCAATTCCAGCTTTACTCCCCTCTCTACTGAATCTATTTTCAGGTTCCCATCCCCCTGCCAAGCTAGTTTAAACCCCCCCGCTGCCTCCCCCCCCCCCCCCCCCGCCAACAGCACAAGCAAAAACCCCCACGAGGATATTGGTCCCGGCTCTGTTGAGGTGCAACCCGTTCGGCTTGTACAGGTCCCATTTCCCCCAGAAGTGGTCCCAATGCCTCAGGAAACTAAAGCCCTCCCGCCCGCACCATCTCTCCAGCCATGTATTCATGTGCTCTATCCTCCTATTTCTGTACTCACTAGCTCGTGGCACTGGGAGTAATCCGGAGATTACTACCTTTGAGGTCCTGCTTTTTAATCTCTCTCCTGGCTCCCTAAATTCTGCCTGCAGGACCTCATCCCTCTTCCTACCTATGTCATTGGTACCGATGTGGACCACGACCTCTGGCTGTTCACCCTCTCCCCGCAGAATGCCCTGCAGCCGCTCAGTGACATCCTTGACCCTGGCAGCAGGGAGGCAACATACCATCCTGGAGTCACGTCTGCGGCCGCAGAAACGCCTGTATGCTCCCCTGACTATTGAATCCCCTACCACTATAGCTCTTCCATTCTTCTTCCTCCCCCCCATGCAGCTGAGCCACCTGTGCTGCCGTGGACTTGGTTCTGGCTGCACTCCCCGGAGCCACCACCGGTACTCAGAACAGAGTTTTGGTTGGAAAGCGAGGTGGAGTCAGGGGACTGCCGTACTACCTGCCTAGTCCTCCTCTTCTGTCTGGCGGTCACCCACTCCCCCTCTGCCTTCACACTCTTAAGCTGCGAGGTGACCGCCTCTAGAAACGTGCTATCCACGTTGTTCAGTCTCACGGATGCACTGCAGTGACCCCAGCTGTCGCTCAAGCTCCAAAACACAGACACACACACAACTAGCTCTTTAAAAATGGTTGAATGCAGACCGGGAGTTGTACTGGGCATGCACGCCATAGAAATCACATCAAAAACGTCCTTTTTTTTTGTGCATGCGCAGAAGGGGTGACACCATTTTTTCGGCGCAGACATTAGGCTCTATCTCCAGAAGCTATAGGACAGGCTTCGTGGCACCAATTTCAAAACATAGAACGGGGAAACTGGCTACATTTTTTTTGGAGTAGTTGGGGCCAAGAAAAATGGGCGTAACTCTGGCAATACAGCAAAAAACGGCACTGGGGAAAATTGAGCCCATTAACTTTCATTTAAATTAATGTTACATGTGTGATTTTTTTTTTCTATTTTATATTTGCGTTTTGATGTTATTTACGGAGTTCCCATTATTTTGATTGAGAAAATACTTTAGCTGGATTGGCTGTCCAGTGCCATGTGACTCCAGCTCCAGGTCCGTCCAGACGTGCATGCGCTCCAATGCACAGGGAGAGGAGGCCTCAGGACCAGGATCTCTGGTGGGTGCAGCAGCCAAAGGTAAGTGCGCATATTTTCTCTAGAATTGAGTCGGACACCCGCAGGAAGAAGAAACCAGGATTTCAGGATCATTATTTTTATTCATGTACTCCTTCATTACTTAAATTGTAAATCTGACACACGTTGGTTTATCTAGACTTAGTGTTGCATCGTATTTGCCATAAATGATCGTTACACATTAGTAAGACTGTTTTTGACATCTTAAAAGATGTTTCTGCACTTCAATGCCTTCCTCATGAACCACGTGCAATTACCAGGGCCATTAAACAGAGGACTGTATTAAATCACACAGTATGGTACAAGTGCTTTGATGGCTATCTGAGTGTGCCACAAGAGCAGATGGACTCTCTGGTAACAATTCCAATTATCATCTTTGCAGGCAAAGTTGTCACATAACCGCTGGGAGTAGCGACACACAGGTGGTGGTCCACCCCAGACAATGCCGTTAACGGACCTGGAGGAGCACGTGACAGACCTGATCAGTGCCTCAGAGAGGTCAACTACCCATGGGGGTGCTGATCCCCTGTTCAAAACTGAGGGTAGTTCTGCAAAATCCTCGGGCTGCGTTGGGGCAACATGATGTAGTGACTATGGGCTAGGGTTGGGGCAATGTCATGCAATGTGGGTTACATATAATGCCATAGCGCCGGTCCTTCAAATGAACCTGTTTTATGTGACCTTCCTCATGTCACCCTGTCCCCTCCCCTGCTGCTAACCACTCATCTGTTGTTTTCTATTTCCAGATGAGGAGGCGCCAAATCTGCTAATGGAAGCCTCCACCTCAGCCCATCGTGTGGGGGTGCAGGAGGGGCACCACGAAGGCACTGAGGATGAGGAACCTCCACGGGAGAAGGAAACGCAGGAAGCTATTCCTGGGATTGGTTGGCGGGGGGGGGGGGGGGGCGATGCAATCGACACCTCTTTTACCTGCGGCAGCCAGTAGCTGAGCAGGAAGACACATTCTCGGGCTTTCCCCAATCCGATGCCCCGGGTCCAAGTGGCGTGCAGCCACCAGGGTTGACTCCCGGCGGGTGAGTCGGCAAAGCCGGTCTGCTGACAGACAGGCAGATGTACACCTGGACATGGTGGGACTATCCAGGGAGAGCATCCAGCTCAGCCGACAGCTCCTGGAGGTCTTGGTTGCTTTTTCCGCAAGCATTGCGGCGGCACTATCGGCAGACACAAGGGAGGACATGTCTCAGATTGTCGCGGCTGTCAATGACCACGCCCAATTGATGATCTCGCCATTTGGCACTGCAGTCTCCAGTGTCACAGTAACCAGACCCACGTCACCTGTGAGTAGCGAGGCCAAACAAGAGGCTCGCCACTCAGAAGCCGGGCCTTCCATACCCCAAGCTTCTCCAGGGGATCCACACATGCCATTGTCTATCCCCCTTTTAGCGGAAGACTCTGGCCACGTTGTTGGACGACGTATGGGTACAGTTATGGCGCGAGGGAGGGGGGAAGAGGGGCCGCAGGTAAAGGATGTTTGGTGCAGAGGTTGCTCTTTTGTTGTTTTGTTTTGTTGTTGCTATTTTATAAAGGTTTAAAAGTTTCCCAATTCTGTTAAGTTATTAAAAGTTCACAAAAATGTTTAATACATTTTATTCCAGTTTGAAAATTATGTTTACATTGTTTAATAAATCTTATTCAAGTTACTGCATGTTAAATAAATTATTTTGTTCACCTTAACCATTCCTGTGTAGCGTCTCATTTGCAGAATAAGGGGGGGAATAGTCAACATGGTGGGATAGAGTGAACAGGCAACGGTGAAACATGCCGTTCACTGTTCAAGTAAAGTGATGAATTATGAGCTGCTGACGTAAGGCTTTTGCAGTGGCGAAAGCTCCACAAGGCCTCACTGTGGTGTTGGTGGGATGAGTTCATTGCCAGGCTCCTCATCCTCCTCCTCATCATAGCACTTCTCCTCCTCGTCCTCGTGGTCCTCCTCCCCCATCCCCTTCTCCCCTCTCTCCTGAGGTGGTCCTGCAGTCCCCAGTGGCAAATTTTGACCCCTCATGATGGCTAAGTTGTGCAGCAGGCAGCACACCACAATTAACTCAGAACTGCTGAGGACAGTATTGCAAGGAGCCTCCAGATTGGTCCAGGCATCGGAAGCGCTGCTTGAGCACTCAAACTGTCTTTTCGACGATGTTGCATGTGGTTATATGGCTGTCATTATAGCGATGCTTGGCTTGTGTCTGATGGTTCAGGACAAGGGTCATGAGCCAGGTGGTGAGGTCGTAACCTTTGTCCCCCAGCATCCAGCTCAGGCCTTGTGGCTGACGCTCGAAGTATGAGACAGTGTTCTCACACAAGATGAAAGCATCATCGATGCTCCCTGGAAATTGTGCATTTACTGTCATGATGCACTGAATATGGTCACAGATGATCTATACGTTCAGGGAGTGAAATCCCTTTCGGTTTCAGTAAACCTCTGGATCCTCCAAAGGTGCTCGCAGGCCCATGTGTGTACAATAAATGGCAGCCTGAACCTTGGGGAAGTCAGCAATTCGTGCAAAACCTACAGCCCTCTCATTCTGTTCCTCCTTTGTCATTGGGAAGTTTATAAAGTCCATCCTGCGTGCAGTGTAGTAGTCACCTAGCGAACGCAGCGATGTGTAGCATGCTGCGAGATGGAGCACATTCCCCTGCTGATGCCTGAAAGGTGCCGGAGGCATATAAGGCAAGTGCCGTCACCTCGACGGGCAGTGCAGTCCTGATGCTGCTGGTTGGCTGTAGGTCTGCCTAGCTGATAAGAAGCTCCCGAGGTATGGAAAGTGGTCCACGTTGTGGATCTTGATGACTGGGGGGCAGTGCTGTGTGGCGGGGTCAGGTTGGTGGAGGACCTTTGTCTTACGGATGTTTAGCGTAAGGCCCATGCTTTTGTACGCCTCGGTGAAGATGTTGACGATGGCAGCAAGGACAGATATCAACGACGAGGTCCAACACCTCCAATGCGCCAGCGCAGCCTTCGGTCGCCTGAGGAAGAGAGTGTTTGAAGATTAGGCCCTCAAATCTGACACCAAGCTTATGGTCTACAGGGCTGTAGTGATACCCGCCCTCCTGTATGGCTCAGAGACATGGACCATATACAATAGACACCTCAAATCGTTACAGAAATACCACCAACGATGATTCCGCTAAATCCTGCAAATCCCCTGGGAGGATAGATATACCAACGTCAGTGTTCTTGATCAGGCCAACATCTCCAGCATTGAAGCACTGACCACACTCGACCAGCTCCGTTGGGCGGGCCGCATTGTCCGTATACCCGACACAAGACTCCCAAAGCAAGCGCTCTACTCGGAAGGCAAGCCCCAGGTGGGCTGAGAAAATGCTTCAAGGACACCCTCAAAGCCTCCTTGATAAAGTGCAACATCCCCACCGACACCTGGGAGTCCCTGGCCAAAGACCGCCCTAAGTGTAGGAACCGCATCCAGGAGGGCGCTGAGCACCTCGAGTCTCGTCGCCAAGAGCATGCAGAAAACAAGCGGAAGGAGCGTGTGGCAAACCAGACTCCCCGCCCACCCTTTCCTTCAACGACTATCTGTCCCACCTGTGACAGGGACTGTAATTCCCATATTGGACTGTACAGTCACCTGAGAACTCACTTTTAGAGTGGAAGCAAGTCTTCCTCGATTTCAAGGGACTTCCTATGATGATGTCTGCCTTTATTAGCTGGCATATCTCTGTGACCACCTCTTTTCGGAAGTGCAGTCTTCGAACGCACTGTGCGTCAGACAGCTGCAGGTATGAGCGCTGTTCCCTGTAAACTCGTGGGGGGTAAGGCCTCCTCCCCATACGTCTGCGAACTCTTCGATTACGCTCAAAATGCTCTTGAATAAGCTGTCTTCCAGCTCGATGCTACATAGAAAAAGCAGCCAGGAATAATGGCAGAGATATTATAGCCCCCATTCTTTTAAATGTCCTTAAATATCCTTAAAAACGAACTAGGAACTAACAAAGTTCACTATGTAAAACACAGCAATGAACTTTTGTTCCGTTTTTCAAGATGGCGCCGTTAGCGCCGAGTGCATCATGGGTCCGACCTGGTAAGATTTGATTTCTTCGGGCGTGTTTTTAGGCCGGCGATAAAAATGTCGATATCGGTGAATTTTCCATTCCCGGCAATAGCGCAGCATTGCACGCCAATTGACATCATAAAAACTGCAAAGAAAATGGACCGGCGGTAATTTTTAGCTCTGGCACAAAACTGCTATCAAGCGCTAAATTTTATGCAACTCATTTAGCACCCAAAAAAAATACTTTTATAGCTTCGCAATGGCGCTAAACGGGTGCAAACCTGCTGAATTTCTAGCTCTATGACTATTTCTGAATAAAAACTGCCCCAAGTTGAAAGTGAATTTGACTGTAATTGTACATGTTTAACGTTAAATTCTGTTCCAGAATCATATAACCATCTGTACATTGAGTATAATCAATCTATCCTGAGAAAGAAAAGGCTTACATCTATATAAGTTTCAGAAACCAGCAAAGGATGACCAAAAAATTGATTAAAAAATGGAACAAAATAGAATGAGAGAAAACCAGCAAGAAATATAAAAACAGATTATAAGAGCTTTTACAAGTTAGTAAAAAGAGAGTAGCAAAAGTATATGTTGGTCCCTTAGAGGCGAAGACAAGAGAAATTATTATGGGGAATAAGGAAATGGCAGAAACATTAAACAAATATTTTGTATCTGTCTTCATAGTGGAAGACACAAAAAGCATACCTAAAATAATTAGAACCAAGGGTCTAATGAGAGTGAGAAACTTAATGTAATTAATATAAGTAGAGAAAAAGTACTAGAGAAACTAATGGGACTAAAAGCCGACAAATGCCCTGGACCCGATGGCCTACATCCTAGGGTTCTAAAAGAGGTGGCTGCAGAGATAGTGGATGCATTGGTTTCGATCTTCCAAAATTCCACAGATTCTAGAACGGTCCCAGCGGATTGGAAGATAGCAAATGTAACACCGTTATTCAAGAAAGGAGGGAGAAAGAAAACAAGGAAGTACAGGCCAGTTAGCCTGACATCAGTCATCGGGAAAATACTGGAATCCATTGTTAAGAAGTGGTATCAGGGCACTTAGAAAATCATAACATGTTTGGGCAGAGTAAACAAGGTTTTATGAAAGACAAATCGTGTTTGACAAATTTATCAAACTTTTTTGAGGATTTAACGAGCAGGGTAGATAAAGGGGAACCAGTGGAAGTAGTATATTTGGATTTCCAAAAGGCATTCGATAAGGTGCCACATAAAAGGTTATTACACAAGATAAGGGTTCATGGGATTGGAGGTAGTGTATTAGTATGGATACAGGATTGGTTAACGGACAGAAAACAGAGAGTAAGGATAAATGGGTATTTTCAGGTTGGCAGGCTGCAACTAGTGGGGTGCCACAAGGATCAGTGCTGGGGCCTCAGCTATTTACAATCTATACAAGAACATAAGAATTAGGAACAGGAGTAGGCCATCTAGCCCCTCGAGCCTGCTCCGCCATTCAATAAAATCATGGCTGATCTGGTCGTGGACTCAGCTCCACTTACCCGCCCTCTCCCTGTAACCCTTAATTTCCTTATTGGTTAAAAATCTATCTATCTTTGACTTGAAAACATTCAATGAGCTAGCCTCAACTGCTTCCTTGGGCAGTTTCTCTGCCCTCCACTTTTACTCATCTCTTTTCTGTCTTTTGTTTTTGTCTCCTTTTTGTTTCCCTCTGTCTCCCTGTATTGGTTCCCATCCCTCTGCCATATTAGTTTAACTCCTCCCCAACAGCACTAGCAAACACTCCCCCCTAGGACATTGGTTCCGGTCCTGTCCAAGTGCAGACCGTTCAGTTTGTACTGGTCCCACCTCCCCCAGAACCTGTTCCAATGCCCCACGAATTTGAATCCCTCCCTGCTGCACCACCGCTCAAGCCACGTATTCATCTGTGCTATCCTGCGATTCCTACTCTGACTAGCACGTGGCACTGGTAGCAATCCCGAGATTACTACTTTTAAGGTCATACTTTTAAATTTAGCTCCTAGCTCCTTAAATTCGTCTCGTAGGACCTCATCCCTTTTTTTTTTACCTATGTCGTTGGTACCAATGTGCACCACGACAACTGGCTATTCTCCCTCCTTTTTTAGAATGTCCTGCACTTGCTCGGAGACATCCTTGACCCTTGCACCAGGGAGGCAACATACCATCCTGGAGTCTCGGTTGCGGCCGCAGAAACGCCTATCTATTCCTCTTACGATTGAATCCCCTATCACTATCGCTCTCCCACTCTTTTTCCTGCCTTCCTGTGCAACAGAGCCAGCCACGGTGCCATGAACTTGGCTGCTGCTGCTCTCCCCTGATGAGTCATCTCCCTCAACAGCACTCAAAGCAGTGTATCTGTTTTGCAGGGGGATGACCAGATGGGACCCCTGCACTATCTTCTTTGTACTACTCTTCCTGCTGGTCTTCCATTCCCTAGCTGGCTGTGGATCCTTCTCATGCGGTAAGACCAACTCACTACACGTGCCACTTATGTCATTCTCAGCATCGTGGATGCTCCAGAGTGAATCTACCCTCAGCTCCAATTCCGCAACGCGGTCCGTCAGGAGATGGAGGCGGATACACTTCTCACACACGTAGTCGTCAGGGACACCGGAAGTGTCCCTGAGTTCCCACATGGTACAGGAGGAGCATAACACGTGACCAAGCTCTCCTGCCATGCCTTAACCCTTAGATACCCTTAAATTGGTAACAACAATGTTACAGTTTACTTACTGATATAAAAAATAAAAAGAAAAGCTACTCAACAATCACCAGCCAATCACTTACCCCCTTGGCTGTGACGTCACCTTTTGATTCCTTTCTCCTTCTTTTTTGCCTTCTCTCCCCGCTGTAGCTGCACAAGTACGCCTTTATAGGCCGCAAGTCATATTAATGACCTAGATGAAGGGATCAAGTGTAATGTATCCAAGTTTGCTGACGATACAAAGCTATGTGGGACAGTAAGCTGTAAGGAGAACCCAAGGGTCTGCAAAGGTATATAAATCAACTAAGTGAGTGGGCAGTAAGGTGGCAGATGGAGTATAATGTAGGGAAATGTGAGGTTATTCACTTTGGTAGGAAGAATAGAAAAACAGAATATTTTTTTAAATGGTTATAAACTTTTTCAATGTTGGTGTTGAGAGAGATTTGGGTATCCTTGAGCAAGAATCACAGAAAGCTAGCATGCAGGTACAGCCAGCAATAAGGAAGGAAAATGGCATGTTGGCCTTTATTGCAAGGGGGTTGGAGTATAAGAGTAAGGACGTCTTGCTACAATTGTACAGGGCCTTGGTGAGACCACATCTGGAGTACTGTGCACAGTTTTGGTCTCCTTATCTAAGGAAGGATATACTTGCCTTGGAGGTGGTGCAACGAAGGTTCACTAGATTGATTCCTGGGATGAGAGGGCTGTCCGACAATGAGAGATTGTGTAGAATGGGCTTATACTCTCTAGAGTTTAGAAGAACGAGAGGGGATCTCATTGAACCAATAAAGATTCTGAAGAGTATTGAGAGAGTAGATGCTAAGAGGTTGTTTCCCCTGGCTGGAGAGTCTAGATCTAGGGGGCACAGTCTCAGGATAAGGGGTAGGTCATTTAAGACAGAGATGAGGAGGAACTTCTTCACTCAGAGGGTTGTGAATCTTTGGAATTCTCTGCTCGAGGGCTGTGGATGCTGAGTCTCTGAGTATATTCAAGACTGAGATGTAGATTTTTGGAGTCTAGGGGAATCAAGGGATATGGAGATAAGGCAGGAAAATGGAATTGAGATCGATGATCAGCCACGATCTTATTGTATGGCCTACTCCTGCTCCTATTTCTTATGTTCTTATAACACTTTATTTATATATATTATCATGTCTCTCAGGATTTTCTAAAGTGCTTCACATGCAATTAATTACTTTGATGTGCAAACACTGCACCTCTGTAGGCAAATGCGGGAGGCATTTTGCCTATAGCAAGGTCCCAAAAACAGCAGTGAGATTAATGAACAGTTAATCTATTTCGTGGTCTTTGTTGAGCAACGAATGTTATCCAGGAAACATAGAGCACTCCACGATGTTGTTCAAACAGTGCTAAAGCATCTTTAGCTTCCACATGACAGGCAGGTAAGATCTCAGTTTAATGTCTCATTCAAAGGACAGCATCTGCAACACTCTAAGTATTGCACTGAAATGTCAGCCTAGGTTATACGCTCATGTCCTTGAACAGAGCTTTCAGCCCATAACCTTTTGACTTAGAGGAAAGAGTGCTACCAACTGACCCCAAAGTGGCACAAGCCAAACTTTTTCACCTATGATCACCACAAAATAACTATGACACATATTTTGTCAGCTAATTTAACCAGTGTCTATTAATTCCCTGCTACTATATCAATGTATTTGTATATTGTTGCTATTGAGTCATGTCTTCAAAATATTGAACAATGCTTTTTTTAATAAAAGTCATTTTTTTTGTGTTTTGCACTTATTTCACCAAATGCTGGAATGGAAACTGAAACTTGTCTGTCTCCAATTAAGCTTGAAAAGGATAGAATTCCACATGAATGAGTAAACAAACAATAAGTGTATACAGATGGCAAAGATTACATTAAAACTTGAAGCCATTACAGTATGAATAGTAATTTAACCTTAGCCCTCTTTTCCTGAAGACAGAAAACCCATTGTAGGGTACAGATCCACAAACAGCAGCAAAACCCCAATACCTGGTTCAAAAGGTTACTGTTCATGTGTGGGTCTGGACAGTGACTATCGGCTGGGAAAGCCATCACATCCAAACCCAGTGCTATCCTCAGCCAATGTCCACCGAGCACTTCCAGAAGCAGTAGAGTGTGGTCAACAGCAAAAAAACAAGCTAACATTTCTCTTCCCTAATCCTAGAACAGTGAGGCCAGTGAGGAAATGCCCTTGCTGCCATTTTGGCTGAAATTTACTAATTTAGCACTGACCAAGGATCAAAACTGGACTACCTGAGTCTGTAAAGCTCACTACTACAACGCACCATGCATTTGTCCAATAAATCAGCAAAGAATTTCTTTTAGAATTAAAGTTTTTTGTGGTCTCATTCCTCATGAAAGTACTTTCTTAAATTTTCAATGAATTCATCCTGCTGGAGTGAAAAAGTGGTTAATTCATGAAATGATCTTTAAAATTGCTGTTTTTATTTTGCAGTTTACATACCAATATTAGCAAAGAAGGGCAACAGCCCGACCTGTTAGGCAATGAAACCTCATGCCTTTCCCATTTGCTACCTGTAATGTTAACTCCTGGGGGAGCCAAAAAAAGAAAAAATTGTGGCCCATTTCAGGAAAAATTTCAGGGAACTTTTTCTTGACTCCCTAAACGAATCAAGCAAGACACAGGAAACCATGACTACTCATGATACATCACCAGACATACAGTACTAATCTGCACTTCTGCTCCCCCTAGATATTCCGATGTCCTTAGGAATATAGGACTGCAAAGGACCACTCTTCTGCTGCTCAAATCCAACTGTTTTACTGTCCAACATGATTAGCAATAGTGTGCTGCCTAGAGGTGGGCAGCCTCAATAGTCACAGATGTTGGTTGCCCTTAGTGAGCAGAAAGTGCAATTTCTTGTAGGAACACAGTTTTTAATGGAGTGGGATCAACAATTAACAGGGAAGGGGATCAGCAGACCATGGCATCAAGACAGTAGTGTCAAAAGGGGAAGAGCAGCAATTAAAGCGGTAAGTGAAACTTGATGATTTGCTGTTGATCAATGTCAAGATAACTTTAGCTTCAAAATTATGATTTGTTGCTGGTAATGGATTGTGGGGTTTCAAGCTTAATTATGGTAAAAGTTTTCTGATGCCAAGTGCTGTTCAATTAGATTATTTTGGGGATGTGGCAAAGTGATGTGAAACCTACTATAAAAAAAATTGTAATGCTTGATTAAAAAAATAATATTTTCATGGTATGAACTGTTATCCTCCTGCCCCTTTCTGATGGAGAAGTGAGTTTTCCTTGGCAGGGAGGTGAGGGAAGAAGACAAAATGGCTGAAATCATGTGCAGGGGCTATGTCATGCAACTGTCGGTGCTGAATTGAAGTTTCTTCTTTATGAAGTCCAAACTCAGGGTATGTCACAAAATAAAATGTTGGCTGAGCTGAAGCTGGGAGGATTGTGCCATGTGAGCAGTAACCAAATATAAAAACCACTGATTTTTATGTTCAGTTCCACCTGTATGTGCAAAACTTTTTTGTACCTTTTAACGTGTAAAATGAAAGTACAGACCTGTTCTACTGATGCTCAAATTTCAGATGGTTATGTTCATACACACAAGAAAACAGCAAGACACAAAGGTCAAAAATGTCAATATTTTGTCTAACTGCACCTCGTGCAATGCATTATTTTTCTTGTAATTACAATGGGAATATCACTAGAGGTATCAGTACTAATAGTGGCATTTTAGTTACTGGATTATTGTAATTTTTGTAAACTAATAACTTTTAATTTCAAAAATGATGACTGGAATTTTGTCACAGATCTATTTAATGAAAGATGTGCTGTTGGGTCGCACTGAAAATATCCATACCTAGTAGTATATTTTAACTTAAGGCACTTTTACAGTAAACGAGTGCCAGTGATTACAGATACATGGTGCTCCAGCTGTCGCCAACACTCTTGAACATAAATGACCCAACCACTAAAGAGAGAACACTTTTGGCATCACTTTCCCAGGACCCAAGTTGTAATGTAAAAGGTCTAGAAAGGATTAAACACTCATGACTCTTAGTTGGATAAAACTTTCTCTTTCGAGCCTTTTAGCATTACAAGTTGGCTATTCATATACTATTGAAAGTTTGCACTGAAGGATCCAAGAGATCTGGTGCAGTGTGAACTTTAGCAACATTGTTCAAAATTCTATTTGAGGGTGACATGATCTGTCATGTCTATTAAAATACTCTCCATTAGAACCATTTAAAAAATCCTTGGGTTTCGACTGAATTCAGCATTCTATATTGAAACATCTCCTTACTGAATTTAGATAATTTTCAAAGTATCAATTTTGCAACAACTTACATTGATATAGTTCTTTTACCATAGTATAACATCCCAAGGCACTTCACAGGAGCGCAATCAGACAAAATCTGACACCAAAGCAGGAAATATTAGCATAGGTAACTAAACACTTGATCAAAGGTGTAGATTTTAAGGAACTTCTTAAAAGGAGAGGAGTGGAGAGGTGATTCCAAAGTTTAGGCTGAAGGCACTGCCACCATTGGTTGGGTGAAGGGATTGGGGGATGCACAAGAGGCCAAAGTTGAAGGACTGCAGAGTTCCCTAAGGGTTTCGGGTTTGGAAAATTCTTATTGATATGGAGGGAAACTGGATAAGGATTTTAATAATCAGACCCGTCAGTCTGATTATTTGGATTTCCAAAAGGAATTCGATAAGGTGCCATATAAGAGGTTATTACACAAGATAAGAATTCATGGGGTTGGGGGTAATATAGTAGCATAGATAGAGGATTGGTTAACGGACAGAAAACAGAGAGTAGGAATAAACGGGTCTTCTTCAGGTTGGCAGGCTGTAACTAGTGGGTTGCCGCAAGGATCAGTGCTGCGGCCTCAGCTATTTACAATCTATATTAATGGCCTAGATGAAGGGAGCGAGTATAATGTATCCAAGTTTACTGATGATACAAAGTTCAGTGGGACAGTAAGCTGTGAGGAGAACACAAAGAGTCTGCAAAGGGATATAGACAGACTTAAGTGATTGGGCAGTGAGGTGGCAGATAGAGTATAATGTAGGGAAATGTGAGGTTATTCACTTTGGTAGGAAGAATAGAAAAACAGAATATTTTTTTAAATGATGATAACCTTTTAAATGTTTGTGTTCAGAGAGATTTGGGTGGCCTCGTGCAAGAAACACAGAAAGCCACCATGCAGGTACATCCAGCAAAAAGGAAGACAAATGGCATATTGGCTTTTATTGCAAGGGGGTTGGAGTACAAGAGTAAGGAAGTCTTGCTACAATTGTACAGGGCCTTGGTGAGACCACACCTGCACAGTTTTGGTTTCATTATCTATGGAAGAATATACTTGCCTTGGAGGCGGTGCAATGAAGGTTCGCTAGATTGATTCCTGGGATGAAAGGGCTGTTCTATGATCAGGGATTGTGTAGAATGGGCCTATACTCTCAGAAGTTTAAAAGAACGAGACATGATCTCATTGAAATATACAAGGTCCTGCAGGGGATTGATAGGGTAGATGCAGAGAGCTTGTTTCCCTGGCTGGAGAGTCTTGAACGAGGGGGCATAGTCTCAGGATAAAGGATAGGCCATTTAAGACTGAGATGAGAAGGAAATTCTTCACTGAGAGGGTTCTGAATCTTTTCAATTCTCTGCCCCAGACGGCTGTGGATGCTGAGTCTTTGAGTATAAGGGAATAAAGGGTTATGGGGAGTGGGCAGGGAAGTGGAGCAGAATCCATGATCAGATCAGCCATGATCTTATTAAATAGCGGAGCAGGCTCGATGGGTCAAATGGCCTACTCCTGCTCCTATTTATTGTGTCCTTGTATATGCAAGGCTGAAATAGATATAGATTTTTGGAGTCTAGGGGAATCAAGGGGTATGGAGATCGGGCAGGAAAGTAGAGTTGAGGTCGATGATCAGCAGAGCAGGCTCAAGGGGCCGTTTGGCCTAGTCCTGCTTCTATTTCTGATGTTCTTTTCATTTTGAGTGACAACCGAGGCTCCATCTCCATCAGGTGAATGTAAAAGATCTCACAGCGCTATTTGAAGAGGAGTATCAATGAAAATTTCATGACGGAGATTAATAGATTTTTGTTAGGCAAGGGTATGAAGGGAAACAAGGCGGGTAAATGGAGTGATATGCATCAGCCGTGATCTAAATGAATAGTGGAACGGGCTCAAATGGCTGAGTGGCCTAATCCTATGGTTTCTACGTGTTCTGGACGTGTGTCCCTCAATCAACATCACTAATACGGTTTATCTGGTCATTATCGCATTGCTACTTGTGGGAGCTTGCTATGCACAATTTGGCTGCCGCTTTCTACAGTGACATACTTCCAAAAAAAAAGTACTTCACTGGCTGCAAAGCGCTTCGAGAAGTTCTGCGACCGTGAAATGTGAGATAGGAATGCTAGTTCTCTCTCTTTGTCAAAAGCGTGCCCTGTATTTGGCTGCAAGTCATTTTGAAAGATAAACACAGCTCCAGATAAACACAGCTCCTTGCGGGTTTCTGGCCTGTGCCGTTGTTTTGTGACATCCCCTGCCCGCTGACAGTACAGAACGAACAGTGCAACTTCAAGCGGCCCCGAAGCTCTGACGGGTGTCGAGCCAGTTAACCTCCTACTCGAGGCCGGCGCTCCACCCGAGGCCTGCGAGCAGGACGCTACGGGCCCGTGCGGCTGAGGGAGGGCCTGAGGTGTGGGACGCAGAGCTCACCTGGCGTGCAGCTGCCGCTGCAGTTCACCCGCTCTCTCCAGGAAGTCCTGCTCGCCCGCCGCCATGCCGGCCGCCACCGGTTTGCACCGTTACCATAGGCAACCGCTCCCAGACAGCGCCGCGAGTGACGGCCGCCTCCCCCTCCAGGCCTGAGAGCAGCAGCAACTACTGCAGTGTGGGGCAGGTAGTCTTCCTCTCTCTCTCTCTCTCTCACTCCCTTATTCCCTCCCTCCATCTCTCACTCTCTCCCTCCCACCACCCTCGTTCCCTCTCAGCTTCTGCACCCTAACAACACTCAGCCGCCACTCACTCAACGATAAGAAAAACAAATATCTGAAATTTAATGGGAAATGAGACAGTACATGTCACAACCATCAATATCAGGAATGAGATGTATGATCCAAAGAGTGAGGGGGATCAACAACCTGTTAAAACACAAGGAATAAAAACAGAAAATGCTGGAAATCTCAGCAGGTCAGGCAGCATCTGTAGAGAGAAAGCAAAGTTAACGTTTCAGGTCGATGGCAACACAAGGAGCTGTGTTTATTTTTTTAGGAATGATATAGTGCACAGTTGATTGAGACTTGTTAGATCTGGCTGTTCTGTTTTATATAAATTAATATTTTCCAATTTCAGGCTGGTCATCTACTTTCCTCTGAAAGGAAGCCAGTGTTTTACACAGCTTTCTTAATAGTGAGGTAGCCATAGAAGATTTGCAACAAATTCATCAGTAAAAAGTAGTCTACAGTTTATCCTTTGATGTTTGGTTATGTAGACTTCTCAAGCTCAATGTAACTTTATTCAATTGAATCTATAATTTGTAAATAATAAATGAAAAAGCTCACCATCTTTATCTTTGTTGTGATTGTTTATTGAGGGGGAAGCTCCATTTAAAAGAATGAAGCAAATCATATTCCTCAATGGCTGCATTCACATTGTTGTACTGGGGCTATCGCCCAGCAAAGTGCTAGGTTCGATTTTCAGTCTTTGCCAAGTTAGCTGCTCCCATCTGAAACAATGTAGTCAACGCTATTTATGCTTTACCTCAGCACCCACAGATTGGGGGAGAGGAAGGGAATTAGCCACAGTTTCTGATCCTGACTTCTGCAGAAAAATGTATGTATTTGAATGGCAGGCGAGGAGAGGATCAGATCAGCCTTAATGATCCAATAGCCTGCACATGCTCAGCAGCTGGGCTCATGCAATAAAGAATTGCTGCTCAAGCAAGGTGCTGGAGAATTGCTGGCATCTGTGAAAGCGTAACCCAGCAAAGTTGGAGCTTTCAAAAGAGATGGGGAGAAAAATAAAAATATCTAAATTGTAGAAGCTTAATCATGCTCTATCTTTTAATTCCATGTCATGGTTTGGTACTTCACCTGCAGTTCAATTACCGGTTCCTGATATAATAATCTCAATATATAATGAAATGTTGCAGTGGGGGAAAAAATATACGCCATAGACTATACTGACAAAAATATGTTTTCAATTCAAAACGGGCATTGGGTTAGACATTGGCCTTTCACCTCTGGAACATGGGTTCAAACCAGTACAGTGTGATGGGATGAACTTCTCCTGTGGTTATAAAGGTCCTATGTGAAAACCAACTCCGGCGGTATCCTGTTCCTGATAAAATGCCTAGAACATGGCCTTGTCATTACCAACACCTTGTTCCGTCAGAGGGACAAGTACAAGGCATCATGGCAGCACCCTTGCTCCAAGCACCGGCATCTGCTCGAGTATATCATCATCCGAGTGAGGGACCGCAAGGATGTGCGCATCACCCACGCCCTGACAGGAGCCGATGACTGCTGGACGGACCACCACCTATTCCGCTCCGTCATTAACATCAATGTAGCCCCAAAACAGCGATAACAACAGAAACAATGCCGCAGGAAAATCAACGCAGAGGCACTCAAAGACCCTGTTAAGAAAGCCCTATTCAGCCAGCGCCTTACTGCCAACCTGGCGACCCTCGATAACCCAGAGACGCAAAGTGATCACAGCGCCTGGTGTGCCCTCAAGGCCTCCACAACCAGCACCTGCGAAGAGACGCTCAGTCACTCGACCAGGAAACACCAAGGTGGTTTGACAAGAACGACCAGGAGATCCAGGAGTTAATTAGCCGCAAGCACAAGGCATTTCTGAACTTAACCCAACACAAGAGCAAGAAAGCAGCTCTACAGATGGCTGAAGGCCAAGGTCCAACAAAAAACCCGCGACCTAAAAAACAGATGGTAGTTGGAGAAAGCACAAGAGATCCAGCAGTTAGCCGACAACCACGGCGTGCGTGGATTCTTCAGCGCAGTCAAGACCACCTACGGCCCAAGCACCCAAGGCCCTACCCCACAGCTGGCCAAGAATGGTGAGGAGCTCATCACTCATCAAGGACAGAGAAGCAGTCAGTGCCCGTTCGAAGGAGCATTTTGAAGATCTCCTTATCCGAGACTCTGTCTTCGATGCGAGTGTCTTCGACTCCATCCCGCAGCATGCTACCCGCCACCATCTCAGCAAAACCCCAGCCCAGCACAAGGTAGAAAAGGCCATCCGCCAGCTGAAGAATAACAAGGCAACAGGAGCAGATGGAATTCCCGTCGAAGCACTGAAGCATGACAGAGAAGGACTATTGGCATGAATACATGACCTAATTTCTCTTATCTGGAAGGAGGAGAGCATGCCAAGAGATCTCACACACCGTAATCGTGACCATCTTCAAAAAAGGGGACAAGCCCGACTGCGGTAACTACAGAGAATCTCTCTGCTGTCGGCCACAGGGAAATTCATTGCAACCATCCTCCTCAATCGTCTTCTCTCTGTGGCTGAAGACCTCCTCCCAGAGTCGCAATGCGGATTCCGTCCACTAAGCGGTACAACGGACATGACCTTCACCGCGCGACAACTACAAGAGAAATGCAGGGAACAGCACCAACCCTTGTACATGGCCTTCTTTGACCTCACGAAGGCCTTTGACACAGTCAACCGTGAGAGATTATGGAGCGTCCTCCTCCGTTTCAGCTGCTCTCAAAGGTTTGTCACCATCCTCCGTCTGCTCCACGATGACATGCAAGCCATGATCCTGACCAATGGATCCATCACAGACCCAATCCATGTCCGGACCGGGGTCAAGCAAGGCTGCATCATCGTGCCAACGCTCTTTTTGATCTTCCTTACTGCAATGCTACATCTCACCCTTAGCAAGCTCTCCGCTGGAGTGGAGCTAAATTATAGAACAGATGGGAATCTGTTCAACCTCTACCGCCTCCAGGCCAGATCCAAGGTCATCCCATCCTCTGTCATTGGACTGCAGTACGCAGGCGACGCTTGCGTCTGCGCACACTTGGAGACCGATCTCCAAGCCATCGTCACCACCTTCACCGAGGCAAACAAGAGCATGTGCCTTATACTAAACATCTGTAAGACAAAGATCCTCCACCAACCTGACCCCACCACACAGCACTTCCTCCCGATTATCAAAATCCATGACAAGGCTTTGGACAATGTGGACCATTTTCCATACCTCAGGAGCCTACTGTCAGCAAGAGCAGACATTGATGACGATGTCCCAACACCGCCTTCAATGTGCCAGCGCAGCCTTCGGTCACCTGAGGAAGAGAGTGTTTGGAGACCAGGACCTAAAATCCAGCACCAAGCTTATGGTCTACAGGGCAGTAGTGATACCCGCCCTCTTATATGCTTCACAGACATGGATTATATACAGCAGATACCTCAAAATGCTGGAGAACTCCAGCAGCACTGTCTCCGCAAGATCCTGTAAATCCATTGGGAGATAGACGCAACAACATCAGTGTTCTCGCTCAGGCCAACATCCCCAGCATCGAAGCACTGACCACGCTCGATCAGCTCCATTGGGTGGGCTGCATTGTCCGCATGCCCAACATGAGACTCCCAAAGCAAGCATTCTACGTGAAGCTTCAAGATGGCATCGAGCCCCAGGTGGGCAGGGGAAATGCTTCAAGGACACAGTCAAAGCCTCCTTGATAAAGTGCTACATCCCCACTGACTCCTGCGAATCCTTGGCCCACAACCGCCCAAAGTGGAGGAAGTGCACCTCGAGTCCCATCGCAAAGAACAAGTAGAAACCAAGCGTAGACAGCGGAAGGAGCATGCATCAAATTAGGCTCCCGAGCCACCCTTTCCTTCAACCATAGTCTGCCCCACCTGTGACAGAGACTGTAGGTCCCATATTTGACTCAGTCACCTGAGAACTCACTTTTAGAGTGGAAGCAAGTCATCCTCGACTCCGAGGGACTGCCTATGATGATGATGATGATGATGTGACATTAATTTGGGCTGACTCAATCCAATTCCTGGTAGGAATGAGCTACAATATAGAACTGTTCTTAATTGGCAGTCTTAAAGTCCACAGCTAGTGTGGAAAATGGAAGAAATACCATACTGGTGCAATAGAGGATGCTCTTCAGAGTCGGAGGCAAGGCACATTGCTGGGGCAGAGTAGCAGGAGCTTTACTCCACATCTGTCCATGCTGAAACTGACCTGGGAGTCCATGATACTGACATTGAAATGCAAATGTTATCTCCCGGTCGGAAAAGTGGCCTGGCGAGCAGACGGACTGTCCAGGAGCGACAGTGGGCGGTCCAGCAGATTTTAACGGCCAAGTCTTCTCATCCAAAACAGAGAAGTTGGGCGGCCCAGAGTCTGCTCACTGGGGCCAAGATAATGGAGGGGTGAGTCTGGGGTGTAGGGGAGGTCTACACATTCCTTGTGAGATCCGGAGGAGTACTCCTGGCCCCACAAATGAAAATTAAAAACCTGGCCTTCAGACCAGGTTCTGGCCATCGGGGGAGCCACTGCGGGCTTCATGGTTAGAATGGCGACAGGGCGTAATAGGACTCCGATTCGCATAAATGTATGAGGAAACAGCCTGACTCGGGTGGGCGCCTCATACACCTGACAAATCAGGCATTTTTAAATTAGAACAGAGTGGGTATTTCACCCACCCTATTTTAACTGCCCGCCCACTCAGTTTCCGTCAAGCACGGTGAATTAAAATTTCCACCTGGATGTCTGAAATGGGAATAGTTCCGCACTCTCTACTGCACCAGTGCGACATGTTTTCCATGTCCTGCACAAGCCATCTTGTGGTTTCTGAGTGAGATTGCCAGTTAGGACTAACATCCCTCACCTTGATAAGTACACACACAAAAGTTAAAATGTCCAGCATGTTGTTCCTTTTAGCTTGCATAAAATAATCGTCAGATGTTTAATTTTGTATGAAGTGTAGTTATTGTATATTTTAATATGATAGGTTTTATACATCGGCTCATTGCGTTTAGATTCCTAAAGGATATATCCTTGTGCATTTCGTGTTCAGTTCTAAATTTCAGTTTACTTTAATCTTTGAATCGAAGCTACAGTCAAACATTCCATATTAGGTCAAACTCGCTTGGTGTGTTGCAAACATACTGTAGATAATTGCATTCAGAATTGACTTTGTACTCAATACATTAATGTGGATGGGCTTAATTTATTTTGTGGTGGGCCAGCCATCTTTCACCTGCTGGCTAAAAGTTTGCAGTAGGCAGCTCCTGAGATATTTAAAGTTTGTTTCCAATCCCTGTAATCACAAATCTTAACAAACATCGGGATGCCACGCATCAAACCAGATTAGGAACTATTAGAAAAATACGGCAAGTAAAGAAGGTAAGTGTTTTTAACAGAAACATAGTGATAAATAAGTCATATATAAATATGCAAATATGTAAAATTATAATACTACAATGTTTTAATTCTAATCGCGGAACTTTTATTTTACACCCTCCTCATTTCAATTCTCTCCATGCGCCACGAGTGTCAAGTTATAGAACATTGTTCTTGTCTCAGTCTGACACGGGAAACCTATTCCCTACTGTAAAAGAATGAATTACCAAAATAGTTGCATTGTAATATATGTTTAGCTGGTAGATTTGTGTCATTAAATACACTATAGTAATTGTAAATAATTAGAGAATTGTGCTTAGAAGTAAGCTGCTCGCTGCTCTTCGGAACCACAGCTCCAAAAATAGAGGCGTGCTCTTAAACTACAAAAGGTGGCTCATATCACTCACTGCTCGGGAAAAGAAGATGACATTGATATAACTGAGCACTATTATTTATTGTAGAAAATGTTCAATTGCCAAAGCAGCGGAAAAGGCACTAGTTTGTGTTCATAGTGTGATAGATTGTTAAGGCGAACTTTGTCAGCGGTATCTTAACTTCATCTGCATTCCATAGTGCAACATATCTTCATTATATTGCGCAATGCTATTCAATTCATAGAGGCAGAGGTTAGGCAAATCATATCCTGCACTTTATGTGTTCATATTCTGATTTATGTATATTGTTACGCACAGTTGAGACGGTATCGATAACGACAATCAATGGCACCCACTAGACTTTCATAATTTTACTTATGAAAAAACTGATACACGTTTCAGCCCAACTTTCGTTTCATGAATAGCAATGCCATATCTGTCACCCAAACCATGATAATATACGAGCGCGTGTGTGTGTAAATGGGACAACAGCACTTCCATGGGTACAGAGTTCAACTCGTTACTGTAAGAGTGCAATGCCGAAGGACTTAACTTCATTGTAAACCGCCAATATCACCGTCCATCTGATATATTATATTTTATTAAATTCCTCGATTAAAAAAAATGACTGGCACAAATATTCAGGTTTGTTTCAGTGTAATATATAAATTGTGCAAACTGTTTACAAAATACACGAAGTGCTTTAGCTTTCCAACCAAATATTAAATGTGTTTTAAAGTAATGAACTAAAACATGTCTAGGAACTAACTGGTCAGGGTTTATAGCAATAGATCAGTTATCACCACTAGGATTCCCTGCAGAGAGATTCATTTTTTGTCTGTTTGTTTCTCTATTTGATCAAGTTTACGGAATACTGCAGAAGTTACGGTGACAGTGAGGTCGGGCATCTTAAAGACTAAGCAAGTTTTAAGAATCAACCCTTGCCTTTATTCATCAAATTACCATGCGTGCAAAACAACAAAAAGCAATAGTATTCATAAAATTGTATAACCTTGGTAATGATGTCACAATTAGGCAACATATTAGATGACTGAACACACATTTCTCCAGGAAAACTAAATAAACACATTTGACTAAAGAAAAGAATGTCTTATGGTTCAATTCTACTGGAATAATGAGTCCTTTTGAAGTGCGTACCGTGCATGTGCTGAATATAGATGGAAACAAAAAAAATCAATGAATAAATAGCTATGTTAATGTAGAGTATGAAGTTCTTTTGATTTTATGTCACACCGATACTTCTATATCTTCTTTGCCCCATCTCTCTCGTGTAAAATCTGGAGCCAGTCTGCAGCATTCTGTCTTCTCTACTTAATTGCTTCGTTGCCCGGTCCTTCTCTGACTCCTACTTTGACCTTTTACAAACAGTAACAGCTGACAAACACAGTAGCTGAACGGGAGCATCTGTTTCACTTTACTCCAGGCAGATCTCTGCAACAAATACAAGATCGTGATCAACAACCTCACAAAGACCAATCGACAATAAATATAATTAGTTGGACAAAACGTTGATGTGGAACATTTAATGTAGGTCTTTAAAATGGTCTGTAGAGACATGATATACAACTATTAATCATGACACATATCAACAGTTGTTCATAGTGCATTAAAGACATATATAATGTCTACGTTGTGTACCACAAATTTATATTGTTCATTTAGCGTCATATGTTGACAACATAATAAAAAGTTGTGTGTGATATTGGGATGTACCATATCATCTCGTCAATCAATATAATCTGTATAACCCGTTAAACGCTCGTTAAAATACCTTTCTCTCATGTCAATGTGAGGTTACCGTTCCTCAAAAGTATTATTGTTGAATAATCCACCTTGTAAAATAAAATTGCAACTAAAATTAAATATTGTGTAATACACACATACTGTTAAAATTCCTAATTATTAACGTATAGTATTTTAGAAGTGAAATACAGATATATAGCAATATTAATATTTCGAATTGAGCGATTTTTGCTTTTTACCAATTGCTCCTTATTCATCACTGTTTCCACTGTAATGGGTGCCAAATTGAGAAATATTTTTTTAGCGTTAGAACTCTTGTAGTGTTTTGATCTCCCAGCACATAAAAGTGAAAGCATTGTTCATAATGACAGATTGGTAGTCAAACATATGTAACATGCAGATAATTAGTCTCTTCAAGCTGTATCGTTAATAAACTATAAACAAAGCTGCTTATACGGATCGGTTCAGTCAGTTAACCCTACTCCTCTCTTTTCCATTCGTTTGCATTTCCACTCCGGGGCAGCGATAGTCACATAGGTCAAATGGTGCGAACATCCGAGAGGACGTTTAATTAGCCCTGGTTTCCAGTGTTAGCACTATTAGCAGGTTCTATAAATAATACCAGAACCAAAACAGCGCCTGCACGGAATCATCTGCTGCCACCATCTTTTAAGAGTTACAACCTGAATTAATAGGATACAGTATATGGTACAGCCACTGTCTGAATGCCCTCAGCCTCTCCTGCAATAGATCCCCTTTTGTAAACACCTAATAAATGAACATTTCTATTCAATAAAAATAAACCATAACATTGGTTTGCTTTTTACAACCTCCTTCGTCCTATTATAATTTTTTTGGGGGGGTGTGGGTGGTGGGGGCTGGATGTTCTCGTTATTCAGGTAAGTATTTTGTCTCTCATAAGCATAGAACTACCAAGGGCAATGTATTGCTTCGTCTAGCCTATGTACCATTGTATAGCCAGTATATAACAGCTTAAAAATAAGATGCTAATTGGTTATTTCAGAAAAATTTGCATTTCTTTTCACGTAGAAATGATACACAACTTTATCACAAATTCACTGCACATGAGCTCTGTATAATAATCTACATCGTCTCTGGTGAGGGTTTGTTCCCGATCGATCGATATAACAAACCAATGCCTGACAGTGCTCAAATAAGTTTCGTTTCCCGATGTGGGACTGTTGATGATGCTTCCAATGAACGGTGGCTGGCATTGTTATAGGTAATCGATCTTCAACAAGTAAAAATAAAAAGTGAGACTAAAATACTTCGTTAAACTCTTTCTTATGCTCTATCTTGCTCTTTACATTTGTGTAAATGCGATACCTTAAAACTACGGGACACATTCCGGCATGTTTCATCATGGTGCGCCAATGTTAACTTTTATTGAAATAATTCAAAGAAGCACAAGCGATGTCTAAAATGATTTGTAAAAATCACTTATATATTTTGCTGCAATTTGAAGCCCTCTTATAATAGTAATTTCAATGCCTCCGTGTGCTGTATTCAACGATAGCCCTCTGATTGCAATTGTTGTTAGTGAGAATGTAAAGCTGACCTAATATAGATGCTGCAGCCTTTGCGACTTAGAATTCAATGACTGGGACCAGGGGCTGCCTCGATTGAATGCAGCACACTGCTATTTGTCTAGGGACAAACTTACTCTGATGATTAAGGTGCAAAGACCGATTTTGTCCTTCATTTTCACGGTGCATTGGATGATTTTAGGCCACGATCGGCTGTAATGGATCTATCATCAGGAAACAATTACCTTTTCAGTGTAGTTCAACTGATGACAGACACTATTATTTCAGAAATGGGATCGTTTTATTTCTTATTACACTAAATAACATCCAGCAGCTTGAAATTGCCATGTTCTTCAAAACTACCCATTGGAGAAAATTGCTGCATTTATCGCGTTGTGCATCTCTGGAGAACGAAATCCAGTGTGATTCAAACATCAGACGTCCTAAGTGCAATAGAAACACACCTTCCAATATGTCTGGAACCGCTCTTGCCGGCTAACCTATTAATAACTGGAACAAAACCGCACAAACTTCACATTCATGTGTCATTTAAATACCTCGTCATAATAATTCCCACGAGTTAAAGACATAGGGTTCGGACTTACTTATTAACTGTTTTACTGTAAAATCGTTTTATATTAGATCGTGAATATTAAATGAAACGGTTAAAATAATCACTCCCTTAGATTTAATTTGGGCCATCTTTTAACTTGTAAGGTGACAATATTACATTACTGACCAGACTCTCGCACCAGATTCAGATAGCTCAGTGGAAAGATATCACTGTATATCAGTTCGCATGCCACATCCAAATCTATGGATTTCTAATGCAGATTTTTTTAAAGATAAGGTCAAATTTGTTATCTATCCTTACAATAAGATTGTGTATAGACAACGCTTCCGAAAGCACATGATTTGCTAACTGTGAAGTGCAGTCTGCATACTAAAAGCTTCATTTGCCCGCAGCTGCAGTTCACCGATGCCATATAAACTGGATGTGGTTTTCTGCGCTGTCTGACTGCATTATAGCAATGATACAATACGATAAAATGTATATATGTCCATTTTAGCTTTAATTGTGTTAAGCTCTATCTACTTCGCAAACTTACTGTCGCCATGAGAAGTGGAACTGCCTTAATATCTGAAGGATCAGGTGCTGTGTAAGAAACGCAATCGCGGCGATGGGGTGATTTACAAGGGTCTCTCTTAAAACTAGAAGTACAGTAATTGGGAACAGACTACGTTGTGAGTCGTACAGGCAGTGGATCTCGCCAACACGATACTATATCTAATCAATATGAACCCGGGACTTATGGGTGATATTTTCATCACCAAAGCGAGAGAACTAAGTTCGGTGGATCGAGTACCTGATACTCTAATACTTTATAGCGCATTATTATTTACTACCCCAATTTGCCATATCATAGACTCTTTCTGGGTTAAAGATTTTGCCCGTTTTAATGCTTTCACCGTATTTAATTTATCGCGGTTTTCTCTGCTTAAAACAGCGCAAACGCCATTTTTTATTATTTTACTGAAATGTTCAATTTCCTGCAGTGACTAATGTAAATCCTATATGCACAGCTGTAATAAAGAAAATTGTCCTCCAGCTAAGATAGAAGCTGAGTTCAAGAATAAATCCTTGCTAAGTGTAGATGATTTGTGTTAATAAAATATCTGAAAAGGCATAGAAAAGATATTCGCATTTCCCCATGCCCGATTTATTTGTACAGCAGTATATTTGTGTTTAAAGCACTAACCAAAATAATACTGTGGAGGATATCCATGTTTTCTTAAAATGTACTGTAAGTCCCTGGTAAGTGTACACAAGTACTAAATAAACAATTACGATATTGACTTTGGAATGACATCTCTATCAAGCCCACTGAGCGTTCACGTTTTCAGTCACTAAAATGGTAATAATTAATATTATATTGAGATAATATTTCAGAATATGTCTCTGAAAACATGCTGCAGTCGAAATCAGAGCGCGGATAAATCAAAATCAAGATATTATTTTGCCATAATTATCATAGTATTGTCCATGACTTTATAATGTGGTGTAAGTTCCTTTTAATTTTAAATTACGCATAATGCGTATGAGCTGCGAATAGCAATATTGAATTCCACCCAATATGTGTTCCTGTGTTTGGAATAATGCTCACGATATTGAAATGACAAGGTTCACTTCTGAAATGTATACGCTCTTGTTTTGACTGGGTGCACTGGCTGTTTCGCGACCGTGTTTCACAGCTGAGGTGCCTAATTGTCAGCTCCTTCAACAGACACTAATCAAGCAATTTCCCCATCCCAGCCCCATCAAATTGCTCTTTAGCTGTTGAACTGTAGAGTTTTGCTCTTCTTTTCTCATGCTAATCACGGCCATTCATGCGCTCACTGTGAGGCTATTTGTAGTGGAATAAATACCCTTGTTTGCCTGCCGCATGATTAATTGATATTGTTATATGGCTTTTGTTTGTGCTACCGGGAGCTGAAAGGCAGCACATATTGTATGTGACGAAGGGAGACAGAAACATCATTTCACCGCTGGGGTCTCCGAAAGGTCGAGGAAGGTTCCAACTGCATTATTCATCGTATTCATTTTTCCTCATTAAAAATATGATGAAAGCTTAAAATAGGGGGCTCGAGGTTTTATTGACCAGTCCCTTCAGCCACATAGAAACCGCCTGATCACACACATTTAGACAGCTGCAGCTTTCTGCAAGCCTCTTGTTTAGATTTTTTTGTCTTTGTTGCCAACACTAAAGCTATCTAAAGCTGCATATGTCTGAAGAACTGTATTTCTCATCTGTTGTAAATTAATATGGTAATACCATCGACTGGTATTACTGTCTGATGCTTTTCAATGTTTATCTTCCAGAATTACATAAAAAAAGAAAATTCTCCTTTTCCTGTGCAGAGAAGGTAATTGATATGCTGCATCAGAGGTCAGGATTTACATAAGAATTAAGTGCAGTAAATTAATTTAATATTCCATGCACATCTACAATTATTCCTGCAGACCTTTGTTTCACTGTCTTAGAGATAGAGGTTCAGCTGCTCTTCAGCCAAACAACATCTGTGCAGTTAATAATTTGATAAACAGCTAATACAAATAGTTTCTGAATTATCTGGCTGCCCAGGGATTAGTCAACGAGACTTGCAACATTTGGCAGAGTGTTTTATGTGGAGCTGGTTTTATCTGACGATTGACGAAATTTATTCGCCACAACCTTGAATTCAATCATACGTTTGATTGGGATAACGCAAAGAAACCAACCACGAGGGTTATTTGTTTATTGGGGCTTCATTCACACACCTTTTTTCTATAAATGTGTGCACCGTTTGAGTGATCAATGTGTAACATTAACCATTTCCACAAGTCTTTTATTCACACAATTTAACAGTGGCCGATCTGCACTGGATACATTTGTCATACATTTGAAAGAAATGGCTACCTTAAAAATACATGTTAGATTGTATAATTATTCTTTGAAATAGTATTGCATTTTCATTTTACCACAGCTCCATGCTGACATTTTGTATTGTACATTTTACAATAATATCACAAGTTTACAAATTCAAATGAATTAAAACTTATGTCAAGTCCCACATAGTGTACCTGAAAAAAATCAACCTTGGGGTTTCTGGTCTTGGCTCCTCGCTGTAATAATTGATCAGGTGATCGACAAATGCAGCAGGCGACTTATTCCTTCCAATCCAGTAACTTTATATTTTAAACACCTGCTTTAAAAAAACACAAATCGCATATTATTGAGGCAGTAGGAAAAACAAAATCCTTCGAGATAAAAGTTTTGTATCATGTTTCACACGCAGTAAGTTATTTCCAGAGTTAAAAGAAACCTAAGATCTTGCCTGCTTCTTCCACTTAGGTGCCTGGATGTGGTAAGTACCTTCATCTTGTGCCACGCACTACTGCGACTACTAGTTTCTTGCGTTTTGCATATTTGATAGGAATATAACATTCACCGTATGTGTTTACTGGGGTGGAAGGCGATCACTGCAAAATACTGACCTTCATGAAATGTCCTCACGTGCTATTGTTAGACAGAAGTCTTGGGAGGAACTGTTTAACAAATGAATCAGAACAGTACATGTGCGTAATGGGCTTCAAAATATGCTGCATTTTTGCTTGCATTTATACCGAGAACATGAGTACAATCCCGGTGTAACATTTTGGGGTTTAATCTTGTCCACTTCGTGTGTGTGTGCATATTATAATATATACAGACATTAAGCACTGAAATAAAAATGATACAATTCTCCTTTTAGGAATTTCCCCAAAAGTATCTATAATGACCTGCTCCTGTTCCATATGTTCCTAATGCTGTAACAGCAGCCCATTATATGTTGCAGGGTTAACACACAAGGTAAACCTGGGTTAATGCAACTTTCAGCCATCTGCTGCTTCACTCACACCTTGTGCAGTGATCATTAAACAACATGTGACAAGATTTTTTTCTCCCAATTAAGATAAAACAACTTCATTATAACAGGGAAACGTACAGATGGGAAAGTACGGTACAGATTTAAAGGGAAATTAGAGACACATATCATTTCACCATTTAAACGACGTTGTTTGATTTCAGGGATTTTTACATGCAAGTGAGAGCTGAATAGCACCATACAATTTAGATGGTACGTTTGGATATATAAAGCATGCGTTTCAGATCAACTATTACAGTTCAGTGCATTGAACAGTCAAAGTTATGGCCAGATAATATAGACACCCACTTTGAAAATAAGAAAACATACAGAGGAATGACAGCATTTCACACACTAGGTACCGCGCATATGAATTATCTTGAATCGAAGTGTTACAGTGATTATATTCTAATGAGGCGGAGTATCCAAAAAAAACGTTTAAGCGAAGGGAAATATGTGAATTTTACCATTTCCATTTGGGGGCTATCTTATTAAACTGGCCAACAATGCTTCAAAAAAAAACTTCGATACGGTTACCGATTGCAATGTGGCGGGGCAATAATATCGTTCCTTCGTTGGGAAGATTGGGGTTAATTATTTTGTTTGATCGGAAATATCCAGCTTTGCATAAAAATAACCTTTGGTACATATATGCGTAGATTAATCATTCCCCACCTGTGCTGGCCTGTATCCGCGATCTCTGTCTTGAGCAACGATTCCTATTCATATTTACCTAGCAACCGAATCCACAATGCGATGCATCTGGTGCTCTGCTCTATATATGTTACAGAAATAAAGGGAATGTTACAGCTTCGTGTTGAGAAAATCGCTTCAGAACCCCCGCAGTGGCTCTATCATTTATCAATTCATATTATTATCTGGTAAATGCTGCGATCCCCAACTAAAAATATTCTCATAAACAGTTGCTTTTATTTATTTTATTTAGTTCCTTATCGTGGGTCTTTAGTGTTTACAAAATAACATTTCTAAAGAGTGAGACGTAAAGATCTGCGGTAGCATTAGGTGGCAGGTATAGCATTGTCCGCCTCTCCTCCCTCGGGGAGAGAGCTTCCCATGTAAGTAATAGAATACGTTTTCGAATCCAAGGTACATTCAGGTAAGATTAAGTTAAGGTTCATTTCAAGACCGCGTGAAAATTATATTTTAAACTGAAATATGCACTAAATGAAAGATCCGTACTAACCTTCGTCCCGGATGCAGCAAACTACAAATCTCTTCAGCTGAAACAACATCAGTGGGGTCCGGACCAGGAAGAATATTTACAAATTACATTCCATAGTAACCAACTATAATGTGACAAAGAACACCGTAATGAAGCAACAGTTGACAACACGTTATAAGTGGCTGTAAATTATATTATTAGTTTATACTAGATAGAGAATACAATATATGCATGGACACAACATGAAAGCCATACAGGTCTAAAAAGAAGGAAATTCTTGGGCTAGCAAAGATCAAACTGTTAGTAATTTGTTAATCTCCCGCGGCGTTGCTCTCGGTTGATGAGGAAATCAGGGTGTATGCACCAGGCAAGTGTGGGGTAGGTCCACCGGTACGCTCGCGGCCTTCCCTGAGAGGTGGGCGCCGGAGGGACTGGAGTGCATTATCACCCCCAGCAACCAAATTTTAATTTGATTTTATATGTTTTAAAGTTTAATTTGTTTTAATTGCAGGGTTTTTAGTGCCCCCCTCCCCTTTTATAGGGGGCACTTGTAAATTATGATTTTAGAGCCCCCAAAAAAACACAAAAAAAACTTACAGAAAATACAAAAAAAACCAAAAAAGGGCCTTGGGAAATGTTTGAGGTGTCCCCCAGATCGGGGGGGGGGGGGGATGGGGCACTTGATTTAATGTTTACTTTTTGTCCCCAAAAAGAGTTGTGGGGTAGGCTGGTTCTGGTGGAGAGTGAAGGCCAGTGCCAAGGCTTAGGTCAGGCTGAGATGTTGGAGGTTGGGAAGGCAGTTTCATTTACAAATGGAGAATTAAATACTAAAGTTTAGCTCCAAGTGTGTACACCTGGAGGCAGGTGTGGAGCACTGTGTGGAGTACTTAAATCTACTATGAGATTTGTATATCAGTGGAGCTGCAGATTTATACAGCAAATCTCTCTCACAATCCCAGGAACCCATGGCAATCTATTCACCTGAGAACTTATAACATTAAAAATATTTATTAGAAACTGTTCTATCACCAGGAATCTGGTTGAGGAATTGGAATGGCGATTTTAACTTGGAAATGTTTCCCCCTGGAATTGATGGGATTCTTTTAAGTGAGATGTGACTGGAAGGAAAGTTTACGTTGGGAAGGAAGGCTTTTCACTTTATGAATGCTTATTTTCTACTTTCCTCATTGCATAATCGGAAAATAAGAACTTGTAATTGTATAATGTTTTATTATATCCTCAGGATGTCCCAAAGTGCTTCACAACCAATGGACTATTTTTGAAATTCAGTTACTCATATGTAGGGAAATGAGAAAAACTGAGGCTTAACCAATGAGGAAGAAGAAAATGAACACTGGATGTTCACAATGCATATGACAGACACAATCAATGTCATTAAAAAGATGTACTAATAAAAGGATTTCTCTGATTTTAACATGTTTTTTTAAGTTGTTTATTGCTCTAAGTTATGGAACTATATTTATTTATGTTTTACTATTTATAATATCGTCACATCTGAAATTCAGTTTTCAATGTTTCCATCTTTATTATGTAAATGATTGACTTTGTAAAATGTCATTATCCTTCCTATTCATCCTGGCTGTTCTTTCATCATGCCTTTCTCTGCAAAAAAAAGATGGAGTCCTGTTTTAATAGAAATTTACTTTCTCGCATTTTTTTAAATGTTCCATCCCTGCATGATGGACAAGCATCATCTGGGAAATTGGGATTAATCCTTCACCAACTGGCAAGAGAAATGAGCACAAATTTATATAGGAACTTAAAAAAAAAGGAATTGGAATAGAAAATAATACGAGAAGAATAAGACCAGCACACAACAATAGTGTTTATTTGTTACAATTACACTGTCCATTATTGTAGGATCTTGTTTAGGTTACCAAGAAATATCACTTAGATTTAGCTTTATTATTTTTCATTTTATTCTTAAGCCTCTAATTACATGTGAATAGAGCTTTATTATTTTTAATTCTGGAACTTGTAATCTGTTTATTCATCTTTCAGTTAAATCAATCCTTCAATTGTCAAAACATCCAACCATCAGACACAACTCTGTTTGCTTCAGTTTCAAATTAATTTATATAGGAAGTTAAATCCATTTCAAAAACTGTCACTAATGGCCGCATGCGAGGGAAAGGAATTTTGTACGGTTTTAAAAATCAAATAGGAAATAAAAGAAAATTATGAGCATTTGGTCGTCTTCATATCAGTTAAAACCCTAAAATGTTTAAGGCCTAAGATGAAAAAGCATGATGTTTTAAGTCCCATTTTTGGGCAGCTTTACACTTGGATCAGAAGGCTATTTTATAGTTTCATATCACTCAGCAGGATGTACAGTGCAGTCAGTGTTATTTTCTGAATGCTCTTTTGGAGGCATATAACCCAATGGGCAACTGCAGTAGGATGAATATCAACTTAGTTGGCAAAACAATGTTATTATAAGATTAATGGCTTCTTTTTACATAATGTCTGCTTATGAACCGATATAGTATTATAGTCTGAATCTGGCACCTGTCTGGTTTGATACAGTGCTGTGTGCTGAATAGTTTATCACTGCATCATCAAACTACATTTGTTTATTTAGAATCATAGAATGGTTACAGCCCAGAAGGAGGTCATTTGGCCCATTGAGCTTGTGCCGGCTCTCTGCAAGAGCACGTCAATTAATCCAACTCGCCCGCCCTTTCCCCGTCATTCTACAAATTGTTTTCCTTCAGGTATTTATCCAATTCCCTTTTGAAAGCCACAATTGAATCTGCCTCCTTCACCATTTCAGGCAGTGAATTCCAGATACTAACCACTTGCTGCGTAAAAATGTTTTCCCTCATGTCTCAGTTGCTTTTACTGCCACTCACCTTAGATCTGTGTCCTTTACTGATACAAAGACCACCAAATGCTCATAATTTTCTTTTATTTCCTATTTGATTTATAAACCTTACAAAATTCCTTTCCCTGACATGCGTGCCATTAGCGACAGTTTTTGAAATGGATTTAACTCGACCCTTTCGCCAATGGGAACAGTTTCTATCTACTCTGTCTGGACCCCTCATGAAACCAAATCTCTATCAAATCTCCTCTCAACCTGCTCTGCTCTAAGGAGAACAAACCCAGCTTCTCCAGTCTAGCCAAGTAACTGAAGTGCCTCATCCCTCGAACCATCCTTGTAAATATTTTCTGCACCCTCTCCAAGGCCTTCACATCCTTCCTAAAGTGCGGTGCCCAGAATTGGACACAATGCACCAGTTGAGGCTGAACTAAAGTTTTATAAAGTTTCATCATAACTTCCTTGCTTTTGTACTGTAGGCCTCTATTTATGAAGCCCAGGATCCCGTATGCTTTTTTAACTGCTTTCTCAACCTGCCCTATCACCTTCAACAATTTGGGCACATATACCCCCAGGTTTCTCTGTTCTTGCATCTTTTAGAATTGTACCCTTTAGTTTATATTGCATCTCCTTGTTCTTCCTACCAAAATGTATCACTTTACACTTTTCTGCATTAAATTTCATCTGCCATGTGTCCACCCATTCCACCAGCCTGTCTATGTCTTCTTGAAGTCTATTACTAACCTCCTCAGTGTTCACTATACTTCCAAGTATTGTGTCATCAGCAAATTTTGAAATTGTGCCCTGTACACCAAGTCTAAGTCATTAATATATATCAAGAAAAGTAGTAGTCCTTGTACAGAGCCCTGGAGAACCCCACTGTATACCTCCCTCCAGTCTGAAAAACAACCATTCACCATTACTCTCTGTTTCCTGCCACTTAGCCAATTTTGTATCCATGCTGCCACTGTCCCTTTTATTCCATGGGCTTCAACTTTGCCGGCAAGCCTATTATGTGGCACTTTATCAAACATCTTTTGGAAGTCCATGTACACATCAACTGCATTGCCCTCATCAGCTCCCTTTGTTACTGCATCTAAAAACTCGATCAAGTTAGTTAAACATGACTTGCCTTCAACAAATCCATGCTGGCTTTCCTTAATTAATCCATACTTGTCCAAGTAACTATTATTTTTGTCCATGATTATCGTTTCTAAACGCTTCCCCACTACTGAGGTTAAACTGACTGGCCTGTAGTTACTGGGTTTATACTTGCATCCTTTTTTGAACAAGGGTGTAACATTTGCAATTCTCCAGTCCTCTTGCACCAGCGTCATATCGAAGGAGGATTGGAAGATCATAGCCAGTACCTCTGCAATTTCCACCTTTACTTCCCCTCAGTATCCTAGGATGCATCCCATCCGGTCCTGGTGATTATCTACTTTAAGTACAGCCAGCCTTTCTAGTACCTCCTCCTTATCAATTTTTATCCCATCCAATATTTCAACTACCTCCTTTTTCACTATGACTTAAAGGGTTGGATTTTCAGCTTTTAGGATTTCGGGGCGTTAATGACTGCAGGGCGTTCCTGATACCGCCTGGAAAACGTTTGCGCCTAGTCAGCAAAATTGTGAAGCTGGGCCCTGAGTGTGGGGCGGAGCCATAAGAGAGGCATTACATACCTCTCTTAGTGCGCTAGGCCGGCTGAGCATGTGAAAATCCCAAACTAAAGAGCCAGCCTGGGAGTGCACTAAGAGAGGCCTGGGGAGAAAAGAAAACCCTGAAAAAAACCCACCAAAACCATTCCCAATACACAGCCCACGCCACCACAACATAAATCGCAAAAAAAAGAAAAGTAAAAACAATCATACTTACCTGAGGTCAGCATTACTTACCTCACTGCAGTTGCTACAGCTTGGAACTCATGCTTTCACAGGCGTTCCCACCAGGGTGCTCTATGCAGCACTATGGGTCGGGTGGGAGTCAAAAATCAAGCCAGTGTTGCAACCAGGGGCGTTGCACACCGGCTCGCATCTTCCAGCCAATAATGCACCGTGCCCCGCTGAAACTGGCCCTGAAATTCCCAGCAAGGTGCTGGAAGTTGGCCTCCCACCCAGAAGAGCCCATTGCTGCCCCTCCGGGGTGAAAACAGAGGCAGACAGGAGCAGAAAATCCAGCCCTAAGAACAAAAGAAATAGGAGCAGGAGTAGGCCATTTGGCCCCTTGAGCCTGCTCCGCCATTCAATAAGATTATGGCTGATCTTATCTTGGCCTCAACTTCACTTTCCTGCCTGTTCCCCATAATGCTTGACTCCCCTGTAGTTCAAAAATCTGCCTATCTCCGCCTTGAATATATTCAATGACTCAGCCTCCACAGCTCTCTGGGGTAGAGAATCCCAAAGATTCACGACCCACTGAGAGAAGAAATTCCTCCTCATTTCCATTTTAAATGGGAACCCTCTTATTCTGAAACAATGCCCCTTAGTCCGAGAGCCCCCCACGAGGGGAAACATCCTCTCAGCATCTACCCTGTCAAGCCCCCTCAGAATCTTATATGTTTCAATAAGATCATCTCTCATTCTTCTAGACTCCAACCTGCTCAACCTTTCCTGATAAGACAATGCTTTCATCTCAGGCATCAACCTTGTGAACCTTCTCTGAACTGCCTCCAAAGCAAGTATATCCCTCCTTAAATAAGGAGACCAAAACTGTATGCAGTTTGGCAACATCCTCTTTCTTGGTAAAGACAGATGCAAAGTATTCATTTAGTAGCCCAGCCATGCCCTCTGCCTCCATTTATATAGTTCAATAAAAGATAGCCATCCGTGGGTAACTAAAGAAATAAAGGACGATATCCAATTAAAAACAAGGGCATACAATCTGGCCAAAACTAGTGGGAGGACAGAAGATTGAGAAGCGTTTAAAAGCCAACAAAGAATGACTAAAAAAATGAGTAAGAAAGGGAAGATAGACTATGAAAGTAAACTAGCACGAAATATAAAAACAGATAGCAAGAATTTCTATAGGTATATAAAAAGGAAAAGAGTGGCTAGAATAAATGTTGGTCCCTTGGAGGACAAAACCGGGAATTAGTAATGGGGAACATGGAGATGGCAGAAACTCTGAATAAATATTTTGTATCAGTTTTTACGGTAGAGGACACGAACAATATTTCGACAATGGATAGTCAAGGGGCTATAGGGGGGAGGAACTTAATACAGTAACTATCACGAAGGCGGTAGTACTCAGTAAGATAATGGGAGTAAAGGCAAATAAATCCCCTGGACCAGATGGCTTGCATCCTAGGGTCTTAAGAGAAGTACCGGCAGGGATAGTGGATGCATTGGTTGTAACTTACTAAAATTCCCTGGATTCTGGGGAGGTCCCAGCAGATTGGAAAACTGCAAATGTAATGTCCCTATTTAAAAAAGGAGGCAGAAAAAAAACAGGAAACTATAGACCAGTTAGCCTAACATCTGTGATTGGGAAAATGTTGGAGTCCATTATAATAGAAGCAGCAGCAGAACATTTGGAAAAGCAAAATTCGGTCAGGCAGAGTCAGCATGGATTTATGAAGGGGAAGTCATGTTTGACAAACTTGCTGGAGTTCTTTGAGGTTATAACGAACAGGGTGGATAAAGGGGAACCAGTGGATGTGGTGTATTTGGACTTCCAGAAGGCATTTGACAAGGTGCCACATAAAAGGTTACTGCGCAAGATAAAAGTTCACGGGGTTGGGGTAATATATCAGCATGGATAGAGGATTGGCTAACTAACAGAGAACAGAGCATCGGGATAAATGGTTCATTGTCTGCTTGGCAACCAGTAACTAGTGAGGTGCCGCAGGGATCAGTGTTGGGACCCCAACTATTTACAATCTATATTAACGACTTGGAGGAAGGGACTGAGTCTGATGTAGCCAAGTTTGCCGATGATACAAAGTTGGGAGGAAAAGCAATGTGTGAGGAGGACACATAAAATCTGCAAAAGGACATAGACAGGCTAAGTGAGTCGGCAAAAATTTGGCAAATGGAGTATAATGTTGGAAAGTGTGAGGTCATGCACTTTGGCAGAAAAAAAATCAAAGAGCAAGTTATTATTTAAAAGGGGAAAGATTGCAAAATGCTACAGTACAGTGGGATCTGGGGGTACTTGTGCATGAAACACAAAAGGATAGTATGCAGGTACAGCAAGTGATCAGGAATGCCAATGGAATCTTGGCCTTTATTGCAAAGCGGATGGAGGGAAGGCTTGCTATAGTTGAACAAGGTATTGGTGAGGCCACACCTGGAATACTGCATACAGTTTTTGTTGTGTATCTGTAAAGCATGCACTGCCATGTTCTGCCACCAGGGAGCTCATCCCCTGAAGTCCCAAGGAATTCCACCATCGCTTGGGAGCACTGTATATAAGCCGGCCCCTAAGGCCTGTTCCTCTCTCTGGAGTGTCTTATTAAAGACTGAGGTCACTGTTACTTTAACCTCCCTGTGTGCAGCCTCATCTGTGTTAGGAACACAATAACTGGCGACGAGAATACGAATCCAACGCAAAGATGCAGTAAACTATGGGCATCCTTGAGAAGTTCTCAGAGGGTGAGGACTGGGAAGCCTATGTCGAATGGCTAGACCAGTACTTTGTAGCCAACGAGCTGGACGGAGAAGAAAGCGCTGCAAAAAGGAGAACGGTCCTCCTCACAGTCTGCGGGGCACCGACCTACAGCCTCATGAAGAATCTTCTGGCTCCAGGGAAACCCAGAGATAAGTCGTATGAGGAGCTGTGTACACTGGTTCGGGAGCATCTTAACCCAAGGGAGAGCGTGCTGATGGCGAGGTATCGATTCTACACGTACCAGCAATCTGAAGGTCAGGAAGTGGCGAGCTCCGTCGCCAAGCTAAGGCAACTTGCAGGACAATGTGAGTTTGATGGTTACCTGGAGCAAATGCTCAGAGACTTTTTTGTACTGGGCATTGGCCACGAGACCAACCTACAAAAACTTTTGACTGTAGAGCCACCGACCCTAAGTAAGGCCATTGCGATAGCACAGGTGTTTATGTCCACCAGTGATAACACCAAACAAATCTCTCAGCACACAAGTGCTAGCAATGTTCATAAATTAACTGGAACTGTGTTTGCAAGCAGAAATGTACAGGGCAGAACCCACGAGTCTGCAACTGCCAGCAGGCCTCAGGTGACCCAGGTGACTCAGAGTCCCCAACAAAGGATGAATGCAAGGCAATTCACACCTTGTTGGCGTTGTGGAGGCTTCCATTCAGCTTATTCATCCCGCTTCAAAGGGTATGTTTGCAAGAGCTGTGGAACAATGGGGCATCTCCAACAAACTTGCAAACGAGCTGCAAGCTCTGCAAAACCTGCTAACCATCTCATGGCAGAGGAAGATCGATCCATGGTGGATCAAAGCAATTTCGAGCCTCAGAGAGAGGAGGCAGATGCTGAAGTACACGGGGTGCACACATTTTCGATGAAATGTCCACCATAATGCTAAACGTAAAATTGAATGACTTACCCGTAGCCATGGAACTGGACACTGGCGCTAGCCAATCCATCATGAGTAAAAAGATGTTTGAGAGACTGTGGTGCAACAAGGCATTTAGACCAGCCCTGAGCCCCATCCACACAAAACTGAGAACATACACCAAAGAGCTTATCACTGTCCTGGGCAGCGCCATGGTCAAGGTCACCTACGAGGGCACGGTGCACGAACTGCCACTCTGGATTGTCCCGGGCAATGGCCCCACACTGCTTGGAAGGAGCTGACTGGGCAAAATCCGCTGGAACTGGGATGACATCCGAGCACTATCACGTGTCAATGAGGCCTCATGTACCCAGGCTCTTAACAAATTTCCTTCCCTTTTTGAGCCAGGCATTGGAAACTTTTCGGGGCGAAGGTGCAGATCCAGTTGGTCCCAGAGGCACGACCCATTCACCACAAGACGCGAACAGTACCTCACATGATGAAGGAGAGAGTGGAAATCGAGCTGTACAGGCTGCAATGCGAGGGCATCATCTCCCCAGTGGAATTCAGCGAGTGTGCCAGCCCGATTGTTCCAGTACTCAAAAGTAATGAGTCAGGATTTGCGGCGATTATAAAGTAACTATTAATCATTTCTCGCTACAGGACCAATACCTGCTACCTAAGGCAGACGACCTATTTGCAACGCTGGCAGGAGGCAAGACGTTCACCAAGCTCGACCTGACTTCGGCCTACATGACGCAGGAGCTGGAGGAGTCTTCGAAGGGCCTCACTTGCATCAACACGCACAAGGGACTGTTCATCTACAGCAGATGCCCGTTTGGAATTCGATCGGCTGCAGCGAGCTTCCAGAGAAACATGGAGAGCCTACGCAAGTCGTTACCACGCAGAGTGGTCTTTCAGGACAACATATTGGTCATGGGTCGGGACATCGCCGAGCACCTACAAAACCTGGAGGAGGTCCTCCAGCGACTGGATCGCGTAGGGCTGCGGCTGAAGAGGTCGAAATGCATCTTCATGGCAACAGAAGTGGAGTTTTTGGGGAGAAAGATCGCGGCAGACGGCATTCGGCCCACCGACGCCAAGACAGAGGCCATCAGGAACGTGAATGTGAAATAATGTCGGGAAGCACCGCCACCGCCACCATTGAAAGCCTGAGGGCCATTTTTGCCACCAAGACCTGCCTGACATACTGGTCAGTGACAAATTAAATTTCACCACTATCGAATTTAAAGAATTCATGACCCGCAATGGGATCAAACATGTCACCTTGGCCCCGTTTAAACCAGCCTCCAATAGGCAGGCAGAGCGGGCAGTACAAGCCATCAAACAGAGCCTTAAATGAGTCACAGAAAGCTCACTGCAAATCCGCCTGTCCCGAGTACTGCTCAGCTACAGCACGAGACCCCACTCGTTCACAGGGGTGCCCGCGGCTGAGCTACTCATGAAAAGGACACTGAAAACCAGACTCTCGCTGGTTCACCGCAACCTGCATGATCAGGTAGAGAGCAGGCTGCAGAAACAAAATGTAAATGATGGTCGCGCCACTGTGTCACAGGAAATTGATCTGAATGACCCTGTGTATGTGCTAAACTATGGACATGGTCCCAAGTGGATCGCAGGCACGATGATAGCTAAAGAAGGGAATAGGGTGTTTGTCGTCAAACTATACAATGGACAAATTTGCAGAAAGCACCTGGACCAAACGAGGCTGCGGTTCACAGACTGCCCTGAACAACCCACAGCAGACACCACCTTTTTCGAGCCCACACCACACACCCAAAGGATCAACAACACCACACCGGACCAGGAAATCGAACCCATCACGCCCAACAGCTCAACAAGGCCAGGCTCACCCAGCAGCCCTGCAGGGCCAACAACACGCCAGTCCAGCGAGGGCACAGCCAACACACCAGAACAGACATTTGTACCGAGGTGGTCCACCAGGGAAAGAAAGGCTCCCGACCGCCTCACCTTGTAAATAGTTTTCACTTTGACTTTGGCGGGGGGGGAGTGATGTTGTGTATCTGTAAAACATGCACTACCATGTTCCGCCATCAGGGAGCTCATCCCCTGAAGTCCCAAGGGATCCCAGCATCCCTTGGGAGCACTGTATATAAGCCGGCCCCTAAGTCCTTGTTCCTCTCTCTGGAGTGTCTTATTAAAGACTGAGATCACTGTTACTTTAACCTCCCTGTGTGCAGCCTCACCTGTGTTAGGAACACAATAGTTTTGTTTTCCATATTTACGAAAGGATATACTTGCTTTGGAGGCAGTTCAGTGAAGGTTCACAAGGTTGATTCCAGATATGATGGGGTTGACTTATGAAGATAGGTTAAGTAGGTTGGGCCTCTACTCATTGGAATTCAGGTGATCTTATCGAAATGTATAAGATTATGAGGGGGCTTGACAAGGTGGATGCAGAGAGGATGTTTCCGCTGATAGGAGGGACTAGATCTAGAGGGCATAATCTTAGAATACAGGACCGCCCATTTAAAACTGAGATGAGGAGAAATTTCTTCTCTCAGAGGGTTGTGGATCTGTGGAATTCACTGCCTCAGAGAGCTGTGGAAGCTGGGTCATTGAATAAATTTAAGACAGAAATAGACAATTTGTTGAACGATAAGGGAATAAGGGGTTATGGAGAGCGGGCAGGGAAGTGGACCTGAGTCCATGATCAGATCAGCCATGATCGTATAGAAACATAGAAACATAGAAAATAGGTGCAGGAGTAGGCCATTCGGCCCTTCGAGCCTGCACCACCATCCAATAAGATCATGGCTGATCATTCACCTCAGTACCCCTTTCCTGCTTTCCCTCCATACCTCTTGATCCCTTTAGCCGTAAGTGCCATATCTAACTCCCTCTTGAATATATCTAACGAACTGGCATCAACAACTGTCTGTGCTAGAGAATTGCACAGGTTCACAATTCTCTGAGTGAAGAAGTTTCTCCTCATCTCGGTCCTAAATGGCTTCCCCCTTATTCTTAGACTGTGACCCCTGTTTCTGGACTTCTCCAACATCGGGAACATTCTTCCGGCATCTAACCTGTCCAGTCCCGTCAGAATTTTACATGTTTCCATGAAATACCCTCTCATTCTTCTAAACTCCAGTGAATACAGGCCCAGTCGATCCAGTCTCTCCTCATATGTCAGTTCTGCCATCTCGGGAATCAGTCTGGTGAACCTTCGCTGCACTCCCTCAATAGCAAGAACGTCCTTCCTCAGATTAGGAGACGAAAACTGAACACAATATTCCAGGTGAGGCCTCACCAAGGCCCTGTACAACTGCAGTAAGACCTTCCTGCTCCTACACTCAAATCCCCTAGCTATGAAGGCCAACATGTCATTTGCCTTCTTCACCGCCTGCTGTACCTGCATGCCAACTTTCAATGACTGATGTACCATGATACTCAGGTCTCGTTGCACCTCCCCTTTTCCTAATCTGCTGCCATTCAGATAATATTCTGCCTTCATGTTTTTGCCACCAAAGTGGATAACCTCACATTTATCTATATTATACTGCATCTGCCATGCATTTGCCCACTCACCTAACCTGTCCCAAGTCACCCTGCAGCCTCTTAGCATCCTCCTCACAGCTCATACCGCCACCCAGTTTAGTGTCATCTGCAAACTTGGAGATATTACACTCAATTCCTTCATCTAAATCATTGATGTATATTGTAAAGAGCTGGGGTCCCAGCACTGAGCCCTGCGGCACCCCACTAGTCACCGCCTGCCATCTTGAAAAGGACCCTTTTATCCCGACTCTCTGCTTCCTGTCTGCCAATCAGTTCTCTATCCATGTCAATACATTACCCCCAATACCATGTGCTTTAATTTTGCACACCAATCTCTTGTGTGGGACCTTGTCAAAAGCCTTTTGAAAGTCCAAATACACCACATCCACTGGTTCTCCCTTGTCCACTCTACTAGTTACATCAAAAAATGCTAGAAGATTTGTCAAGCATGATTTCCCTTTCATAAATCCATGCTGACTTGGACTGATCCTGTCACTGCTTTCCAAATGTGTTGCTATTTCATCTTTAATAATTGATTCCAACATTTTCCCCACCACTGATGGCGGAGCAGGCTCGAGGTGCCATATGCCTTCTCCTGCTCCTATTTCTTATGTTTTTATGTTCTTATTCAGTTTACAACATCAGTATTCACCCTTATATTATTATTTGTGGATTTTAAACATTTGTTCTTGGGTTATGGACGATGCTGGCTGATGCCATATATATTGCCAATCCTTAGTTGCTTTAGAAGGTGGTGATGGTGGTACTTCTCCTTGAATTGTTGCAGTCCTTGTGATAGTGGTTTTAAAATAGAGTTAGCTAGGGAATTCCAGGATATTTACCCACTGACAATGATGGAACAGCAATATTTTTCCCTCAGAATGCTATGTGACATTGAGGTGGAACTTGGAAGGTAATGTCCTTCTTGGTGGTAGAGGTCACATGGGAGACAGGTTCTGTCGACAAAATCTTGGTGAATTGTAGCAGGGCATCCTTAAAATCGTACATACGGTGCACTGGAGGTGGAGGGGTTGGAGATTGAGTCCAGTAGTGACTTCATGAGGAGTGTTATGAGTCGTCACTGTGACTCTGTCTATGCTTCAGTTTCAATTCATTATTCTTAACTTCACTGCTAAATTCTGAGTAAATTCGTTATTCACAAATGTCGTTGTTGAAACCATATTTCAAGGACAATTTTTATGTCAGATTTAATGCGTAATAATTTTTAGTGAATTATGCGACTGTAACAAAAAAGATACTGCAATATACATCATATATAATTGTGTTTTTCTCAACAAGTAATATTACATTTAGTTTTTAGATTCAGTAGAATAAATTTAGTGTATAAGACTGTTAGCATTTGAAAAGTAAAATTAAAAATTAAAAAATAATTTTGAGAAGTAATTTTACACTGATCAGCTGCTTAAATGTAACAAATAATAATCCAAGGGAATCCACTTTTCTTGAAAGTAATATTCTGAAGTATTACATGTAGACCATAAACTACAAGAACAAACTTGTTAGAAATCAACCCCTAAAGTCTGTTACAGCTCTGAACATTCCTTAACCATTTTTTTTCATTATTTTTAATTATTCTGAGATTTTTCAGTCAATTGCTGTCTTTGAATGTCCATTCCTATCACCTGTTATTTCTGTGTGTACAACCACTACAGCCACTGAGTATTTCCTTGTGGTTCCGTGACATAGAACAAGTTTTGTTTTTTGCAAGATTATGATGCTGGAACAGGGATGTATTAGCAGATAGCAAAATATGGCTTTACTTCAAAAAAACAGATTAACTCATGGATACATTGTAAAGTACAGTTTATTTGGCAGCACCTTTTTCAGTCATTCAGACCCTCCCAACTAAAATATTTTGTTAGTTACCAAGATCACTTGTACTACCCAGTAAAATTTGAAGCATTCTGAAGCAGAATAATAAAGAATTATTTCATAAATGTAACAGACTTCTCCATGTGTAGTTTAAAAAAGGTCTGATCATATATATTTGTGATCTCTTTTTTTTTCAAAGATTGTCTTTAAAATGTATTTTTATGATTACTATATCAGCCTATGAACATTTCATGGAATGGGATAACATATAACTCTCATAGTGAAGAATATATGAATTTAATATGAACAAAGGTTTCACCTTTTTTGATCAATATTCAATGTTTGGACCATTGTGCATTTTATCTGTAATGCAACAAAATTATTCCTTTTTGAAGTCTTCAATTTTCTCCCTTTTTCTACTAAAGACATTAATTTCTGATGAGGTATGGATTCATCGGCACTAGTAAATCTCAGCTGGGAGCTGAGAAGTTATTCCACTATGAGGGTATCAAGCCAACTGGAATGTTCACCCGCATATACTTTCCAGCAGTAACCACTGACTGATGATAAGAGGGGGAATACTGGATAATGTTCCCCTCATTAGTTAAGTGCCACTGAAGTCAATTGTCATCATCATCATCATAGGCAGTCCCTCAAAACGAGGATGACTTGCTTCCACGCCAAAAAAGGATGAGTTTCACAGGTGTTTCAATGAAGAACCTAATATTCCAGATCCCGAACTACATCTTGAAGGGTGGAAGATGCCTGTGCGTGGATTTTTTTAACGTGTGGTGGCCATTGCACACCAGCCACCACACTGGCTTAACAGAGCTAGATCTTGGTCCAGTGGCAAGGATTACCCAAGATGACTGGGGACCAGCTCTGCTGCACGGGCTTGGTGCGCACACATGTCGCAGTGTGGGCTGGCCCGTGCTGCCCCTGGGCCTTCGTCTCATCTGGCCCCGAAGTCATGCTTCTCCCGGGTCCCGATCACATCCCTCTACATTCTCTCGCCACTCCTTCGCCCCGATCTCGCCGCTCCTGCTGTACCTGCCCACACTCCAATCACCGACCTGGACCTTGACGATGTCCCTCCTGCACCAGCTCGTGCTGTACCTTGAAGTGGTACGCCGCCACGCTGCCCATGGCCGCCGCTCGCCGCTCCTTTTATGGCCCCGACCTGCCGCTGATGGTCTCTCGCTGGTCCGGGCCACCACACTATCTAGGGGCCACCGCTCGCCGCTCCTTTTATGGCCCCGACCTGCCGTTGATGGTCTCTCACAGGTCAATTGTCGTAACACAATACTAACTCGATTGACATCAGCTAATTCAGCATGGAGCATGGATTGAGCCTGGCCTGACTGGTCTGTACAACAACAAGCAGTGCACTTACCCATTCAGCCATTGGAATGCAAAATCCTCATTTTCAATGGGGCTCTGGATATTTTGCAATGGTATGCTGTTGTCAGATTACTGAAGTTACATTTGAATTTGTACCTGCAGTGAAGTCACAACTAGATACATTCATTTTGTACCAAAATCCTTTCAAATAAAGAGGCATAGTTTACCTTGGTGATGAGAATGTCTATTCAGAAATCAAAATGAAAGTTTGAAGCCAAGCCCCACCTAATTTTCAGTAATTGTGGCCTGTCAGGTTTTGGGTTAATCTGTTAATCTCTTATGTACATAGCCTGTTTCCCAAAACATACAACAATTTAAAACATTACCTTTTTAAAATAATACCTTTACCCAGCTGGTCCACCGATTGCATACCACTTGTGGTTGAAAGGTTGGGTTAACCTGTTGCCAGGGTTCGGACAATGGAGCTGTTAACCAGTTACTAGGATGCCCACAACAGCATCTTGGAGATGACTTTCCTGATGTTTATCCCTGTTCCTGCTATGGGGAGAAGCTCAACCAACACCTGGTGCTTTCCTACAGCAGCACAACTGAGATTGGAAACTTCCTCTGCCACAAAGCAGCATATTGGTGCTCCGACACACTGCACACCTGCACAAGTTTAACCAGCACACCACAAATGCAAGGTGCATCTCTCGAGAAACAATTAGAAAATGATGTTACAGAATCACCACAAGTATAGTAAATGGTAAATAATTTGCTCAGAATCGCAGCAATAACTCATTTTAGTTTTAAAATGATGAATGAAAGCCTGGAGTATGCATTGACATAAGAAAGCATGGAATGAGAAAAGGCCATTGAGCCCACCAAGCATGTTTGTTCTGCAGACTTCCCTATCATGGACTGTACACAACCCATTTATGAACAGATTCTGTAAAGTTTCTCCAGCACCAATAAAGTTAAATGAAACTCAAGAATGTCTGTCTAACTTATACCCTATCACCTGACACTTTCACAGGGGATTTCCCAATCGTTCACCATAATATTGATAGAAACCCCAGAGAAACAGCATAAAGGGCAATTTAAGCCAGTTCTCCAGCATTTCCTCTGAATTCCTGCCAAATTTACAGAAGATAATCAGGAGAATTCCTGCAGAAATTCTCCCCTTATATCTTTAATTCCTAACTGGCTGCCTTGACATGGCATGGTCCCAGCTGCTCACAAAGCATCATAATCCACACAGTATGCAGTTAACTCATTCTGCACAGCCCTCAATCCCATTCTGGAAACAACAACAATAGCTTGCATTTATATAGCACCTTTAAAATAGTAAAACAGCCCATGGAACGGGTTACCAAACAAAATTTGACACTGAGCCACATAAGGAGATATTAGGACAGGTGACCAAATGCTAGGGCAAAGAAATAGGTTTTAAGCAGCATCTTAAAGAAGGAGAGAGAGGTGGAGAGGTTTAGCGAGGGAAATCTAGAGTGTTCAGATGTCGAAAAATCACATGTCGAACCAACTCTTTTTTTGGTGTGAACCAATACAGCTTTAACTGTTTTATCTACAAATTTATTCCACAAAAGTAGAAGTTTAAGTGCCAGTCTTGGCTCAGTGGAGCACACTGACCTCTGATGAAAATACTATATACTTTCCAAAATTATATTCTATGAAACCAAAATACTTATTGTTATATATGAAAATGAAAGTGTAGCACAATTTGAAGATGACCATTTAATTTTAAACGGAGCAAACAAAAAATGTTAACCTTATAGAATGTTTATAAATGGTACATAGAAATAATCCACAAGGCATTCTCAGAGAGGAAGGCATTTAACACAGATAGCCAAGTAAGGAATCATTCAAGAATAAAAATAGAGATAATTACCAGACAGTCAAGCAATTGTGGCAGTAGAGCATTCACAGAATCACACATTTGAATCTCAGCCTACCTGGAAATATAAAACACAGAATGTACAAAATATTCAATATATTCTTATATTACTAAAATGCAATGTATTTTGTGGAAATACATTTTCTCATACCTGATAATATACCTTATGCTTAGGCTGTGGGTTTAATCACCACTCCAGAGACTTGAGCACAGAATCCAAAGTGTCATTTCAGTGCAGTATAGAGAGAGTTATGCACTGGCAAAGTTGCCATCCTCCAGATGAAACATTAAAGGAGGTCCTGTCTGCCCTCTCAGGTGGATATAAAGTGCATTATTTGAAGATGTGCAGGGGACATCGCCCAGTGTCCCAGTTTTGACTCCCCATGTACAATGGCACAGGAGATCGACTAGAATATTATTAAAAATGTTGGGTTGGGGGCAGTGTTTCTGTCCACAAACATTTGTCATGATTTTTGGGCATACTTTTCTATCAACAATTTACAATTGTGAATTGTTATGTCAACATTTCCCATTCACTTTTGTTATATAAACTGTCACAGGCTTTAGCCACTAGATGGCACTTTGGAGAAAGTTTCTGAACTCTCTTCCCAAATCTTATATATAAAATTACATTAACCAGTTGTCCATAGGCAATTTACTAATATCGTACAGATTGCTGCATCCCAACCCAATAATTTTACTGCACTGATAGAATGCCATTAAATTGTATTCCACCACAATCTGTAACCTCATGGTCTGGCATATCCCTCACTCTACCATTATCATCAAGCGGGGGGATCAACCCTGGTTCAATGAAGAGTGTAGAAGAGCATGCCAGGAGCAACACCAGGTGGACCTTAAAATAAGGTGCCAACCTGGTGAAGCTGCAACACAGGACTACATGCATGCTTAACAGTGGAAGCAACATGCTGGAGGCAGAACTAAGGGATCCCACAACCAACAGATCAGATCAACGCTCTGCAGTCCTGCCACATCCAGTCGTGAATGATGGTGAACAATTAAACAACTAACGGGAGGAGGAGCCACCTTCAGCCAGAAGTGCCAAGTGGTTAATCCATCTCGGCCTCCTCCTGAGGTGTCCACCATCACAGAAGCCAGTCTTCAGCCAATTCGATTCACTCCATGTGATATCAAGAAACACATTGAGCACACACTGGATACAGCAAAGGCTATGGGCCCCGACAACTACCGGCTATTGTGCTGAAGATTGGTGCTTAAGGATTAGCCGCACCTCTAGTCGAACTATTCTAGTACAGTTACAACACTAGCATCTAACCGACTATGTGGAAAACTGCCCAGGTATGTCCTGTCCACAAATAGCAGGTCACGACCAATCGGGCCAATTACTGCTCCATCAGCAAAGTGATGGAAGGTGTCGTCGACAGTGCTATCAAGCGGCACTTACTCACCAATAACCTGCTCACTGATGCTTAGTTTGGGTTCCGCCAGGACCACTCAGATCCAGTCTTCATTACAGCCTTGGTACAAACATGGACAAAAGAGTGGAATTCCAGAGGTGAGGTGAGAGTGATGGCCCTTGACATCAAGGCAGCATTTGGCCGTATGGCATCAAGGAGCCCTAGTAAAATTGAAGTTAATAGGAATCAGAAGGAAATCTCTCCACTGGCTGGAGTCATATCCAGCACAAAGCAAGATAGTTGTGGTTGTTGGAGGTTAATTATTTCAGCCCCAGCTGCAGGAGTTCCTCAGGGCAGTGTCCTAGGCACAACCATCTTCAGCTGCTTCACCAATGACCTTCCCTCCATTATAAGATCAGAGGTGGGGATGTTTGCTGATGATTGCACAGTGCTCAGTTCCATTTGCAACTCCTCAGATAATGAAGCAATTCGTGCCTAGCTGCAGAAAGAGCCGGATGACATTCAGGTTTGGGCTGATAAGTAGCGAGTAATAGTCATGCCAAGCAATGAATATCACCAACAAAAGAGAGTCTAACTACCATCCGTTAACATTCAACAGCATTTTCATCACCAAATCTCCCACCATCAACATTCTAGGGATCACCATTGACCAGAAACTTAACTGGACCAGCCACATAAATAATGTGGCTACAAGAGCAGGTCAGCAACTGGGTACTCTCTGACTTCCCAAAGCCTTTCCATCATCTACAAGGCACAAGCCAGGAGTGTGATGGAATACTGTCCACTTGCCTGGATGAGTGAAGCTCCAACAACACTCAAGAAGCTCGACACCATCCAGGACATGGCAGCCCATTTGATTGGCACCCCATCCACCACCTTAAATATTCATTCCCTCCACCACCAGCACACAGTGGCCGCAGTGTATACCATCTATAAGATGCACTGCAGCAACTCACCAAGGCTTCTTCAACAACACCTCCCCAACCCACAACTTCTACCACCTGAAGGACAAGGGCCCCATGTGAAATGGGAACAGCATCCTCATCCTGATTTGTAAATATATCACGGTTTCTTCATCGTTGTTGGATCAAAATCCTGGAACAACCTCCTTAACAGCACTGTGGGAATACCTTCACCACATGGACTGCAACAGTTCAAGAAGGTGGCTCACCACCACCTTCTCAAGGGTAATTAGGGATGGGAAATAAAAGAAAGAAGGAAATTGTACTTATATGGTGCCTTTCATGACCTCAAGATGTCCCAAAGGACTTTACAGCCAATGAAGTACTTTTAAAGTGTAGTCACTGTTGTAATGTATGATCATCTCCAATGGACGGGCCACATTGTCCACATGCCCAATTCTCGATTCCCAAAACAAGCACTCTACTTTGAGCTACATCACGGCGGGCGAGTCCCAGGAGGGCAGAGAAAATGCTTCAAGGACACTCTCAAAGCCTTCTTGAAAAAATGTAACAACCCCACTGACTCTTGGGAATCCCTGGCCGAAGACCGCTCAAAGTGGAGGAGAAGCATCCGACAAGGCACCAATTCAAGTCTTTTCGCCAGGAGCACGTGGAAGCCAAGTACAAACAGTGGAAGGAGCATGTGACAAATCAAGCACCTCACCTACTCATCCCTCCAACCACCATCTGCCCCACCTTTGACAAAGACTGTAGATCCCACATAGGTCTGATCAGTCACCTTAGAACCCATTTTAGTGTGGAAGCAAGTCATCCTCGACTCCGGGGGACTGCCAAAAAATAAGAAGTACGAAATGGGCATCCAATTTGCATACAGCAAGGTTCCACAAACAGCAATGAGATAACAACCAGATAATCTGTTTTACTAATGTTGCTTAAGGAATAAATATTGGCCAGGACACCAGGGAGAACTACCTGGAATTGGTACCGGTACTCCACTATGATGTAGTTTTCTTTACACTGAGCTGTCCTAAATGGGTCACGTAAACTTAATTTTTCAGGTCGGCTGAGATTCAAATACATGGCCATGAGAATGCTTTACCACCAGAATAGCTTGACTGTCTGGCCAATGTCTCCATTTTCATTTTACTTGGCTATCTGTTTTAAAAGCCTTCCTCTCTGAGAATAATTTCTGGATAAAAATAGTCCCATTTTCAAATATTCTACAAGGTTAGCATGTTTTGTTCACCTATCCACAATTAAATAATAATCTTCACACACTGTGCGATTTCTCCTTATATAACCATAAGAATATTAATTTCATAGAATTCCGGTTTGGAAAATATTTAAAAGTATGCAGTATTTTCATATACTTTAAAATGAAGGAGGAACTCAGTATTCAGAAGGTTACATTATGCATCAAAAAGCTCAAAAAGCTGTGAAATAGGATAAATAATATGCAGAATATACAAAATATTTACTGTATTCATATAATAAAATGCAATGTATTGTGTGGGAATCAGTGATGGCAATGGAAGGCACTTTCTCAAACCTGATAATAAACCTTATGCTTAGGAAATGATTGAGCAATAACCTTCAGTCTGCTAGCACTGGAGCCGACAATGACTTGCACATTGCCAAGCTAATGGATGATTTCACAGGCAGTGTTTATAGGTTCCAGTAATGGGTCTATGTTGATGCAGGGCAGCAGACCTGGTTAAAGATCAGGACAAATAGTCACATATCGGATAACATCTAATTGGCAGGTCACAGACAAATGAGTGTGGCCTTGGCCCATGTGAAAGGGGTTTTTACATGATAAAGACACTTGTAAACAATTCACTCACAGAACATGGGAATAATATGTAGATCCTGCATGTAATGAGGTGTTCCTGGAATCAATAGACTAGTCATGAAGAATGGGTAGCAAGGTCACAGCCTGCCTTTTCGATGACCTTTCCTATCCAGTAAGGACATCATATAGTCTGAAGAGGACTTTTCTCATATTCCAGGAGGCTCTGAGTGTCAGAACTTTCATTTGCGGCAAGCAAATGATCAGCCAGGCTCCGCATGCTAATGAACACAAAGCTATTTTCCACCTTTTTTATCTGCACATTATGCTCTTGACTTTGGAGAAGGTGGGAATTAGTTTGGACCTCGGTGTCAGACTGGCTGATGGTTTGGCTGAGGAACGCTGGTAATTGAAGCTGATGATTGATGCAGAACAGGTCTGAATTTGGAAATAAACAGTTTCAAGCACTGCATATCATGTTTGCAGAGAAGACTGAGTGAATGGAAATGAATTCGGCTTCTCAGCCTAAAGAGACTTTCACAGCTGGAACAAATATGTTTTTTTTCTGCAAACAAATATGTACACAACAGCACTGGTCATTAAAAACGGCAAAACATGAACGTTAGTTTAAAATTACAGAAAATTATCCGCTGCTGCTTTGTATTAGATTTGCAATTCATCTAGATAAAGAGAAAATATATTTTCACAAATCTGCTGTTTAAATGTATGAGACAGCAAATGCAGGTTAAATGTGCAGCTTTACTGAGTTGCTTGTATATGTAGGGACTTAAAGAAGTTTTTAATTAATTTGCATTCATTTTCCTACTAATTGTATTAGGGTCTTATGCTGGAATTTAAAAAAGTTAGGTCACAGGATTTAAAGGACAGCTGCAAAATGAAACGGAATTCCATTCTGGGGCAGTAAATGTTGGTATATGGGGATTATGTGATCTCAAGGATAGGAGCCTCAGCAATATTTAGGTAATTGGGACATATAAATAGTCAACTTTGTTTTGGCTAAATTAAAGTTTTTCAATCAGTTTTTTCATAACAACATTGGACATGTTAACCTTGCTGATCCATATTCTCTCAATGTGAGGCTTATATAATTATCATTTTCAGTTGTTGCTCCAATGTCTGAATGAGAGAATTATATGAATGGCTGGTAGCCATTAATATATGCATAATTACAAAACCATAGAACTAGCTCTGATCTTTAAGTTCAAACATTTTAATTTACTTCTCTTCATAAAGAAAACTCTTGCATGCCTCATTTTTGTGTCTCACTGCAATGCAGCTGACTCATATTAAGGTACAGAATGTGTACAAGCTTTTTGAAGTTTCTTTCCTTCATTTCTTCCTTCCTTCATGTTTGCTTGTTTCTTCATGTTGTTCCTTTCTCCAGCTTCATAAATCATACCTTCAAAGGTCACGAGGCTTCCAAAAGTAGTCCGAATGATATGCAATCACCCTGCAGCACATTGGTACTCCAATATGTCATGCCACTAAGTGATAAGGCACAGGCTCAAACCCATGATTCACTACAAGTAAGTTCCTGATCCCAGGCATGGCAAGCAGAGATCAAGCATTTCTCCACATAGAGAGTAGGAAAATCAGATCAATTCATCCTGAACCATTCTTAACAGCCAGCTTCAAATCAATACTAGCAGAGGCTTGATCAGGTCATAGAGCAAACTGGCAAAGAGTTGGAGCATGTCATCTGCTCATCCTCTTAGCCAGGAAATGATGCATAGCCTGGGTAAATGTATAAAAATAAAAGGGAGAAAAACAAAAAACATTCCTGACAAAGAAGTAAATAACCTTTAAGAAAATTACTGTTAAGTTAATGGCCAAGTATGGTACTCTAATAAATGAGGGCAAAGTCAACCTGTGCTTGACTTTCAGAAGGATGCTGAAGTGAATCTAACACAGCACTGGAAATTATTTTATTTTAATACAAAGCTGTAGATGTTGTATTTCCGACCACACATGACCTTTTCCTATGTGCTGAAAGCTTTCTATTGTGGTAGAGTGTTATCTCTCCCAGTCTTTCAAATTCCACTGTGAATTCTGGTTCCTTGTCAGCAAGCACCACTACATTCTCAAACTCACAAAGTGAGATAAAGATGCTATTGTAGTCCACTGCAAGCCTTGCATTACAATCAAATCTTTATCTCTTCACTTGTTGAGAATGTAGCTTTTCTTGTTGATGTGGAGCGACGAGAGAGCATTCTTTGTCTGACGTTTTGTAAGGAAGCAAGGATGAAGAAAGGTTCTGATTGGTTGACGAGAGTCATAAACAATATAGTAACATTGCAACTTAATTCTATCTCACAAATTTTCATCATTTTGCATTAGAACTGATATTGTGAGCTCTGGAGAGTCAGCAACAAAGATAACGAACAGTTGCAAAATTGTTTAAAAAAAAGAAAAAGAAAGACTTGCATTTACATAGCATTTTTCATGACCACCGGATGTCCCAAAGCACTTTACAGCCAATTAAGTAGTTTCTGAAGTGTAATCATTGTTGTAATATAGGAAATGTGGCAGCCAATTTGCTCACAGCAAGCTCCCACAAACAGCAATGTGATAATGACCGGATAATCTGTTTTTTAATTATGTTAATTGAGAGATAAATATTGACCAGGGCACCGGGGACAACTCTTTTTCAAAATAGTGACATAGGATCTTTAACGTCCACCTGAAAGAGCAGACGCGGCCTCAGTTTAACATCTCATCCGAAAGACGGTGCCTCTGACAGTGTAGCATTCTCTCAGTATTGCACTGAAGGGTCAGCCTAGATTTTTGTGCTCAGGTCTCTGGAGGGGGAATTGAACTTACAACCTTATGATTCAGAGGCAACAGTGCCATCAACTGAGCCACAGCTTACATTAAATAACGTGCTTAACACAGCCAGTGACTTATTGGAATACTGAGTTCTACAATCCAGGACGTTCTTAAATCTGTGCTTAGTTAACTTGTGATAGAAACAGAGGCATTACAAGAGGCCACAGTACCTCTGTAAAGGGAGGGAGAAGAAATAATCAGCGATCCCAATTCTTGATTGCAAAGCTGTGACATGTGCTGAAAAGCGCACATGTGTAGACATCGGCCGCGATGGTCCTAATGACTGAATAGCCTGCCAACATTCACTGTCTATGATCAAGGATCAAGAATTGGCACTTGGCCAAGATATCAAAGGGTTCATGTCACCTGCAGAACTGAGCCACAGCACAAATCACTGCCTTAGGGAGGAGGGGCGAACATTAGAGGGCGGTGGGTGGGGGAAAGAGCGGGGGAGGGGGGGAACAGGGCCGGTGCTGCAGGGGGGAACAAAACAAATATACTTAAATTCTAATGATCATTCAATCCAAAGATGTCTATTCGGCTAGGTTTACATACACAGAGGTTAATCCTGCATCTCAGATTCACAAAGTACCAAAATAGTACATCCTGTACGAAAACTCATAATATGTGCAGCTCTCCTTGTCCGTCATAGCCTATAATCAATCCACAGAGGGTATTTCTGTAACATGAACTGTTTATAAAGTTCCCCTGTGCTGTCATGCTTAGTCTGCACAGCTGCACTTCCTAATATTGAATGAGCCCCCTTGTGTAATTTAGCGTTTAATCCATTCTTGTTTGTAGGTAGCACTATAACGCAAATGAAAATGATGAAAGGATGCTTGACTAATATTCTACGAAAATACGCGCAGGCCTCTGAGACCACTTTTACTTATTAAAATATTACAGTAAGGAGTGACGGTGCTGACATATTGAATAATCTGGTCACTTTGGTGGGAGCACAAATCTGTACAAATATTCCATAAGTGCGTCACATTAATACATAGAAACATAGAAACATAGAAAATAGGTGCAGGAGGAGGCCATTCGGCCCTTCAAGCCTGCACCACCATTCAATAAGATCATGACTGATCATTCACTTCAGTACCCCTTTCCTGCTTTCTCTCCATACCCCTTGATCCCTTTAGCAGTAAGGGCCATATCTAACTCCCTCTTGAATACATCCAATGAACTGGCATCAACAACTCTCTACAGCAGGGAATTCCACAGGTTGACAACTCTCTGAGTGAAGAAGTTTCTCCTCATCTGAGTCCTAAATGGCCTACCCCAAAGACTGTGACCCTTGGTTCTGGACTTCCCCAACTTCGGGAACATTCTACCCGCATCTAACCTGTCCCGTTCCGTCAGAATCTTACATGTTTCTATGAGATCCCCTCTCATCCTTCTAAACTCCAATGTATAAAGACCCAGTTGATCCAATCTCTCCTCATATGTCAGTCCAGCCATCCCGGGAATCAGTCTGGTGAACCTTCGCTGCACTCCCTCAATAGTAAGAACGTCCTTCCTCAGATTAGGAAACCAAAACTGAACACAATATTCCAGGTGAGGCCTCACCAAGGCCCTGTACAACTGCAGTAAGACCTCCCTGCTCCTATACTCAAATCCCCTAGCTACGAAGGCCAACATACCATTTGCCTTCTTCACCGCCTGCCGTACCTGAATACTGTTATCTTGAGTAAATTGAAACTAAAACCCTAATTCATGCTGTACCCAAACCTACATTGCTAAATCCTTGTCAGTAAATTATTCTAACTGAAAATTCTTTATGTATAGTAAATACATTTTCAATTTTATCTAACTTTACACTTCATAGCATTAACAGTCTAAAGTGTAGACATCATGTGCAATACAGTAGCCATGATAAATAATAATGTTATAACTTTAACAAAAAGATAGCAAAATCTAAATCCTTAATCATTGGATTAATTGTAGTACAATAAATAATTAAATGGAAAATATATTCTGAATGATCACATAGCCTTAAATGATGGATAGGTACTACCTATACTCATTCTGGTAATGAAGACTTGTTTTCAATCCTTTAAAAAAAAACCTGGAAGCTGTAGATATAAATACAGTTCTGACGAAGGGTCATCAACCTGAAACGTTAACTGTGTTTATCTCCACAGATGCTGCCTGACCTGCTGAGATTTCCAGCATTTTCTGTTTTTATTTCAGATTCCAGCATCCGCAGTAATTAACTTTTGTATTAGGGTATAAATATATACTGGGAACTGCAGTCTGCTCCCTTTAGTGTGTCTGGTTTTGGTCTCCTCATATGGTAGGTGATATTGAGGCTTTGGAAAAAGTTCAGAGGAGTGCCACAGATTAATTCCCAGTCTAAAGCATCTTAGAGAAAGGTAGACTTCGGGGTGATTTGATTGAGGTTTGCAGGACGATGAAGGGATTAGATTATGTTTGTGTATACTATATATACTAAATAGATTAGGGATGACCAGGGGTTGCATTCTCAAGTTATATAAAGCCAGAACTAGGTTTGCTGAATTCCTTCAAGTGAGAACTGGACCTGATTCTGGCTGGGGCGGTGGTCACCTTGTACATGGGGTAGGTACCTGGTAATGTTAATCAGGGCCAGAGTGGTCTCTTAGACTTGTTTTGAAACCCTAAGGGGGTAGGACAGGAATTTTCTAGATTTTTTTCACTAATTGGGCTTCTATCTGGCATTTTGCTTTACCCAGGAGAATATTTGGCTTCCAGGTGGGGTGGGAAGAGCATGTATAGGCATCACAACTGTATGCGATAGACCAGATAGACCAGTACGTCTTTTCCTGTCCGTCATTTATCCAATATACCTTATTGTGGCTTCCTGACATAACTTGAGCAGTCTGTGCAGTGGGAAATTCTTTGGGAGCCGCTCTGCTGACTTTTCCCTGTCTCCTGCCAGTTCTGGGATTTTCTATCAGAAGTGATGTGGGACCTGCAATATGTCTGGCCAAATATGGGTTGGCATTTTGTAATGATAGCCAAATGAGAGAGATATCTGACTTACTTCCCATTATTTGCATCCTAGCAATGCTGGGTGCTGGGAACAACTTTGTGTTGCTCGGATCCAGTGTTCCTGTGCCAGTGGCAGGAATCAACATTTATAGGGATTCTAATGCCTATTTAATTAATCTCATGGTGATTCACTGCAAAAAATTAAAAAAGTAACTGAAAATATTTTGGGCCAGCAACAGAAACCACTGGCCACACTGCACCATGGCAGGCATGTGAGCCTGGAGCAGTAAAAGCCCAGACTTTGCTCCTCAGAGCCAGAGAAGCAGTTTAAACCTTAATTTTTAGGGCCTCTGCTTCTTTCCCAACAGATTCCACTGAGCGAAGCAGCTGCGGCGTGCATCCTGCTCAGTAAGTCGTGAAAATGTCATTGGGGTCCTAATGAGATCATAGGGCCATTGATATACCCTATTAATCAGACACTCGCCGAAGTCAGGCAGGTGTCTAGTTGCCGAGAAAAAGGGACCACTTAAGGTGCTGAGACCGGTCCATATGGTTTTCAGAGGTGATTATAACTGTGTGTCCATCTCGTTTCCGCTGGACGGGGTGCGGCTAAAGTCACCCCCTTAGTCTCATTTTGTTTGTTGCTTGGTGAGGGAATTGTGAAGCTTGGAAAATACTTGCCAATTCCTTGCTCCTGGTCAGAAGCTGCTTGCATGAACTGACTTTCTCTTTCGATCAAAGACGGTTTTGTATCTGTAACAATGTGCGGACTGTGACAGAGAAAATGCATGCAGATGCACTTTTAATTTTATATATATCCTGTGGTATTGCCAGCCACGTGGATCATGTGATGCACAATGTATTATTCTGCAGCAAAAGTGGAGCTGTGTCCCTTTAAGGGCAGAAAGTCTAATTGCCGTGAGTAAAGACAGCCTGAGTTTAGGGGGCGAAAGTACCCAGAGCCCAGTTTGGGGGCGGTAACCCAGTCGGGGAGGGACTTTCTGCGCTCGGCATATATGCATACAGCATCGTCCTGAAAACAGGAAATGACATAAATAACCAGATAATTTCTTAGGTGCTGTTGGTTGAGGGATGTATGTTGGCCAGGACACCAGGAGAACAAGTATGTTGCTGCCATTTTTTAATATTTCTAGCAGATCCCCCGTGATATTACTGTAGGGGTGTTATGTCATGTAAGGTATAATGTACCATCAGAGTCATTATTATCTATGAGGTGTCTACTGTACATGGTCCATGTTTCTGAGCCATACAGGAGGGCGGGTATTACTACAGCCCTGTAGACCATGAGGTTGGTGACAGTTTTGAGGGCCTGAGTCTTCAAACACTCTTTTCCTCAGGTGGCCGAAGGCTGCATGACACACTGGAGGCGGTGTTGGATCTCGTCTTCAATGCCTGCTCTTGTTGATAGGAGGCTCCTGATACAAGGGAAGTGGTCCACATTGTCCAGGGCTGAACCATGGATCTTGATGACTGGGGGGCAGTGCTGTGCGGCGAGGACAGGCTGGTGGAGGACCTTTGTCTTACTGATGTTTAGCGTAAGACCCATGCTTTCGTATGCCTCAGTAAATACGTCGACTATGTCCTAGAGTTCAGCCTCTGTATGTGCGCAGACACAGGCGTCGTCCACGTATTGTAGCTCGACGACAGAGGGTGGGGTGGTCTTGGACCGGGCCTGGAGACGGCGAAGGTTGAACAGGTTCCCACTGGTTCTGTAGTTTCGTTCCACTCCATGGGGAGCTTATCGACTGTGAGGTGGAGCATGGCAGCGAGGAAGATTGAGAAGAGGATTTGAGCGATGACGCAGCCCTGCTTGAACCCGGTCCGGACATGGATTGGGTCTGTGATGGATCCGTTGGTAAGGATCACGGCCTGAATGTCATCGTGGAGCAGGCGGAGGATGGTGACGTACTTTTGGGGGCATCCGAAATGGAGAAGGCTGCTCCATAGACCCTCGTGGTTGACACCTCAAGTCGCTGGAGAAATACCACCCACGATGTCGCCACAAGGTCCTATAAATCCCCTGGGAGGACAGACGCACCAACTTTAACGTCCTTGATCAGGCCAACATCCCCAGCATTGAAGCACTGACCACACTTGATCAGCTCGGCTGGGCAGGTCACATATGCGCATGCCAGACACGAGACTCCCAAAGCAAGCGCTCTATTCGGAACTCCTTCATGGCAAATGAGCCAAAGGTGGGCAGCGGAAACGTTACAAGGACACCTTCAAAGCCTCCCTGATAAAGTGCAACATCCCCACTGATACCTGGGAGTCCCTGGCCAAAGATCGCCCTTAGTGGAGGAAGTGCATCTGGGAGGGCGCTGAGCATCTTGAGTCTCGTCGCCGAGAGCATGCAGAAATCAAGTGCAGGCTGAGGAAAGAGCGTGCGGCAAATCTGTCCCACCTGTGACAGAGACTGTGGTTCTCGTATTGGACTGTACAGCCACCTAAGAACTCATGATAAGAGTGGAAGCAAGTCTACAATCTATATTAACGACTTGGAAGAAGGGACTGAGTGTAACGTAGCCAAGTTTGCTGACGATATGAAGATGGAAGGAAAAGCAATGTGTGAGGAGGACACAAAAAATCTGCAAAAGGGCACAGACAGGCTAAGTGAGTGGACAAAAATTTGGCAGATGGAGTATAATAGTGGAAAGTGTGAGGTCATGCACTTTGGCAGAAAAAAAATCAAAGAGCAAGTTATTATTTAAATGGAGAAAGATTGCAAAGTGTCACAGTACAGCGGGACCTAGGGGTACTTGTGCATGAAACACAAAAGGATAGTATGCAGGTACAGCAAGTGATCAAGAAGGCCAATGATATCTTGGCCTTTATTGCAAAACGGATGGATTATAAAAACAGGGAAGTCTTGCTACAGCTATATAAGGTATTGGTAAGGCCACACCTGGAATACTGCGTGCAGTTTTGGTTTCCATATTTACGATAGGATATACTTGCTTTGGAGGCAGGTCAGAGAAGCTTCACTAGGTTGATTCCGGGGATGAGGGTTTGACTTACGAGGAAAGGCTGAGTAGATTGGGCCTCTACTCATTGGAATTCAGAAGAATGAGAAGTGATCTTATCGAAACGTATAAGATTATGAGGGGGCTTGACAAGGTGGATGCAGAGAGGATATTTCCACTGATGGGGGAGACTAGAACTAGAGGGCATGATCTTAGAATAAGGGGTTGCCCATTTAAGACAGAGATGAGGAGAAATTTCTTCTCTCAGAGGGTTGTAAATCTGTGGAATTCGATGCCTCAGAGAGCTGTGGATGCTGGGATAATGAATAAATTTAAGGCAGAAATAGACAGTTTCTTAAACGATAAGGGGATAAGGGGTTATGGGGAGCAGGCGGGAAAGTGGAGCTCTGTCCATGATCAGATCAGCCATGATCTTATTGAATGGCGGAGCAGGCTCGAGGGGCCGTATGGCCTACTCCTATTCCTATTTCTTACGTTCTTATTTTCCTCGATTCAGAGGGACTGCCTATGATGATGATGATTTTATCTATGGCTATTTTCCTTGCTTTTGAATTTATTTTTCCCTACCTTTTTAATTATAGTTTGATACTGTTTTGTTTTACTTTGAACCAATCAACAAAGTGTAATAAGAAGTAAGGGTGACATAGAATTGAAAAGTAGGGAAGTTATGCTAAACCTGTATTGAACCTTGGTTAAACCACACTTCGAATGCTGCATATAAAAAAGATATAGAAGTACTGAAGAGGGTGTAGAGAAGATTTACAAGGATGGTACCAGAAATGCGAGGGTATACATATCCGGAAAGGATAAACAAGCTGGGTCTCTTTTTGCTTAAAAAAAGAAGGCTGAGGGGTGACCTAATAGAGGTCTTTAAAATTATAAACGGTTTTGATAGAGTGGAGACAGAGAGAATAGAAACATAGAAACATAGAAAATAGGTGCAGGAGTAGGCCATTCGGCCCTTCAAGCCTGCACCACCATTCAATGACATCATGGTTGAACATGCAACTTCAGTACCCCATTCCTGCTTTCTCACCATACCCCTTGATCCCCCTCGTAGTAAGAACTACATCTAACTCCTTTTTGAATATATTTAGTGAATTGGCCTCAACAACTTTCTGTGGTAGAGAATTCCACAGGTTCACCACTCTCTGGGTGAAGAAGTTTCTCCTCATCTCGGTCCTAAATGGCTTACCCCTTATCCTTAGACTGTGACCCCTGGTTCTGGACTTCCCCAACATTGGGAACATTCTTCCTGCATCTAACCTGTCTAAACCCATCAGAATTTTAAACGTTTCTATGAGGTCCCCTCTCATTCTTCTGAACTCCAGTGAATACAAGCCCAGTTGATCCAGTTTTTCTTGATATGTCAGTCCTGCCATCCCAGGAATCAGTCTGGTGAACCTTCGCTGCACTCCCTCAATAGCAAGAATGTCCTTCCTCAAGTTAGGAGACCAAAACTGTACACAATACTCCAGGTGTGGCCTCACCAAGGCCCTGTAGTAACACCTCCCTGCCCCTTTACTCAAATCCCCTCGCTATGAAGGCCAACATGCCATTTGCTTTCTTAACCGCCAGCTGTACCTGCATGCCACCCTTCAATGACTGATGTAACATGACACCCAGGTCTCGTTGCACCACCCCTTTTCCTAATCTGTCACCATTCAGATAATAGTTTTTACCACCAAAGTGGATAACCTCACATTTATCCACATTACACTTCATCTGCCATGCATTTGCCCACTCACCTAACCTATCCAAGTCGCTCTGCAGCCTCATAGCATCCTCCTCGCAGCTCACACTGCCACCCAGCTTAGTGTCATCCGCAAATTTGGAGATACTACATTTAATCCCCTCGTCTAAATCATTAATGTACAATGTAAACAGCTGGGGCCCCAGCACAGAACCTTGCGGTACCCCACTAGTCACTGCCTGCCATTCTGAAAAGTACCTATTTACTCCTACTCTTTTTGCTTCCTGTCTGACAACCAGCTCTCAATCCACGTCAGCACACTACCCCCAATCCCATGTGCTTTAACTTTGCACATTAATCTCTTGTGTGGGACCTTGTCGAAAGTCTTCTGAAAGTCCAAATACACCACATCAACTGGGGGTTCTCCCTTGTCCACTTAACTGGAAACATCCTCAAAAAATTCCAGAAGATTTGTCAAGCATGATTTCCCTTTCACAAATCCATGCTGACTTGGACCTATCATGTCACCTCTTACCAAATGCGCTGCTGTGACATCCTTAATAATTGATTCCATCATTTTACCCACTACCAATGTCAGGCTGACCGGTCTATAATTCCTTGTTTTCTCTCTCCCTCCTTTTTTAAAAAGTGGGGTTACATTGGCTACCCCCCACTCCATAGGAACTGATCCAGAGTCTATGGAATGTTGGAAAATGACTGTCAATGCATCCGCTATTTCCAAGGCCACCTCCTTAAGTACTCTGGGATGCAGTCCATCAGGCCCTGGGGATTTATCGGCCTTCAATCCCATCAATTTCCCCAACACAATTTCCCAACTAATAAGGATTTCCCTCAGTTCCTCCTTCTTACTAGACCCTCTGACCCCCTTTTATATCCGGAAGGCTGTTTGTGTCCTCCTTAGTGAATACCGAACCAAAGTACTTGTTCAATTGGTCAGCCATTTCTTTGTTCCCGTTATGACTTCCCCTGATTCTGACTGCAGGGGACCTACGTTTGGCTTTACTAACCTTTTTCTCTTTAAACTTTTGCAGTCCGTCTTAATGTTCTCTGCAAGCTTCCTCTCGTACTCTATTTTCCCTGCCCTAATCAAACCCTTTGTCCTCCTCTGCTGAGTTCTAAATTTCTCCCAGTCTCTGGGTTCACTGCTATTTCTGGCCAATTTGTATGCCACTTCCTTGGCTTTAATACTATCCCTGATTTCCCTTGATAGTCACGGTTGAGCCACCTTCCTTTTTTATTTTTACACCAGACAGGGATGTACAATTGTTGTAGTTCATCCATGCGGTCTCTAAATGTCTGCCATTACTCATCCACTGTCAACCCCTTAAGTATCATTCGCCAATCTATCCTAGCCAATTCACGCCTCATACCTTCAAAGTTACCCTTCTTTAAGTTCTGGACCATGGTCTCTGAATTAACTGTTTCATTCTCCATCCTAATGTAGAATTCCACCATATTATGATCACTCTTACCCAAGGGGCCTCGCACAACAAGATTGCTAATTAATCCTCTCTCATTACACAACACCCAGTCTAAGATGGCCTCCCCCCGAATTGGTTCCTTGACATATTGGTCTGGAAAACCATCCCTTATGCACTCCAGGAAATCCTCCTCCACCGTATTTCTTCCAGTTTGGTTAGCCCAATCTATATGCACATTAAAGTCACCCATGATAACTGCTGCACCTTTATTGCATGCACCCCTAATTTCTTGTTTGATGCCCTCCCCAACATCATTACTACTGTTTGGAGGTCTGTACACAACTGTGGCGAAGAACATAACTAGCGGCCATCAACATAAGATAGTCACCAAGAAATCCAATAGGGAATTCAAAAGAAAATTCTTTACCCAAAGAGTGGTGAGAATGTGGAACTCGCTACCACAGGGAGTGGTTGAAGCGAATAGTATAGATGTATTTAAGGGGAGACTAGTCAAGCTTATGAGGGGGAAGGGAATAGAGTTAGATGAGGAATGACGGGAGGAGGCTCGAGTGGAGCATAAATGCCGGCATGGCCTGTTTCTGTATTGTACATCCAAAGTAATCCAATGTTTATAGGAAGTATACACTATACACAAGACATTTAATAAATGTGCAAGTATATTTTTGTAGATGGATCGATCTAGTGGATATCCTGTTTAATGGCAATATTTGCTCCATTACCACATCCTTCCTCACACATTCTACATCAATTGGAGAATGGGAATGATTGTATAAATGGATGTTTTGAGTGCCTTGGTGATATCCAATTAATGAAGAATGTTGTCTCCTATTGATTTCACTACACATTAAGAACGAAGAGCAGCATTTTCATTTTATTTGCATCCAGAGGGCCATCAAGGAGGTTTAATACATATTATACATTCAAAATCATCTTAGCTATTACACAACATACTCTGTCTTAAAAAACAGATGCTCCTTTCCTTCATATATTTTTCCTGTTCGGTTGCCTCCATTCCGCATACACCTAAAACAGTGGTTACTCGCTTAAAATGGCTTTTCACATTCTCAAGCAAAATGTTACAATCTTACATACTGTAACAGTCTGAATATACAAAATTGTCTTTTTGTTTTGAATTACTGGAGGTGATTGTTTTGCTGCGGACCAGTGACTTTTTCATCTGCTCATTTTGCGGTCCTGTAACCTTAATTTACAAGCCTTGAAAATACCGATTAAATATTTATCTAGCTCATGTTCCTTTGATCTTGATTATGCAAAGAGCACGATATAATTTGCAGTATTATACCTTTACGTATATGAAGAATTCCAGTTTTAAAAGCAGAAGATGATTCATTTTAGTCCTAAATTAAGAAGTTATGCATTTTTTTCACATGTAAATTCATCTTCTTGTCTGAACATTAGCCAGAACTAAAGAGATAGAATGTCTTTGGTTCTATCCATTCTGTGCATTAAACCACTTAATGATTGAAAACATCTCTAACTGTGCCTTTCTCTATGCTAATACAATCAGAAAATTATGCAGCATATTTATGTTTCTCTTCAGCGAGAACAGCCTGCTGACACATTGACCATTTGCATTTCATACTGATGAGGGTCTGTTAATTCTGCAGAATGTAATTAGTTATTATGTAATATTCATGCTCTCGCAACTGTGATTAATGTCCAGTATTGAAGAGAGATGGTTCTTACTGAATTAGAGAATGATTAGCGGATGGCAAACCTACTTAATCCTAAATATGCTAATTACGACTGTATGCACTCCGACTGGGTTTTAAAAAGCACGAGTAGCCACACAATGCGAGCTGCATTCTCAATGTATCAGAGTGCAAATTACCTGCAATGGGTTTTTTCCCTGAAAAGGTAAGTCTAATTAGTTAGTGTAACATATTTGAAAGTAGAAATATTGAACAGTCTAATGGGAGTTTGATTTATTGTAATAGTGAGTGGATCAAGTAAGAAACACTTAACTACAGAACAAGAGCATGCTCTCTGGATATGATATCCACTCCTATTAAGGCTGTTTGCTTATATTCTCAACCCACAATGTTTCTGTGTATTGATGGGCCTGATCAGTTAATTAGGATCCTTGTTCAGTTGTCAATAGCTGTCAAGGGCAGTTCAGACCAAGTGTAGATGGCTCAGCTCAGACCCATTCACTCCTTCACAAGGATGAACAAACATTTTGATCGGCATTAACCTTTTCAGAACAATGCCACTACAATCAGTGGTGCACCTTATAAAAACATCACTGATTTATATTTTGGTCCCATTAAAAACAACAGTTAAGGTTAGGTAGAATTAAAATTTCAATATGGACTTTAAGGATATTATCTGGACTACAGACGAACATACGAAGAGTCAATGACAAGAAAAGATGGTTTGTCCCATTGAAGCTCATCCCTCTAGTACATTGGGCTCAATTTTCCCCAGGGATTTGTGCTGTTTTTTTTGAGCAGGCTGCTTTTTTTGGCCTAAGTTTAAAAAAAACACAGTTTCCCCAATCAATTTGCACCGGTGTAACTCGGTTAGTTACGATTTTTTTAAGTAAGTTTTTTTTTCAGCCAAAGAGGGCGTAACCAGCCACCTGAATCAATTCTGGCCATTTAGGCCAGCTGAGAGTTATTCCAGTTCCGCTTAGGCCAGTGTATGTGGCCTCAACAGAAAAACCTTCTGGAGAGTTAAAGAAATTGGCGCAGGTAAGGAAATCGGAGCAGTTAAGTGCAGCAGATGCCCGGACAGCAGCAGGAGGAAAGGCAAGATAGAGGGGTGGAGGGGAGGAGAGAAGGGGGGAGGGGTGGGAGAGAGAGAGGGGGGTTGGTGGGGGGAGAGAGAGGCGGGAGGGAGAAGAGAGGGGGAGGGTATAGTTAGGTGCGGGGACCAGGAGGGAGGAGGCCACACGGCCTGGAATAGGGAAGGGGGAGTTGACCGGGAGGTCACTCGGCCTGGGATAGGGGTGGGGGAGCAGACTGGCAAGGCACTCGGGGCTAGGATCAGGCAGGGGAGCGGGACCGGCACAGGCAAGGGGCTCGAGGCGGGCGGGAGAAGCAGACCGGCAAGGCACTCGGGGCTAGGGTCGGGTAGGGGAACGGGACCGGCACCGGCAAGGGGCTCGAGGCGGGCGGGAGAAGCAGACCGGCAAGGCACTCGGGGCTAGGGTCGGGTAGGGGAACGGGACCGGCACCGGCAAGGGGCTCGGGGTGGATGGGGGAAGCAGACTGGAAGGCACTTCAGCCTGGGATAGGGGCGGGATCAGCACCGGCATCGAGGGGGGGAGAACTTTAATAATTGGAGCTAAGTTGCTGCAATATATTTTAATGTGTTTTTAAGTTGATGCAATGTGTTTTAATGTGTTGCGAGCTGGCTGTATGTTTCACTTTCCAGCCTCAGCTCGCATTGTGTCCCTGGTTACCATGGCAACCCGATCTTTTTTGCGCAGATCAAGGCTCCACCCCCAAAATTAAAGGACAGGTGCGCCAAAATGAAGAAATCCAACGGGGAAACTTAGAATTTTTTTTTGCCGTACTTGGGCCCCCCAAAAATGGGCGTAACTCTTCAAGTAGACCAAAAAAAAACTTTGGGTATAATTGAACCCATAAATTTATTTTTATCAATGCCTCGGGACTTATCCATAAGCGTATATTGCTACTACCAGCTTCATCCAACTGTTACAGTCCAGGGCTCTCATTTGTGCCTCACCAGCAGTAATGCCCGTGCTGATAAGGGACACTTTGGTGTTGTCATCCCATCTTGTTCTGGGTCTTCCCTATAGCGTCCTCCATGTTGCTGATGGTTTCGTGGTGACTGTTCTGGCAGGGCCAGACTCAGGCTGGCTTCACAGACAATAGATCCTCCATTGAACAGATATTTACACTACGGAACATGGTAACTAAACAACGTGAATACAATGAATCACCATATGTTGCCTACATCAATTTTCAAAAAGCTGTTGACTTACTGAACAAAGAATGCATATGGCTCCTATTACAGTCTCTAGATACCCCTACCAGGGATTTGTGCACAAAGTCTAGGCTGATACTCCAGTACTGAGGGAGTGCTGCACTATCAGAGGTGTCATCTTTTGGATGAGACATTAAACTGAGGCCCCATCTTTCCTCTCAGATGGATGTAAAAGATCCTATGGCACTATTTGAAGACAAGCAGGGGAGTTCTCCATGGTGTTCTGGCCAATATTTATCCCTCAAGCAACATCACTAAAACAGATTAGATAGTCGTTGTGGCATTGACGTTTGTGGGACCTTGCTGTGCGCAAAATTGGCTGCCGTGTTTCCCTATATTACAACTCAGAGAATAGCTTAAAAGTACGCATTGGCTGTCAAGCGCTTTGGGGTGTCCTGAGGGTGTGAAAAGTGTTATATAAATGCAAGTTCTTTCTTAAATATCTGTTTTAAATTTACTTTTTACCAATTTAATTTTACATGTCCTGGTCCTATTTGTTTGGCTTAATATTTTGTATTCGATCCATATTTCATGAATGTCCTTGAGATTCCACCATAATCAACATCTTTCTAGGTAGTGCTATTAGAAATGTAAATTTTTTTCTCAGCTGAGGAGTCAAAGGAATAAGAGCAGATATGTAACTGTAAACAGCCCAGTTGGGAATGCACGGGAATGCATTATACCAGGACTAGTGAACATGTATACATAAGAACATAAGAAATAGGAACAGGAGTAGGCCATACGGCCCCTCAAGCCTGCACTGCCATTCAATAAGATCATGGCTGATCTGATCATGGACTCAGCTCCACTTCCCTGCCCGCTCCACAGAACCCCTTATCCCCTTATCATTTAAGAAACTGTCTATTTCTGTCTTAAATTTATTCAATGTCCCAGCTTCCACAGCTCTCTGAGGCAGCGAATTCCACAGATTTACAAACCTCTGAGAGAAGAAATTTCTCCTCGTCTCTGTTTTAAATGAGTGACCCCTTATTCTAAGATCATAACCTCTAGTTCTAGACTCCTCCATCAGTGGAACCATCCTCTCTGCATCCACCTTGTCAAGCCCCCTCATACTCTTATATGCTTCGATAAGATCACCTCTCATTCTTCTGAATTCCAATGAGTAGAGGCCCAACCTACTCAACCTTTCCTCATAAGTCAGCCCCCTCATCCCCGGAATCAACCTAGTGAACCTTCTCTGAACTGCTTCCAAAGCAAGTATATCCTTTCGTAAATATAGAAACCAAAATTGCACGCAGTATTCCAGATGTGGCCTCACCAATACCTTATATAGCTGTAGCAAGACTTCCCTGCCTTTATACTCCATCCCCTTTGCAATAAAGGCCAAGATACCGTTGGCCTTCCTGATCACTTGCTGTACCTGCATACTATCCTTTTGTGTTTCATGCACAAGTACCCCCAGGTCCCGCTGTACTGCAGCACTTTGCAATCTTTCTCCATTTAAATAATAACTTGCTCTTTGATTTTTTCTGCCAAAGTGCATGAACTCACACTTTCCAACATTATACTCCATCCGCCAAATTTTTGTCCACTCACTTAGCCTGTCTATGTCCTTTTGCAGATTTTTTGTGTCCTCCTCACACATTGTTTTTCCTCCCATCTTTGTATCGGCAGCAAACTTGGCTACGTTATACTCAGTCCTTTCTTCCAAGTCGTTAATATAGATTGTAAATAGTCGGGGTCCCAGCACTGATCCCTGTGGCACCCCACTGGTTACTGGTTGCCAACCAGGTTATTTTCTAACAGAGATATGCAGGAGGTTAGGCTTCACATTTCTTAGTGAACAAAAAAAAAGGTACACCTCTTATTCTAATTAAACATCGGCTATAAAAAATTGCAATTTTTGAAATCGCACATTTCAAAGATCAGTTTCAGTCGTAGGTTGGTAATTAAAAGACTTTCTCCAATTTTTTGTTAATTTCACTCCCTTACTGTCTTAAAGAAAAAGTGCATGTATCTCAAAGTGCTGCCTCCGTCTATTGCACATCATTGGTTTATTTGTGTACAAGGTCAGCATTCTTTTTCCATTTATGTCCTGCTTTTCTCTCTCCTCTCCTCTCTATGCTGTGGCCTTCCAATTGTACGTCTTTCCTCAATTAGTGTTCATTACTCCTGTGTGGGCCAAGATGATTGTTGGCAGATTATTCAACAGTGGGGCGTTATTGTAGTTAAACTGATCCTCGACTGACAGTGTATGCATTTTATGCCAGCGATCACTCTGCATTCCCGGTTGATTTTCTGTCCCCACTCCAGCTCAGAGGGGGCAGAAATTGATGAAGGCCAAGGGCCGCCCGAGTGCCGCCCAAAGGACTATCAATGGCCGCCGAGATACCTGACGGTACTTTGGGCGGGAGTTTCGGCAAAAAGTCCTTTGAAAGGGCGTCCGGCACAAAAGAGGGACTTACGCCATCAATCTGGGCGGCAGCAGGTAGGAGCTCTCATTCTCGGTGGCAAAGGTTCTTGCCGTCCAAGTGCTGTCGAGGATGGAGTCGGGCCCAGGGAGGGTTGAACAGCTGGAAATAAAAATCATCAAAAAAAAACATTGGAACAGTTTCAGGAGACCCCATCCAGGTAAGCCGCTGTAAAGAAATTTTTAAAAAGATGTTCACTAACCTTTTCTTGCAGGTCTTCATACCTACCATCGGGGATAGACCAGCCTCCTCGCAGCGGTCCTTCCCCGTCCTGGCACCGACTCCCACCGACTCCCGCCCGCACCAATCTGGCAGCTCGGCGGGCGGGAGGTCACTTGTGCCACTTGGCCGTCTGCTGACGTCAGCGGGCGGTTCCCAGCGGATCTTTCCTCCTGCCCACTACAAACCAAATGGAAACTCGCACAGGGCGGAACCTGAGGAGGAATGTCAGTGGATTTCTGCGGCAGTGAGCGGTAAGGCCATCAATTTTGGCCCCTATAAACCAGTTCTTGCACCCTCATTGGTTGAGGTCAGCATAGATCAGGCATTGAAGATGATACCTATCCGGTTTGTATGCGACAATGTACAATGCATTTATCCATGGTCTGTTAAATTTATTGAATATCAACAAATTTCTCAAGAAAGGATTCAAAGTTGGTTGATGGAACCAGATGGTTACATTGAATAAAAGAATTGATCAAGAACTTTAATGGCCTTTGAGTAAAAAGACAAGCTCATATTCTTTAAATTCTGGTAAGTATGTTGTATAACTGATCCTCATTTACTATATTATTATTTTTTAAAGTCACCGTTAGGTTAAAATTTTAACTTTCCAAGATCACCCTAAGCAAATACAAAGCCAGCTAACCATAAGTAAGCAATATATGGTGGATACATGAACATTAAGTTTGATAACTAATGCAAATGAAACCTAGGTAATACATTGGTACTGGTTCATTGTGCAGTGTGATTACTCACAGGTTGGTTGTTACACTGCTGCACTATTTTTGATGTCATTCTCTCCTCTTCTCCCTCTATATTAGTGGACAAGACCCTGTATTATCTTCTTATGACATCACTAACAAACACACTGTACAAGATGGCTCCAATACAGAAAACTGTCATCATGTGACTTTGCCACATGACCCTTTTATTATTTACATCAGTAGTTGCATTACCACAGTAGCCCACTAGGTGGAGCAGTAGTTCACTAGGGGGAGCTCTGTTACATTTCTCCCTCCTTATTGAAGAAGTAATAATAACAAAATAATTATCATACATAACTTGCATGGTTACAACAACAAAAAGTTGATTGATATCTTCTTCTGCAAATGAGAAGAGAGCATGGCATGGCATAAGCTAATGGACTTGCCAATAAACCATTTAAGAAAGACAAACTTAAATGCAATGCAGGAGATGATTTAACATTTCCATGCATCACTGAAATTTTTTTGCCATGGAAAATGCAACTTACTGTTAGCATGGCTTAATTAATGAATACATTTAAGAATGCCAAACTTAAATTCAATAAATGAAATTCAATGTTCTAATCAACATTTGCATGCATCATTAGAATATTAAATATAACATTTAAAATATAAAAAGCAACTTACTCTCGGTGTTACCACCAAGCGATTCCACCTTTTTCGGCACTGGTCAGGTGACCTCACCTCATAGGATGCCACAATCTCCTGCCAAATTTTTCTATATGCACGGGTTGGAGGTTTCCCATGCACACCCCGTGTAAGGTCTGCCCACGTTGCATGCACCTCATTGACGAGGGCCTCGTTCTCCTCATCACTAAAGGCTTTTGACCTTTTCCTTTCGGCTTCAAACTCCTGCGACATTCTGATTTATTAGATTATAAATATTTTAGATTATTAAAGTGAGATTTATATTGGCTTTTACACCATGAAACCCAGCAACAATAAACAATTATTTTCTCCTTCTCTCCAGCTTTCTCCTCCCTCTCTATCAGGACTCTCTCTCTCTCTCTGACCCTCCCTGTGCCTTCTGAGCATGTGTGATGACCCCTGACCTCCCAAAACGTGATTTAAAAAATCGGCCGAAAAGAAACTCACATATGCACAAAAGGCCGTTGCAAGGGAAGCTTATTTTTTGGACTTCCGTTTTCGGTGGGCGATCGTCACATCACCGAAAATTCATATCGCCCATTCCACATCGCCAGGCTAAGGCCGAGTGGAAAATCACAAAAATAAAATGGGCCTTGTACCAGCGATCAACAAGGCTGAGATGTCCCAAATCGCTGGAACAAGGCCCATTTTTTTGGACCTTGACCACCAAGTGGAAAGTCTAACCTACACTTTTTTTGCATGCTTACTTAACGCCCACTTAACACCCATTTTACCGCTGAAATGATGTATAACCCCCAGATATCGCCCATTTAGTCACAACATGGAAACTGACAGGCATTTCTCGGAAACTTATCGCCAAGCATAACTTTCCCCATGTGCTTAACGCCGGGAAAAAATAATACCGCCTGCCCACTTTTTTTGGGCGGAATCATCAGAATGGGTGAAATCAACGCCCATAATATTGCCCAGCGTTAATTTCCGCACTGATTTAACGCCGAGATTCAATACCGCCCGTCCCTTTTTTTTGTCGTAAAGAGCATATTGACCAAAACTAGCGGCCATGAGATCGCCCAGCTTGCACACATATCACCCACAATATCGCTCGCCCAAAAAAACGCCCAGAAAAAGTGGAACTAACCGGAACTAATCACAGCGTTATGGACGCCATGTTCTACATCACATGTCACAACCTTTAAAAGGCTGCTGTGCTTTAATCTCGGGGGAGTTGATGTGACCATCTCTACAAATATCTTGACCATACTGTGACTGATTGGAATTGAAAAGGTGTCTTCGTCAGGACATTCCTTGTTTGTGAACAATCGGTGCAAAACAGAGAGCAACTGCAATGGAGCCTCTCCTTTCTCACCCTCTCTTGGTGACCAATTACATGCAGCAGACATCGCCGAAGATACGCTTCACAGCATTATGTGCCCAATGTAAGACGTGCCAGAATGATGAGGAGGACCAGATGTTACACCCCTCGCAAGTACAGGGAGAAGCATTCTTACCTCGACTTGCCCGACACCATCTGCCTTCGAAGACTGCGTTTCCACAAGGAGGTTATCACTGAGGTATGCCAGCTGATAAGGGTAACTCTTCAGCCTGCCAGCACCATCAGCACTGCATTGTCCGTCGAGGTCAAAGTCAAAGTCACCCTGGCACTGTCGTTCTACGCCTCGGGTTCTTTTCAGGCCACAGCTGGCGACATTTGTGGACTTTCTCAGCATGCCACACATTGCTGCATTAGACAGGTCACTGAAGCCCTGTATGCATGCAGGAGGGACTTGATCAGCTTCCCTTTGAACAGGGAGGCACAGAGTGAGAGGGCTCTAGGATTCTCCAGAATTACAAACTTCCCCAAGATGCAGGGAGCAATAGACTGTATGCACATTGCGATGCGGGCACCTTTTCAGGATGCAGAGGTTTTCAGGAACCACAAGGGATTCCACTCCCTGAATGTCCAACTGGTTGTCGACCATCAGCAAATTATACTGCCAGTGAATGCTCAATTTCCGGGCAGCATCCATGATGCTCATATCCTGGGTGAGAGCACTGTAACTGATTTGTTTAACAATCAGCCGCAAGGTCAATGCTGGAAGCTTGGTGACGAAGGATATGGCCTCGCCACCTGGCTGATGAGCACCCTGCGTGACACCCACACAGAGGCCACAGAGCAACTCGCAATATCATGGAGAAAACCATTGGAGTGCTGAAGCAGCACTTTAGATGCCTGGACCACTCAGGAGGCGAGCTCCAATACCATCCTGAGCAGGTAGCTCAAGTCGTGGTGGTGTGCTCCATGCTGCACAACTTGGCTATCAGGAATTGCCTGATGAGTCTGACAGTCCACCTCATCAGAGAGAGGAAGAGGAGGACGAGGAGGCGGATGCTGACATCAGCCCAGACAATCAGACTGACACTGAAGCCATGCCCCCACCCCCTGTAGACCGCATGAAAGGGCCCTTGATGGTATGATAGCTTCAAGAGCCTTATGTCAGGAGCTCATCAATGATTGCTTTGCCTGAAAGAACGTTGGTGTTATTTACAAGGCTGACACACTGCTGGGTGTGCAGGTGATACATCAATGGTGGGCATCACCTTGGTGACAGTTAAAGTTTAAGTTGATTGAAGTTAAGTGTCATTATACTCTTTGATGTTAAGGAATCACCAGCATGTAACAGTGCAGCTATCTGAGCTAATGTGCAACAAGGTTTTGTTAAATAAAAAACATTTAAACCGAACATTTGTCTGAAATCATCAGTATTTCTGTAAAAACCAACCCTTCCAAACCCCCCCTCTCCCCGGCCCCACCCCCCTCCACCCCACTTCTACCCTTTCCCCTTCCCCTCCTGACTCCAAGCCGCCTGGCCGAGGAGCTCCTCAGGCGATGCTTCATTGCAGGTGGGGGGGCGGGGGGGGGGGGGATCATGCTCCAAGCCAGAAGCATGATGTTGCTGCTAGCTCTCATGTATGGTTGGCAATGGGGAGCCCTCTGCCACCAGGGTTCCTGGCTACCAGCTCCAGGGCCTTCAACATCCCTTCCATGTTATATCTTATTTGTTGGACAAAAACTCAGTGCCAACTATGTTCTTGGTGCTTAGTAGGCTTTTGGTGAATCTCCCTCGTGCCTCCCACAACAGCCAAACAAGCATACACCACAGCCACACATGCTTTCAGTCCCTCTCAGCTCCCTCTCTCTCCGTCTCCTCTTCTGCGCATGTCATGATGACCCTTGACCTCCTGAATCGCGGGAATCAAACGTTGCCATGTCATTGCTAAGGACGGTGACACTTTACGGCAGATGGTCAGAGAGATTTAACGCTACTGCCCATTTTATATTGCTCGCAGTAGCGCCCATTTTCAAAAATGGAGTCTAGGTGTTTTGAGAATGGGCGAGAAGCCGGTAATCTGAAAACCCTTTTTTACCGCCCACGCTGGAAATAGTGCCCATTTTTGGCGATAAGCACAAAAGTGTAAAATCTAGCCCATGGAGTTATTTTTCCATATTTATAAATCAAAGTTAACCACTGGTTTTCTGTTTCGAAGAGGATACTTTTGCTCTTGAACAGATCTTTCCAAACTTGGTGTCGAACTTAGACTCATTCTCGGCTGAGCCTGAGGAGAGTTTTCCCCAAGGGCAACCCTTGATCTACATTTGGACTCTCTACAACTTCAGACTGTTTGTCTGCCTGACTCGGACTCGGACTTAAATTCTGACTTCCTCTTGGACTTGTTTCTAGTACATCTGATGTAGGATTTGCTACTGGTATTTTACTTGTAGCAAGACTATCTGACTCATCAGAATTAATCGAATCATTCCAACTTTCAACTCCTTCCACAAACAAACCTAACCTTTCCATGATCAAACATCTTGACCAAATATGTGCAAGGACCATATATCTTCACTACTCTTCCTGGTAACCACTTTAACTATTTATGGTGATGTTCTTCACTCTAACCTTCTGATTCAATTTCACACTTCTCTCTCTTACTCTATCTCTATCATGATTCTCTTTCTGTCTTAATTGTTTCTCTTCGACTGACTGTGCCAAGTTTGGCTTTAACAACGAGAACTTGGTTCGTGGTGGTCATTTGAGAAACAACTCTGCTGGTGTTCTAACAGTAGTTCTGTGAGGAGTTTTTCGATAAGTTATCAGAAAATTTGCTAGTCTGTGGTACAATGACAACTGCCATCTCCTTGGATTTGGGTCCAACATTTGCTTGATGAGGGCACGCTTTACAATTTGTACTGTGCGCTCTGCTGCACCATTTAAAGCAGGGTGGTATGGTAGAACTTTGGTATGTTTCACACTGTTTCTGCTCATGAACTGTGCAAATTCTTCTGAACAAAATTGCAGCCCATTATCAGAATAATTTCTTCTGAGAGACTATATGAAGAAAACAATCTTCCCAAATTGTGTAGTGTTTTACTTGTTATTTTCCGCATCAGAAACACCTCTACCCACTTCAAATAACTATCAATCACAATGAACAATTGTTGTCCTTCTAGCTCAGCAAAATCTACATGTAACCTTTGCCACACCCTGGGAGACCATTTCCATCACTGTAATGGTACTGATGGTGGTTTCCTGCTTACCAATTGACATGTTGTACACTGACTAACAATGTACTCTATATCTGTATCTAAACCTGGCCATCTTAAGTAACTGCGTTCAAAATCCTTGGTCAAGCATATTCACAGGTGCTGGTCATGAAGATCTCCGAACAATTTGGATCTGAACTTATTTAGGATAACCACTCTCCACCCCACATGATACAATCTTTATCTACTGATAATTCATTCCTACAAACGAAGTATGGATGAATCTCTTTCTCTGATACCTGGTTTGACCAGCCATTTGCTATGTAATCATATACTTTTGACATAACTGGGTCACGTTTGGTTGCTCTAAAAATCTCTTCAGCTGTGGCAGTTCATCAATGCATGAAAAATAGAATACTTCTTCTACCTTAGAGATAATGTTCTCAGTTGCTAGTCTTTTGAATTCTTGCTCAATTTTCTCCTTGAGTCCATATGCTACGGGATGTAGCTTGCAGTAAACTGGTCTTGCGTCCTTCTGCATTCTGACACTTGCCTTGAAGCCTTGGATTGGATCACCTGTTGTGCGAAACTGCTTGATGATGTCATCTATTGATGCAAATTTTGTTTCCACACAAAAAAATCTCATTCCAATCCAGCCTCAGTGATCCCAACCAATTTCTAGCTATCAAGGCAGGCTTGTCTCCTGCCACTACCATGAGAGGCAAGCTCTGAAACTGATCCTTGTATTTCACTGGTATGGTGATACATCCTATAACAGGGATTTGCTCTCCTGAGTAGCCTCGCAGCTCTATCTTCGATTTCTCCAGCGGAAAATCACGTAACTTATCGAAGTATAGCGATTCTGGTATTATGCTCATGGATGCACCAGTGTCGATTTCCATGGGTATCTTGGTTCCTGCAACGTCTACTCGGATGCTGATACTTTGCGAATTGCTGTTAGATACCGTTGTGCTCCCGATGACGTGCATCTCCACAACCTCTTCGTCCCGTTGCCTCTCTTCAATGCTACGTAGTGTCTGCCAATTTCTACTTCTAGCTTTGAATATCGGTTTACACTTCAGTTGGCATACCTTCGCAAGATGCTCAGTTATCTTGCAGTAGAAACAGTCTGCCTTTACATATGGACAACTTTGAACAATGTGTTGTCCCAGGCACCGATAGCACAACTTCAATGTACTGTTACCTTGGCCAGTTGCTGAGGCCTTGGGGCCCAACTGCCTTTTACTTTTAACCTGCAAGCTATTCACCTCGGTTGTCTGATGATTGGAAATGGTGTGACATTCTCGGGAGTAATGGTCGGCGATATCCATCGACATAGCTGTCTGACAAGCTAAATCAAAAGTCAAGTTAGGGGTTGTCAACAACTTTTTTCTGATTGCTTCATTTTTCATCCCACAAACAATGCGGTCATACAATGCTCGGTCCTGAAAGTTTCCAAAATGACAGTGAATGGATAGCTTTTTTAAAGTTACAATGTACTCACTGATACCCTCGTCAGTTAATTGATTTTGTTTTCCAAAACAATAACTTTCAGCAATTTCTGGGTGCTCAGAACTGTAGTGCTGTAGAACCTCCATCAGTGGCGTGTCCTTCGGCTTGAGAGGAACAAGCACAGTTGTCTCTCTCTCTCTCTCATACACGTGTGCACACACACACAGTCAAGGAAAAACCTGCCATACTACCTTGTCTTACAAAATAATTATGGAGGGAATTTCAGAGCTTACGCCTACACAGCTAAAGGCGCAGCTGCCAATGGTGGAGCGATTAAAATCGGGGATGCGCAAAAGGCCAGAATTGTCCCAATCAGATTTGCATTATGAGCTGAGGTGGGATCCTGTCCACTAATACAGAGGGAAATCAGGAGAGAATGACACCAAAAATGGAGCATCAGAGTTCTTGGAGAGTTGTAGGGCTAGAGGAGGTTACGGAGCTATGGAAGGGCAAGGCCATGGAGGGATTTGAACATGAGATGAGAATTCTAAATTTGAGGCATTGCTAGACCAAGAGCCAATGTAGGTGAGTGAACACAGGGGTGATGGCTGAACAGGAATTGGTGTGGGTTAGGACACGGGCAATAGAACTTTTGATGAGCTAAAGTTTATGAAGGGTGGAGGATGGGAGGCGGCCCAGGAGAGCATTGAACTGGTCGAGTCTGGAGGTAACAAAGGCATAGATGATGGTTTCAGCAGCAGATGGGCAGAGACGGATGATATTATGGTGGCTAACAGGGAGGGGAGAAATAAGGGGAAAATGGCGAGGAGAGAAAGTTGGAGGGGCAATGAAGAGGAGGAGAGGGGAGGAGTGGAATGGAGAATTTGAGGGAGAGAAAGGGAGGGGAGAGAAACATAGAAACATAGAAACTAGGTGTAGGAGTAGGCCATTCGGCCCTTTGAGCCTGCACCACCATTCAATATGATCATGGCTAATCATGCAACTTCAGTACCTCACTCCTGCCTTCTCTCCATACCCGCTGATCCTTTAGCCATAAGGGCCATATCTAACTTCCTTTTGAATACATCCAACGAACTGGACTCAACAACTTTCTGTGGTAGAGAATTCCATAGGTTCACAATTCTCTGGGTGAAAAAGTTTCTCCTCATCTTGGTACTGGATAGCTTAACCCTTATCCTTAGACTGTGACCCCTGGTTCTGGACTTCCCCAACATTGGGAACATTCTTCTTGCATCTAACCTGTCCAATCCCGTCAAGCCTGAGACTCCACTTCTGAGTCCAGAGGAACTGTGTCCTCCATACTCACTTGCGTGGGTCTCGCTGCGAGCAGACACAACACCTTGGGGTGCAGCGCCGTGTCAAGCCAGCAACGCATGCCGTAGGGCATTGGTTGCGGCAGTCTGCTGCCGAATCGCCTCTAACGTCTCCCGAGCAGTCTGTGACTGCTCAGAAGACCAGTTCGAGAAGTTCTGGCAGAACTCGTTCCAGGATGCAGAGAGTCCCGCGAACCCCTGGATAAGGTCGCGACCAATTGCGACCGTCTCCCTGCACAGGGAAATCAAGCTCTCAGTCTGGCCCTCCAAGGCAGGCGATTGCTCGCCACGCTGACCGGACCTCCGTGGGGTCGGCGTTTGCAATATGACGCGCCTTGGCGTCGCCACCTGCACACCGCTTGGTCCCAGTGCTTCTTCCATCTCAACTGAGATGGCGCAGGTTGTCCCCCCCCCCCCCCACTCACAAAAATCTCTTCCTCTTCTTCCGTCTCGTCAATCTCCTCCTCCTCCTGCTGATACACCACAGCAGCAGGAGTCCGCAGTGGCTCCCCTTCCTCAGTCTCCTGCAATCTCGGCGAGGTTCCAGTGGTGGTGGTAGTGGATTCCACCGACTTGACGACCACTTGACCTTTAATTTGATAAACAACGTTTAACAATTCAAATCATTACATTATAATTTTTCTCCAACTGAAAACATTGCAATGCTTTCCATTACCCCATATGCACAAGTGATCACAAGGTTTAACATGACCTAACATGACCTCATTCGAAGATCTATAGTACATCACAATTATATATCAGATTATATTATAATTGCATAACATTACATGCGTAACTACGATACTTTCAATATTTACTAATGATTCACACATTGCACAATGCACATTTCTCATTACTCACATGTCTCAAGAATGGGTTCGGCCACACCACGGGATGTGACCGAACGGCTTTCTGGCCCCACCAAGGACACCGCGAGCTTCTCGTACTGGCTTAGTGCGTGCATCATGGCAGCACCCCCACCCGTCCTCCATTGCTTCCGATTATTCATTGAAATCTTCTTCTGTAAATGTACGATAACATTGCATGGCATAAGCAAATGGATCAGGCAATTTAAGACATTGAAGACATTTAAGACTGACAGATTTAAATGCTCTATTACAAATTAGCATTACGTTGCATATTTCGCACTACAACATTTAACTTTATGCTGGGTTGTGTAAAATTTAGTTATGTTTAAATGTAACCCAATAACATTGCAGATTCTAGTTACTATTTCGATCATTAAATAATACATAAATATAAATTTCAATTTACTCTCACAGCTGCCAGTAGGCTGTTCCACCGTTTGCGGCACTGGTCTGGTGTGCGCGTTTCATTGGAGGCCGATGTGACTACGTCGGCTATTTCGGACCAAATCCTGCGATATGCATGGGGTGGAGGTTTCCCCTGCCCACACCGTGTCAGATCCTCCCACCTGGAGCTTACTGCATTTACGAAGGTCTCATTTGCCTCTTCGCTGAAGGGTTTGGCCCTTCTCTTTCCTGCACCTCCCTCCATTCTTTAAAATTATCTGTAATTTGGATAAGACTTTCTGACCTGCTTCCTTTCTCCTCTCTCTCTCTCTCTCTCTCTCTCCCAGACCCACCCAGAGCTTCTGAGCATGTGTGAAGACCCTTGACCTCTCAAAACACGGGAAGAAGCATCAACCTGAAAAAAAAATCAACCTGCACATGCACAGTAATGCGTTTCTAGGGAAGCTTTTTTTTCATTCACTTCCGTTTTCATTGGGCAATCAGGAGATCGGCAAGAAATGACATCGCCCATTTGACATTGCTGGGCTAAGTCCGAGTGGAAAATTGAAAAGAAAATGGGCCTTGAGCCGGCGATCAGCACAGGATATAGGTCCCGCATCGCTGGGACAAGGCCCATTTTTTTCGGCCTTAGCCAGAAAGTGGAAAGTCTAACCCATTATTGTTTCTCACTGAGGAAGTTGGTTCTGAAGTTATATTGAGTGGAGAGGATTGGGTTAACATTTTGTTTTTGGGGAGGGGGGAAGGGGTGGGGAGGGAGAATGGAGTTGCCAATTTAAAAGAGAAATGGTGGTTGCCAAAATGTTGAGCAATAGGAAGTGCGCAATTGAAGGCGAGGTGACTGAAAAATAAATGCCAGATGCTCACTGGACTGATAGGATCTAGCCTGAGTTCGCAAGGTGTACAGCCAACTGGATTGCTGGCCATGCTGGCAGTGTCAATGGGGAGTGGGTGGCTGATAACCCATAGCAGGAGATAATAATGAAAATATGACATTGTAAGGGAGCAAGAATTTTAAAATAAACTGCAAATTCACTTATCAACATGGTTGCCAACTAGCTCAATGAAGTTTCAAAATCTTAGACGGCTCCACATGAACACTCTCCTGCAACTGCATGCAAGTTTCAATTGTTTTGTTGCTGGTATTAACTCAGAATATTAGGAGCTCAGAATATTGGCTCAACGGTATCATTCCCGCCTCTAGAATATGGGGCTAGATTTTACACTTTTGTGCATATCACCCAAAAATGAGTGTTATTTCCGCTGTGGGTGGTAAAAATGGGTTTTCAGATTGCCGGCTTCTCGTCCATTCTCAAAGCACCTAGTCTCCATTTTTGAAATTGGGCGTTACCGCGAGCGATATGAAATGGGCGGTAGCATTAAATCTCGCTGACCTTCTGCCGTAAAGTGTTGCCGTCCTTAGCAATGGCATGGCAATGCTCAATTCCCGTGATTCAGGAGGTCAAGGATCATCATGACATGCTCAGAAGAGGAGACAGAAAGAGAGGTTGCTGAGAGGGACTTAAGGCGTGTGTGGATATGGTGTGGCTGCTTTGGGAGGAAGGAGGGAGAGTTTAGAGCTTTACAGCAAATAGGTAAACAAAAATTAGCTGTTACCAGCCACATATTTGCCCGAATTTGGCCTATAATGGAGGGAGAGGAGAAGGCATCATAGCACGCTGTGGAGACTGACGCTGGAGAGAGCAGTGAGGAGGGAGAGGAGCACATTGGAGGGCGCAAAAGAGCGAGGAGGTTCTCAGACGAGGCAAATGCCTCCCTCCTGCAGGAGGTTGAGTTACGCTGGGGTGATTTGACACAGGGAGGGCGTGGGAAGCCCACCCCAAAGGCCTACCAGAGGATATGGACTGAGATAGCAGAGGTGGCCTCATCAGTGACCAATGAGGTGTGTGAGGGCAACCAATGCAGCAAACGATGGAATGACCTTGTGGGATTTATTTACATGTACTTATGTATTTATATAATTTGATTTATAACAGTCATGAGTCACTATCAGCAGATGTGAAGTCTTTCATTTTTACTGGGAACGTTGTAGTCAAAGCCTGCTGTCACGATGCACATCTTTAGGTAAAGAATGATAATTATCATAATAATCTTGATTACATCTGTCGGTTATGTGTTGTATCAGTCTCTGTGACAGTACCTAACAATGATATCACACAATGATCTCATGCCATGTCATCCTGTCACCTTTTACAGAAGAAGCTATCGACGATGAGGTCCATACAGAGACGAACGGGTGGGGGGCCACCAGTCCCCAGCGACATCACTGAGATGGAAGAGCGGGTGCTCGCACTCGTGGGGAAGCACACCCAGACAGCCACGGAAGCATCTGCAGACCCTGAAGTGATGCCACGTGAATAAAGCTTATACCATTGCATGATGTAAAGTCAATAGATGCCACACCCACTCATATCCGAACAATCATATGTGATAGATGATTTCTAAAATTGTCATATAAATAATGCTGGCCTAATGAAAATCATTGGAATGCAAATGTGTTGATGGTCATAAAATGTGATGTTTGTGATGATTTTGAGAGCGGTGGTGCTTTTGTCGTGCATATGCTTTGTGTAGTGCTGGACTCACCTTGTCATCCTAGCACCCCATTCTCCTCTAATAACCTCATTTGTGTTTTGCAGCTCAGCCAGCAGCGCGGCCCAAGGCAAGACCACAGAGGCCAGAAGGTGGGGGCACGGGGCCCGACTCCCCGGACGATCCTACAGCTGGTGCTGAGGAGCTCTGATTCTTGCCCTTCAATCTGCTGGGTTTGTTCTCCACGGATGAGAGCGCGGACTTCGAGGAATCTGCATCGCCAAGCTACAGAAGCCATTCCACCCCAAGGCCATCTAATGGTCCTCTGGTCATTCTTGCCTCCATTCTGGAGGTGCCAGCCCCAAGCACCTCGCCACAGGGCACCCCATTTGTCCCCAAGATGGCGCTGGCCCCGCAGAGGCCTCGTGGACGCCACATGAGAGCGGAGAGATGGTTCAGTTGTCCAGGAGGATGGTAGACATTGGTAACCAGCTCATTGAAGCATTGGGGGGCATATCCTGACACCTGGCCACCATGACTGAGTACATTCCGCAGATGGCAGAGGCCCTGCATGCGATAGCCAGGAACACTACTGGCACAGGCCTCCCAGTGGTTCCAAAGCACGGCACTCCACCCCTAGGTTCCGCACCACCACTGCGAACGTCAGATGAGAGCAAGGACAAAGATCCTGCTTCTGCATCAGCAAATGTTGCCCCGTCAGCACACCCCCCCAACTCCCGTGGCCATGCAAACACCGGCTCTGCCTTCATCCCCCCCCCCCAATGAGGCACATACAGGTGATGGCTTTGTTATATCTCCATCTGGGTGTATGCAATTTGTTGTAATGTATGGGGGCTGGGGACCACCCTCCTGCTTTGCCTTTGTATTCTGTGTTGCTGGACATGTTGAATACTCGGTTGATGTCAATGGTGGAAAAAGAGGGGTGTGGATGGGGGTTGGGTGTTATTGCCTATGATACTTATGATTCCAGACCAATGTTGGTATAAATTTTTTTTTATTGAACATAACCTTGTTGCGCATTGTCTCAGATAGCTGGACCGTTACACACTGGTGATTCCTTAACATGAAAGGGTTAAATAAAACTTAACTTCAATCAACGTAAACTTCAACTGGCACCAAGGTAATGGGCACCATTGATGGTGGAGCTGCACACGCACAACAATGTGTCAGCGTTGTCACTCGCAGCAACGTTCTTTCAGGCAAATCGTTCAGATATCAGCTCCTCACGTAAGAGTCTTGCAGCTATGTAGCCACCACGGGCCCTTTCCTGCGGTCTGGAGGGGTCATGGGCATGGTTGCATAGCCAGCCTGATTGTCTGGCCCTAGGTCAGCGTTCAGCCCCTTGTCGTCCTCTTCCTCTCTCTCCTGAGGTGGAGCATCGGTCCCTTCTGGCGATTCTTGGCCCCTCCTGATAACTAGATTGTGCAGCATGGAGCACACAACCACGAATTCAGCTACCTGATCAGGGTTGTGTTATAGCTCCCCTCCTGAGTGCTCCAGGCATCTAAAGCGCTGCTTAAGCACACAAATTGTTTTCTGGACCACATTGCGTGTGGCTCTGTGGCTCTCGTTGTATCGCTTCTCGGCCTCGGTGTGAGTATCATGCAGGGGGGGTCATCAGCCAGGTGGCTAGGCCACATCATTTGTCACCAAGCATACAGCATTGTCCTTGTGGTTGACTGGTAAACATGTCAGAGACAGCACTCTCACGCAGGATGTGAGCCTTATCGAAGGTGCCCGGACATTTGGCATTCACTGCCATTATGGTCTGGTTGTGGTCGACAACTAGTTGGACCTTTAGGGAGTGAAATCTTTTTCTGTTACGAAAACGTCCCAGGTCTTGAGAAGGTGGCCGCATGGCAACTGTATAGCTCCCTGCACCCTGGGGAACTTAGCAATGCGGTAGAATGCTCCAGCCCTGTCAGTCTGAGACTCCATGGTCATGGGGAAGCTGATAAAGTCCATCCTGCTCGATACAGGGCCTCTGTGACCTGTCTAATGCAGCGATGGATGGCATGGTGAGACAGAGGGCAAATCTCGACCGCGGAGACCTGAAAGGAACCGGACGTGTAGAAAGACAGTGCCACGGTGACATTGACCTCGACTGACACTGATGTCCTGATGGCAGGCAGCATATGTGGCCTGATGAGCTCACATATTTCATTGATCACCATCTTGTGGAAGTGTAGTCTCCGAAGGCAGGTGTGGTTGAACGCGTCGAGGTAAGACCTGTTTTCCCTGCACATGCGGGGTGTGTATGGTCTGGCCCTCCTCCTCATTCTTGCACGTCTTAAATTGGGGACATAATGATGTGCATCACACATTGAGCCATCTGCAGTCTGCAGCATCTATATATTAATCGATGCAGGCTGAGAAATGGCTGGCCCCATTGCAATGAAAGTTTAATAGCGATTGATCAGAAGCAACAATTTCCTCGCTAAAATACACCAAGAGTAAACCCCAATAGTCCAGAGTCAGAAAATATGTCTGTCGAGCTGGTCACTTCAACTGAGAAGAACTCCAGAGTCATTGCAAACTCCCCCGAAGTTGAAGCAGCCTTTTGAATGAAGCGACCTGCGATTTAAAAAATGGCAGCCACACTGCTGGCTTTAGTTCAGAACAACTCCACTTCTTCTGGGCGCTTTTTTTGGGCTGGCGATATTGTGGGCGATATGTGTGCGAGGTGTTGAAAGTGACGGTGGGCGATCCCCTGGATGTAGTTTCGCCAAATGTGCTCTTTACGACAAAAAAAAAATGGGCAGATGGTATTATTGAATCTCGGTGTTAATTCCGTGCGGAAAGTAACGCTGGGCAATATTATGGGCGTTGATTTCGCCCATTCTGATGATTCCTCCCCCAAAAAGTGGGTGGGCGGTATTATCTTTTCCCAGCGTTACGTACATGGAGAAAGTAACACTCGCCGATATGTTTCCGAAAAATGCCCGTCAGTTTCCATTTTGTGGCTAAATGGGCGATATATGGGCATTGTACGTTATTTCAGCGGTACAATGGACGCTAAGTGGGCGTTAAGCAGACAAAAAATTAGGAAACTCTCACCCTTGGTCTCTAAGTACTGGGTTGCTGTAATGTATTTGCTTCATGGGTTCTTTGCTTAAGAATTCATAGCAACACATTGCTACAAGAACTAGTTTGTTTATTAATAAAAGTTTAACAATCACACTACACATTGCCAGTTTTTCTATTATGCTCACAACTGCATACCTCATCGTGGATGACTGCGACCCAACTGACTGGGGTTTTATTGAGTCTTTTGAACATCATGTGACCAGCTAAGCCACTCACAATGCAACAGCTCAACAACTATTTTGAGTAGAAACTTTAAATCAAGTGCCTGCAACAGCTCTACAATTATTTTTGTGAATCTATAAATCAAGTGTCCTATTGTTAACGCAATAGCACTACAAACCTGTGAGCAAACTCACAGGCGCATACATTACAGTTGCCATCCAGTGGGGTACTCCTGTCTGGATGGAGTGACCACTGGCTTGGTGGCAGTATTCCTGCCTCTGAGTCAAAAGGGTTGGGCTTGGGCTTCACTCCAGATAGCCCAGGCAAACAGAGACCAGAGTGTTAGCTCTCGTGACAGTGCTGTAACGTAAATGAGGTGGCAGTGCTGCCATTGGAGGTAATAAGACTCACCACATAGGTGCATCTTACTGGCATGTTCAGAGGCAGCAGCACCACAAATGCTTATGTACATGCTGTTCTTGGAAAGTCATGATTCCTAACTTTAATTTGTGGCTTCTACACTTCCTCACTGTCAGCTGAAGGGCTAGCAAGTGATTGACTGCACTCATAAGGACATAAGAACATAAGAAATAGGAACAGGAGTAGACCATACGGCCCCTTGAGCCTGCTCCGCCATTCAATAAGATCATGGCTAATCTGATCATGGACAGGGCTCCACTTCCTTGCCCACTCCCCCTAACTCCTTATCCCTCTTATCATTTAAGAAACTGTCTATTTCTGTCTTAAATTTATTCAATGTCCCAGCTTCCACAGCTCTCTGAGGCAGCGAATTCCACAGATTTACAAGCCCCAGAGAAGAAATTTCTCCTCATCTCTGTCTTAAATGGGCGGCCCCTTATTCTAAGATCATGCCCTCTAGTTCTAGTCTCCCCCATCAGTGGAAACATCCTCTCTGCATCCACCTTGTCAAACCCCCTCATAATCTTATACGTTTCGATAAAATCACCTCTCATTCTTCTGAATTCCAATGAGTAGAGGCCTAACCTACTCAACCTTTCCTCATAAGTCAACCCCCTCATCCCTGGAATCAACCTAGTGAACCTTTTCTGAACTGCCTCCAAAGCAAGTATATCCTTTCGTAAATATGGAAACCAAAACTGCACGCAGTATTCCAGGTGTGGTCAGAAAAAATGGCAACGCTACACTGCAAGGTATATCCAGCATCAGATTGTATGGCAAGAGATAAGTTTAGAGGAGGGTAAACTGGCAGATGCAGTTTGTACCAATTTTTACTTGGGGAGGTAAAAATGTTAACATAACATCAGTAGTCTTACCGCTCCGTTAAAGCCAACAATCGGCCTGTTGCGCCTTTCACAGGGGCCCACCGCCGGGTGCCCAAAATGCCTGCCTGTTTCAGGTGCTAGGCCCCTTTTAATATGCAAATTGGGGTCTTCTGAAGTACATAGAAACTCGATTGCCATGTTGGGATTGAACTGACAGAACGTGCATGGTGAACATTTCAATCAGACCTACAGATGATAGGGAAGGAGATGCTTTGAAAATGGTCAATTTGAAATTATTTTTGTGGGGCAAGCGCTGCTGGCCCTCAATGCTCTCCCCACCCCCCACCCCGCACCGCCCTCTTCCCAGGACCTACCTTCAGCTGTGGGCGGCAACACATCTGGTCGACATTCCTGTGGGCAAAAACCGACGACCCACCTCAGGATGCCACTTGACATCCGCAGCTAGCCGGCCCGATTCAAATAAGGTCCAGACCTAAAAATCGGAGGGGCCTCTTCAACAACAACTTGTATTTATATAGTGCCTTTAACATAGAAAAACGTCCCAAGGCGCTTCACAAGAGTGCCAAATTTTGACACCAACCACATAAGGAGGTATTAGGACAGACGACAAAAAGCTTGGTCAACGATGTAGGTTTTAAGGAGCATCTTGAAGGAAAAGAGGGAGAGGTGGAGAGGCGGAGAGATTTAGAGAGGGAATTCCAGAGTTTAGGGCCTAGGCAGCTGAAGGCATGACCGCCAGTGAAGGGGCAAAGGAAATCGGGAGTGTGCAACAGATCACAATTGGAGTACGTGGGTACAGGTGATCCACCGACCAGTGCACTCCTCCAGTCAGGAGCCCAAATGCAAATTCGACCCCTATGACTTATTTCTGCAAGAGTAAGAACTGACTAAACTCATCCATGAGTGGCAGAGAGGTGCACATTTCGAGCCAACCACAGACTTAAGCTCATGACTTTTCATCTGGGAGTTAATCGCTATTACTTGACCTACCAAAGCAGGTTTAATCTTCAGAAGCATTGCATCTTTGCTGCAATGGGAGGCGAATTGCACCATTTCTGTCCTGATGCCAAATGCAGTAACCCACTGGTCAAGTTGATCTTGTGGGAAACATAAATGTAATGGAAGTCAATGAGAGACCTGGCAAATATTAATGACGTTGAGAGATAGCACTGTTCTGTGTGTGAAAGCAATCATTTATGCCTTGCTCTGTTTCTAAACCAGGTACACTTATTAGTGTAATTAAACAAATATATTTGATTTGACTTGTAATTATGCTTCCGTCGCATCTTTCTGACAGGGCTTTGAAAATCAGACCCTTTGCAATTAAATGGGATCAACGCAACAATTATCGCAGAAGCTCTAAAACCTCTTTTCAGTCAACAGGCAGAATGTAAGCTTGTTTACTAGGATCATATCCAAGCTCTCACTCAGTACCGCAGAAAATAGCCCTACTTTTCGAAATAAAACTTTATTGCTCTTATAAAATACATGTTGTATATTTTAGAGCTTCTGTGATTTGATAAGGTTCTGTGCTCTTCTGTAAAGAAGTAGGTTAAACTGGAGCTTGCAAGGGAGAATGAGAAAAGGTACTAGAAAATGCATGAAACCATATTTATGTATGGTAATAATTGTTCACTTTATCCCTTTTAGATACAGTGGGCCTGATTTTTGAGGCCTATTCAAAATCTGTAACATAACATAATTACAATCATTCCAAGTGCGTTTAATTACTTTAGTATGTATAATTAATTTAGAAAACAAAGTGATTACCTTCCTATTAGATCAGCGATGTAAGTATCAGTAAGCTAGGGTGAAAAACTAAGCAGCATATAGTTAGGGCAGGTTGTGCTCGAGGGAAGAGCTAAACTTGATTAAATCATATTCCGGGCAACGCAGATACCAGACCGAGAAGTGATGTCTAGGATGGCCTGTGAATGGAATGTTAATTGTTGGACAAATGTCCAGATGTCTGGTGGAGGTGTTGGGAGTGTGAATAGAGAAAAGCCTCGGTGCAATAGATATCTAAAAAGATAAGGATGCGTGGGTTCTGAAGGCCAGCTTTGGCTAATTATGTGTGTGAAATGACCAGACAATAGTAACTAGATAATATTGTTAGGGCTGGATTTTCGGTTCGTTGCCGCCTCTGTTTTCAACCCGGAGTGGCGGTAATGGCAGCAAAAACCTTTCCAGGCGGGCTGCCAGCTTCCAGCGCCCCGCCAGGACATTCGGTGCTGGGATTGCGGAGGCGTGGAACAGTATAGCCCGGGAGAGGCCCCTGTTTGCAACACCGGTTCGAAATTTGATGCTCACCCGATCCATAGCGCCCCGTAGCATGTCCAAGTGGGACCGCCTGTGAAAGCGGGTGGTCTGAGCTGTAACAGCCACAGTGAGAGAAGGAATCTCTACCTGAGGTAACACATATATCATCATCATCATCATCATAGGCAGTCCCTCGGAATCGAGGAAGACTTACTTCCACTCTTAACATGAGTTCTTAGGTGGCTGTACAGTACAATACGAGAACCACAGTCTCTATAACATGTGGGGCAGATAGTCATCGAGGGAAGGGGTGGGTGGAACTGGTTTGCCGCACCCTATTTCCGCTTGATTTCTGCACACTCTCGCCGATCAGACTCGAGGTGCTCAGCGCCCTCCCGGATGCGCTTCCTCCACTTAGGGCAGTCTTTGGCCAGGGTCTCCCAGGTGTCAGTGGGGATGTTGCACTTTATCAGGGAGGCTTTGAGGGTGTCCTTGTAACGTTTCCGCTACCCACCTTTGGCTCGTTTGCCGTGAAGGAGTTCCGAGTAGAGCGCTTGCTTTGGGAGTCTGCGTCTGGCATGCGAACAATGTGGCCTGCCCAGCGGAGCTGATCAAGTGTGGTCAGTGCTTCGATGCTGGGGATGTTGGCCTGGTCGAGGATGCGAATGTTGGTGCGTCTGTCCTCTCAGGGGATTTGTAGAATCTTGTGGAGACATCGTTGGTGGTATTTCTCCAGCGATTTGAGATGTCTACTGTAAGATGTAAATGTCTATGTTTCTGAACCATACAGGAGGGCGGGTATTACTACAGCCCTGTAGACCATGAGCTTGGTGGCAGATTTGAGGGCCTGCACCACCGTTCAATATGATCATGGCTGATCATGCAACTTCAGTACCCCATTCCTGCTTTCTCGCCATACCTCTTGCTCCCTTTAGCCGTAAGGGCCACATCTAACTCCCTTTTGAATATATCTAACGCACTGGCCTTAACAACTTTCTGTGGTAGAGAATTCCACAGGTTCACAATTCTCTGAGTGAAGAAGTTTCTCCTCATCTCAATCCTAACTGGCTTACCACTTATCCTTAGACTGTGACCCCTGGTTCTGGACTTCCCCAACACTAGGAACATTCTTCTTGCACCTAACCTGTCCAATCCCGCCAGAATTTTATATGTCTCTATGAGATGCCCTCTCATTCTTCTAAATTCCAGTGAATATAAGCCTAGTCGATCCAGTTTTTCTTCATATGTCAGTCCTGCACTCCTTCAATAGCAAGAATGCCCTTCCTCAGATTAGGAGACCAAAACTGTGCACAATATTCAAGGTGTGGCCTCACCAAGGCCCTGTACAACTGCAGTAAGACCTCCCGTCTCCTATACTCAAATCCTCTCGCTATGAAGGCCAACATGCCATTTGTCTTCTTCACCGTCTGCTGTACCTGCATGCCAACTTTCAATGACTGATGTACCATGACACCCAGGTCGCGCCGCACCTCCCCTTTCCCTAATCTGTCACCATTCAGATAATATTCTGCCCTCGTGTTTTTGCCACCAAAGTGGATAACCTCACATTTATCTACATTATACTGCATCTGCCATGCATTTGCCCACTCACCTAACCTGCCCAAGTCACCCTGCAGCCTCTTAGCATCCTCCTCACAGCTCACACTGCCACCCAGCTTAGTGTCATCTGAAAACTTGGTGATATTACATTCAATTCCTTTGTCTAAATCATTAATGTATATTGTAAATAGCTGGGGTCCCAGCACTGAACCTTGCGGTACCTCACTGGTCACTGCCTGCCATTCTGAAAAGGACCCATTTATTCCTACTCTTTGTTTCCTGTCTGCCAACCAGTTCTCTATTCACATCAATATATTACCCCCAATACCATGTGCTTTAATTTTGCACAGTAATCTCTTGTGTGGGACCTTGTCAAAAGCCTTTTGAAAGTCCAAATACACCACATCCACTGGTTCTCCCTTGTCCACTCTACTAGTTACATCCTCAAAAAATTCTAGAAGATTTGTCAAGCATGATTTCCCTTTCATAAATCCATGCTGACTTGGACCGATCCTGTCACTGTTTTCCAAATGCGCTGCTGTTACATCTTTAATAATTAATTCCAACATTTTCCCCACTACCGATGTCAGGCTAACCGGTCTATAATTCCCTGTTTTCTCTCTCCCTCCTTTTTTAAAAAGTGGGGGTTACAAAGAGTCTTCAAACACTTTCCTCAGGCAGCCGAAGGCTGCACTGGCGCACTGGAGGCGGTGTTGGATCTTGTTGTCAATGCCTGCTCTTGTTGATAGGAGGCTCCCGAGACATGGGAAGTGGTCCTCGTTGTCCAGGGCCGTGCCGCAGAGCTTGATGACCGGGGGACAGTGCTGTGCGTTAAAGACAGGCTGGTGAAGGACCTTTGTCTTGCTGATGTTTAGCGTAAGGCCCATGATTTTGAACGCCTCGGTAAATACGTCGGCTATGTCCTGGAGTTCAGGCTCTGTATGTGCACAGACGCAGGCGTCATCCGTGTACTGTAGCTCAATAACAGAGGTTGTGTATATACATGCCTGAACAATCAAATGCTGCTTCGGTGACTCTATAGTGAAGGTGGGAAATAAGAGAAGGATGAAGGAGAGGCTCACAGATGGAAAGTCAGGAGTTGGAGGACTATGTACTCAATTTTTATCAGGCGAATGATGTCGTTCAGCCTTTTGCGGCATTGGGTCGCGGTCCGGTCATGAATGGAGATCCCCGAGACCTCCTCAGCAATTTCACTCCAGGCGTTTGCGAAAACTTTGCGAGTCGGACTGCCTGTATCGGGGTACAGGACGCGCTTCTTTCCCTCCACAGCCTCCATGAGAGTCTCCAGTTCAGCGTCGGAAAATCTCGTTGCCCTCCTTGCTACTGGAGCATTCACTATGTCCTTGATTCAAATGGTTTCCCTGCTCAGGGCCTAGCTGCAAACCTTGCCCTTTAAGAAGGCCAGCGAGCAGCTGGCTTGTTAGCAACAAATCCGCAGTAGGTGAATTTCCCAGTCCAAACGCCACTCCGCACAGAGACCGCTGCAAACTGCCGATTCCCGCCAACCAATACCACTCCATTTTTTCAGCAAAAATGCTGAATTTCAACCAGCAATTACCAGCAAACAGCGATAGGCGCGCCACATTTCTGGCGGAGGTGAATTTCTACCCTGATTAATTTGTTGCTTGTGAGGATGATTGGCTTCAGTCTCATCAGTACTGCGAGTCCTGGGTTTGTATTGATAAATAAAGATTATTAATCGCACATTTATCTATCTCTTGAGTCTCTGAGGCTGTATTAAAGTAAAGGAAAAGGATTATCCTAAAACCAACAAGTGGCTGCTCTGACCATTATTGATGCTTGCAGTGTCTCTTGCTGACTTTCATTATGTTTATATTTCCCATTAGATTTGGTACAGCGACAAAAAGGATATATTTTGCCTCCCATTCTACTAAGTCTGCTCCTTTCACGTCAGTCACAGATCACACTTGATTGGTCTGCTGCAACATGTGTCTTTAAAAGTAGCAGTTATCAAACACTACGAATATCATCATCTCCAATCAGCAGAAAATCAGTCAGGAGTGGTAAATGTAGAACATAGTGTTTAGTTGATATCATGGAGTTTTCCCTCAATTACCCTTAGTGTACTGGAAGTATTGTGTCTTAAAAAAAGAGGCAGACCAGATACTGCAAGCTCAAAGTAAGGTCTGACCGCAGTCCTTTATGACAGGTCTTAGAGTGCTTCTCCAGCCTGTGAGGCCTCCTTATGTACAGGTGCTCCCAAGGGATTGTGGGATCCCTTGGGATTCCAGGGGATGAGCCCTCTGGTGGTTAAACATGCTATTTACAGGTTTACATATATAGCAACACTCCGCCGCAAAGTCATTAGTGTAACTATTTACAATGTGAGTCGATCTGGGGCCTTCCTTTCTCTGGTTGGTCGTCTCGCTGCAAATGCTGGTTTTGGTGAGTCATTTGTTGGGCCCTCACTGGGCTGCTGCAGAGCTGGCCTTGCTGGGCTACTGGGGGTGGTGAGTCTTGCTGGACTGCTGCAGATGATGGGTTCTGCTTCGAGGTCAACCGTTGGCTCGGTTGCCACTTGTGTATGTGTTGGAGGGTCGAAAAAGGTAGTCTATTGTGGATTGTTCTGGATAGTCCGTGAATCTGAGTTTGGTTTGGTCCAAGTGTTTCCTGCAGATGAGTTCATTTGAAAGTTTGACCTGAAAGACCCTACTCCCCTCTTTGGCCAAAACAGTGCCGGGAAGCCAGTTGGGACCTTGTCCATAGTTCAACACAAATACAGGGTCATTAATCTCGATTTCGCATGACACATTTGTGCGATCATGATATGTATTCTGTTGAAGCCGCCTGCTCTCTACCTGTTCGTGTAGATCAGGGCGGACTAATGAGAGCCTTGTCTTAAGTGCCCTTTTCATGAGCAGTTCGGCGGGAGGAACCCCAGTGAGCGAGTGGGGTCTTGTGCAGTAATAAGCAGGACTCGGGATAGGCGAGTCTGCAGTGAGCCTTCAGTTACCCTCTTCAAACTCTGCTTGATTGTTTGCACTGCCTGACCGTTGGACGATGGTTTAAACGGGGCCGATGTGACATGTTTGATCCCATTGCGGGTCATGAATTCTTTGAACTCGGCACTGGTGAAGCACGGACCATTGTCACTCACAAGGACGTCAGGCAGGCCGTGCGTGGCAAACATGGCCCGCAGGCTTTCAATGGTGGCAGCGGACGTGCTTGCCGACATTATCACACATTCAATCCATTTGGAGTACGCATCTACAACCACTAGGAACATTTTTCCTAAGAATGGGCCTGCATAGTCGACATGGACCCTGGAGCACGGTTTGAAGGGCCAGGACCATAAGCTTAGCGGCGCCTCCCTGGGTGCATTGCTTAACTGTGGACATGTATTACATTTGTGCATGCAGGACTCTAAGTCTGCATCGATACCGGGTCATCACACGTGGGATCTGGCTATTGCTTTCATCATTACTATGCCTGGGTGGGTGCTGCGGAGGTCACTAATGAAGGTGTCCCTGCCCTTTTTTGGCACCACTACCCGATTACCCCATAAGAGACAGTCTGCCTGTATAGAAATTTCATATCTGCTCCACTGGTACGGCTTTATTTCTTCCTGCATCTCTAACGGGACACTAGACCCACTCCAGTGGAGCACACAGTTTTTTACTAAAGACAGTAAGGGGTCCTGGCTCGTCCAGGTTCGAATCTGTCAGGCGGTAACAGGTGATTGCTCACTCTCGAATGCTTCCAATACAATAACTAAATCTGCAGGCTGTGCCATCTCCACCCTGTGGTGGGCAATGGCAGCCTACTGAGAGCATCGGCACAGTTTTCTGTGCCTGGCCTGTGGCAGATGGCGTCGTTGTATGTGGACAACGTGAGCGCCCATCTCTAGATGCAGGCCGATGCATTTGTATGTATCCCCTTACTTTCAGACAAGAGGGATATAAGTGGCTTATGGTCGGTTTCCAATTCAAATTTGAGCCCAAACATATATTGATGCATATTCTTTACCCCATAGACACACGCTAATGCTTCTTTTTCGATCATGCTGTAGGCCCTCTCAGCCTTAGACAAACTTCTGGATGCATAAGCACCGGTTGCAATTTCCGAGATTCATTAGCTTGTTGCAATACACACCCGGCACCATATGACGACGCAACACATGCTAGTACCAAACGCTTACATGGATCGTACAACACAAGCAATTTTTGAGCAGAACAGTTTCCTAGCTTTCTCAAAGGCATTTTCTTTGCTTTTACCCCATACTCATTCATCTCCTTTACGCAGTAAAGAGTACTGTGGCTCTAACAATGTGTTAAGACCCGGTAAGAAGTTACCAAAGTAGTTCAGGAGTCCTAGAAACGACCGCAGCTCCGTCACGTTCTGTGGTCTCGGTGCGTTCTTGATTGCCTCCGTCTTCGAATCGGTGGGCCTGATACCGTCCGCCACGATTCTTCTCCCCAGGAACTCCACTTCAGGCGCCAAGAAAACGCACTTCGAGCATTTTAGCCTGAGCCCCACACGATTAAGCTCACTAAGAACTTCCTCCAGGTTCTGCAGGTGCTCGACGGTGTTCCGACCTGTAACCAAGATGTCGTCCTGGAAGCCCACGGTGCGCGGGACCGACTTCAGCAAGCTTTCCATATTCCTTTGGAATATCACCGCGGCCAATCGAATCCCAAACGGGCATCTGTTGTAAATGTACAGACCTTTGTGTGTGCTGATGCAGGTGAGGCCCTTCGATGATTCCTCCAGCTCCTGCGTCATGTAGGCTGAGGTCAAGTCCAGTTTCAGAACATTTTTCCTCCCGCCAACGTCGCAAATAGGTCGTCTGCCTTTGGTAGCGGGTATTGATCCTGCAGGGAGGAACGATTGATAGTTACTTTGTAATCACCACAGATTCTGACAGTGCCGTCTTCCTTGAGGACTGGAACAATCGGACTGGCCCACTCGTTGAATTCGATCAGTGAAATGGTGCCTTCTCGTTGCAGCCTGTCCAGCTCGATCTCCACCCTCTCTCTCATCATGTATGGTACCGCTCTCGCCTTGTGATGGGTGGTTCGCGCCCCCAGAATCAAGTGGATCTGCACTTTTGCTCCTTGGAACTTCCCGATGCCCGGTTCGAACAGCAAGGAGAACTTATTTGGACCTGGGCACATGAAGTGTCATTGATGGACGAGAGCGCTCGGACGTCGTCCAAGTTCCAGCATATCTTTCCAAGCCAGCTACTGCCAAACAGCATGGGGCCATCGCCCAGTACTACCCAGAGTGGTAACTTGTGCACCGCTCCATTGTAGGAGACCTTTACGGTAGCACTGCCGATTACGGGAATCAGTTCCTTTGTATATGTTCTCAGTTTAGTACGAATGGGGGTCAGGACTGGCCTTGAGCCCTTGCTGCACCACAATTTATCGAAAGTCTTTTTGTTCATTATGGACACTTGCGCCCGTGTCCAGTTCCATTGACACCGGGAGTCCATTTAATTCAACCTTCAGCATTATCGGGGGACACTTTGTGGTAAATGTTTCTACCCCATATACCTCTGCCTCCTCAGTCTGAGGCTCTGGTTTGTCGAGATCTACCGTGGATCTGTCCTCCTCTGCAACATGGTGGTTTGCAGGATTAGCAGGATTTGTAGCTTGCCTGCACATACATTGGAGGTGTCCCATTGTTCCACAGCCCTTGCAAATGTATTCTTTGAAGCGGCATGAATGGAAACGATGATCACCCTCGCAGCACCAACAAGGTGTTAATGGCCTTGCATTCACCACCCTTGATGGTGGGCTCTGAGTCACCTACGGACCTGCAGCTGCAGGCATGTAAGTCCTGCCCTGTACATTACGATTCAAAAACAACATTACTTTGTTCACAGTACTTGCAGCAGCACTGCTGAGAGATTTGTTTGGTATTGTCACTGGTGGCGATAAACGCCTGGGCTATCACTATGGCTTTACTCAATGTTAGGGTCTCTACAGTCAAAAGTTTGCAAAGTATTACTTCATGGCCAATGCCAAGAACAAAGAAGTCCCTGAGCATGGGCTCCAAGTGTCCTTCAAATTCGCAATGTCCTGCAAGGCGTCTTAGCTCGGTGACGTAGTTCGCCACTTCCTGGCCTTCAGACCTCTTGTACGTGTAGAACCGATACCTCGCCATCAGAACACTTTCCTTCGGGTTTAGATATTCCCAGACAAGTGTGCACAAATCATCGTACGACTTCTCTGTGGGTTTCGCTGGAACGAGCTGATTTTTCATGAGGCCATATGTTGGTGCCCTGCAAACGGTGAGGAGGATCGCCCTTTGTTTGGTAGCGTTCGCTTCTTCTTCCAGCTCGTTGGCCACGAAGTATTGGTCGAGTCGCTCCACGAAGGTTTCCCAATCATCTCCCTCCGAAAATTTCTCCAGGATGATCACGGTTCTCTGCATTGTTGCAGTGGGGTTCGTCATCTGTATCTAGTTGCTAGGGTTATTATGTCTTAAATAAAGAGTCAGACCAGATAATGCAAGCTCAAAGTAAGGTGTGACTATAGTCCTTTATTACAGGTCTCAGAGTCCCACGTGATCCCTCAAGAGATTGTGGGATCACGTGGGACTACAGGGGATGAGCCTTCTGGTGGTTAAGCATGATATTTAAAGGTTTACATATATAACAGGAAGAACATGCAATAGGTTCTATCATCTTGAACGTTTTATCTGTGGTTATTCCTGTCCATTAGATTAAATAAGTTGGGCAGAACCTATGTCCATGCAAATTGCCAATGATCCATTGGAAAGCTGAGTTGAATGCTTTTTCTTTTTCCATATTTTCTTAAAGGTACCAATGCTGATATTCCTTTCCCGACTCTAAAAATTCAACATCGCTAAAAACCTTCTGGTGCCACCACAGGCCGATGTTAACACCACCAAAAATGATGGCGCTGGCAGGACTGGTAAATTGGCGCTGGTGGCTAATTAACATCAGCCCAGCGCTGAACTCACCGTGCAAGGCTGTTTTGGTGGCATTAGTCCCGGCAGGAGGCCCCAATGTAGCGTTGCTGTAGCGTTGCTGTAGCGTCATTGCAGCAAGAACAGACTGCTCTTAAAGCAAGGCTGTCATTTCAGAAAGCAGTTCGGTCCCTTAAAGGGGAACTGCCTTCTGAAGGGAAAAAAATAAAATATCATGTAAAAATAGGCACTTTTTAGCCCTTGCAGTTCAACTGCCTTTTGAAAAAAAAATTTACAAAAAAAGAAATGCCAAATGGGAGTCTTTTGAGAAGTGGGAAGTGGGAAGTGCCCCTTCCGCACTTAAAACAATGTGAAAGGTGCTTCAGTACTAACACAAATGGCTCAACAAGTCAGGGAAGGGGCACCCAAGGTCTCACACGCAGCACTCCAGCTTTGTGCAGGGGGTCAACACTGCAAGAGACATCCTCTACCCACAGGGGCCAGGAGGCCCTCCTGAAAGAACGATGTGAGACCAGAGCACCGAGGCTGTCACCCCCATGACCTGGCTCCAGTGCCCAAAGAAGCTTCATGACCTCAGACCACTGGTCAAGGTCAGTGAATACATATTCAAAAGCTGTCTCCTACCAACTGCATCACTAACTTCATACATTGCTCAATGCAGGTCTACTCCCCACCCATCACTCACCAACCAACTCTCTGTACCAAACAGAAGGCACACCTCGCATTCCTAGCTTCACCTCACCCCCTTGGAGGAGATGGTGCAGGCCATTCTTGGCAAGGGCATGGCTGAGCCCTTGGCCAGCAGCGGGGCTGAAAGGATACAACATGATGGCATCTTCATATGTTATCCTCCTTCTCGCATGCACCTCTTGCTTTCCTGCCCTCCCCTCACCACAACTCCATATCTGTGCCTTCCTTATTTCACACACCCAAGAAATGTAGCCTGCCCTGCCAGTGGGTGACCAAGAAGAGAGAGAGGAAAATGAAGATGAAGAAGAAGAAACACAGTCACTCGATTTCATGCTCGCAATCTCCTCAAGGTTGACCACCATTGCCATTTGCAGTGTCCCCCACTGAAAGTCAGCAGCCTTCAATCAGCCATGCTGCAGCCACTGGATAGGTAAAGGCACACACAAGACAGTCACTTCGGGAATGCATAAAGGTGATGAGTTAATTTCATGATGTCATATTGAATGGATAGATGTATAAAGTTGGATTGGAAAGTTTGCTTTGTGGTGACTTTCATTTCAGCATTGTGGCCAAGAGGACGCTGTGGTGATCAGGAACAAAGGGAAGGTAAGATGTGGGACAAATGTTGAATGGGAAACTGGGGTTGTGGTCAGGTGGTGACTTCAGGCAGATGATTCCATCCCTGATATCCCGGCCAGAAAGGGGATGTCTAGGTTGCGTCCTTCTTTCTGCTTCCTCCTCTTCTGCATCTTCCTCTTCTACGTCTTGCTCTTCTGATCCAACCTCTTCCCACTGTGAGTGGATGCTGTAAATCTGAAATAAAAGCAGAAAATGCTGGAAATACTCAGCAGGTTCAGGCAGCATCCTGACCTGAGACGTGAACTCTGTTTCTCTCTCCATGGATGCTGCCTGACCTGTTGAGTATTTCCAGCATTTTCTGTCTTTTAAGAGGCGCTCCTTTACCATCCGAGGCCTTGTAAGCATTCAGCAGCACTACCTAAACACTTAAAAAACTTTTAACATGTATTGCATCAAGCCACTACTACCTGTACTTCAATATAATAAAAAAAAATCCAGTCCAAAAGTTTAAATGCAAACTTATTTGAAAGATATGTGTGTCCCTTTAAGAAGCGCCGACAGCATTTCTGTCAGTCTGTTGCACTCTCGCTTTTCAGAGTGAGTTTAGGACCCAGCACTAAACTCAGCACTGAGGTTCAAGTTCGCAGAGCGTGACTTTAAGTTGGCGTGACGTTGTGCTCTCCATATTTGCATCTCCAGGGCCAGCGTCGCTATTGGCAGCACTAAGGCCCTCATCAAAATGGCGGCCAACTGTGCTGGAGAAGGGTGTTAGAGTGGCAGCCGCCATTTTAGCCTGGATTGTGGTGATAACTCGTGGTGGTAAGGTAGGAAATTTCTGGGCCACATGTCTTGAATGTTGATTGTCCTTATGCTTACTTAAAGGTACTGTTCTGTGAATAACTTTTTGCTGTTGTGTTATTGAAACAGCACCCCAGGCCTCCTTCTCCTATTTAAGCAATAAATAATGTAAGATAAACCTCTAAGAGACATGGCTAAAAGAGGGACAGGTATGGCAGCTCAACATTCTTGGTTACAGGATTTTCAGAAGGGATAGAGAAGGGAATAAAAAGGGACAGGGGTTGCGTTATTGATTAAAGAAACTATTACAGCTGTGAGGAGTGATGATATGTTAGAGGGATCATCAAATGAGGCCATATGGGTCGAACTGAAAAACAAAAAAGGGGCGATCACACTGATAGGGGTGTACTATAGACCCCCAGTGAGAGGGAGATAGAAGAGCAAATATGTAGGCAAATTTCTGAGAAGTGCAAAAACTATAGGGCAGTAATAGTAGGAGATTTCAACGATCCTAATATTAACTGGGACAAAATTAATGTGAAGGGTATAGAGGGTGCAGAATTCCCAAAATGCATTCAAGAGAACTTTTTTAGCCAGTATGTAGCAAGCCCAACGTGGGAGGGGGCGGTTCTGGACTTAGATTTAGGGAATGAAGCTGGGCAGGTGGAAAGGGTATCAGTGGGAGAGTATTTAGGTGCTAGTGACAATAATTCAGTTAGATTTAAGGTGGTTATGGAAAAGGACAAGGATAGACCAGGAATAAAAGTTCTAAATTGGGGAAAAGCTGAGAGGTGATTTAGCCATAATGGACTGGAAACAGCTACTTGAAGGTAAATCAGTGTCTGAGCAGTGGGAGGCATTCAAAGAGGAGATCCGGAGGGTTCAGGCCAATATGTGCCCTTAAAGAAAAAGGGTGGGACTAACAAATCTAGAGCCCCCTGAATGTCTAGGGACATACAGGGTAGGATAAAGAAATAAAGGGAAACCTATGACAGATACCGAGGGCTACATACTGCAGAATCTCTAGAGTATAGAAAGTCCAGGGGTGAAATTAAAAAGGTTATTAGAAACATAGAAAATAGGTGCAGGAGTACGCCATTTGGCCCTTCGAGCCTGCACCACCATTCAATATGAATATAACCCATTCCTGCCTTCTCTCCATACCCACTGATCCCTTTAGCTGCAAGGGCCACATCTAACTCCCTTTTGAATATATCCAATGAACTGCACTCAACAACATTCTGTGGTAGAGAATTCCACAGGTTCACAATTCTCTGGCTGAAAAAGTTTCTCCTCATCTCGGTCCTATATGGCTTACCACTTATCCTTAGACTGTGACCCCGGTTCTGGACTTCTCCAACATCGGGAACATTCTTCCTGCATCTAACCTGTCCAATCCCGTCAGAATTTTATATGCTTCTATGAGATCCCCTCTCATTCTTCTAAATTCCAGTGAATATTAGCCTAGTCGATCCAGTCTTTCTTCATATGTCAGTCCTGCCATCCCGGGAATCAGTCTGGTGAACCTTCGCTGCACTCCCTCAATAGCAAGAATGTCCTTCCTCAGATTAGGAGACCAAAACTGCACACAATACTCAAGGTGTGGTCTCACCAAGGCCCTGTACAACTGCAGCAAGACCTCCCTGCTTCTATACTCAAATCCTCTTGCTATGAAGGCCAACATGCCATTTGCTTTCTTTACTGTACCTGCATGCCTACTTTCAATGACTGATGTACCATGACACCCAGGTCTCCTTGCACCTCCCCTTTTACGAATCTGCCTTCCTGTTTTTGCCACCAAAGTGCATAACCTCACACTTATCCACATTATACTGCATCTACCATGCATTTGCCCACTCACCTAACCTGTCCAAGTCACCCTGCTGTCTCTTAGCATCCTCCTCACAGCTTACACTGTCACCCAGCTTAGTGTCATCTGCAAACTTGGAGATATTACATTCAATTCCTTCATCTAAATCATTAATATATATTGTAAATAGCTGGGGTCCAAGCAGTGAACCTTGCGGTACCCCAATAGTCACTGCCTGTCATTCTGAAAAGGACCCATTTATTCCCACTCTTTGCTTCCTGTCTGCCAACCAATTCTCTATCCATGTCAATACATTACCTCCAATCCCATGTGTCTTAATTTTGCTCACTAATCTCTTGTGTGGCACCTTGTCAAAAGCCTTTTGGAAGTCCAAATACACCACATCCGCTGGTTCTCCCTTATCCACTCTACTAGTTACATCCTCAAAAATTCTTGCAGATTTGTCAAGCATGATTTCCCTTTCATAAAGCAAAAATAAAGAAAGTGAGTTTGAAGGAGAGAGGAAACAAGCAGGAAAAAAGGGTAAAAAAACAAATTTAAAGGCACTTTGTCTAAATGCACGTAGCATTTGTAACAAAATAGATGAGTTGACGCCACAAATTGAGACAAATGAGTATGATCTGATAGCCATTACAGAGATGTGGTTACAAGGTGACCAGGACTGGGAATTAAATATTCAGGGGTACTTGACAATCCGGAAGGACAGACAGAAGGAAAAGGAGGTGGGGTAGCTCTGTTGATAAAGGATGGAATCACTGCAATAATAAGAGACGATATTGGCTCAAATGATAAGCATGTTGAAACAGTTTGGGTGGAGATAAGGAACAATAAGGGGAAAAAGTCACTGGTGGGTGTAGTCTATAGTCTAACAGTAGCAACTCTGTTGGGTGGAGCATAAACCAGGAAATAGTGGGGGCTTGTAAAAAGGGAACAGCAATAATCATGGGTGATTTTAACCTCCATCTTGATTGGACAAATCAAATTGGGTCAGTGTAGCCTTGAGGAAGAGTTCATGGAGTGCATAAGCAACAGGTTCCTTGAGCAGTATGTAATGGAACCAACCAGGGGGCAGGCTATCTTAGATCTGGTCCTGTGTAATGAGACAGGATTAATAAAACAATCTCCTTGTAAAGGACCCCCTCGGAATGAGGGAACATAGCATGATTGAATTTCAAATCCAGATGGAGGGTGAGAAAGTTAGAAGTCTAACCAGCGTACTAAGCTTAAATAAAGGAGACTATGAAGGTATGAGGGCAGAGTTGGGTAAAGTGGACTGGGAAAATAGATGAACAATGGTGTACATTTAAGGAGATATTTCACAACTCTCAAAAAAACTATATTCCAGTGAAGAGGAAAGGGTATAAGAGAAAAGATAGCCATCCGTGGCTAACTAAGGAAATTACGGACGGTATCCAATTAAAAACAAGGGCATACAAAGTGGCCAAAACAAGTGGGAGGACAGAAGACTGTTAAGCTTTTAAAAGCCAGCAAAGAACGACTAAAAAAATGATTAAGAAAGGGAAGATAGACTATGAAAATAAACTAGCACAAAATATAAAAACAGATAGCAAGAGTTTCTATTGGTATATAAAAAGGAAAAGAATGGCTAAAGTAGAGAAGTGGCCTTAGAAGACGAGACTGGGGAATAAGTAATGGGGAACATGGAGATGGCAGAAACTCTGAACAAATATTTGTATCAGTCTTTACGGTAGAGGATATCAACAATTTTCTAACAGTGGATAGCCAAAGGGCTATAGGGGAGGAGGAATTTAACACAATCCCAATCACTAAGGAGGTGGTACCCAATAAGAGAATGGGACTAAAGGCAGATACATTTCCTGGACCTGATGGCTTGCATCCTAGGGTCAAGAGAAGTAGCGGCAGGGATAGGGATTCTGGGGAGGTCCCAGCAGATTGGAAAACTGCAAATATAACTCCCCTATTTAAAAAAGGAGGCAGACAAAAAGCAGGAAACTATAGACCAGTTAGCCTAACATCTGTGGTTGGGAAAATGTTGGAGTCCATTATTAAAGAAGCAGTAGCAGGACATTTGGAAAAGCAAAATTTGGTCAGGCAGAGTCGGTATGGATTTATGAAAGGGAAGTCATGTTTGACAAATTTACTGGGGTTCTTGGAGGATGTAACGGACAGGGTGGATAAAGGGGATCCAGTGGATGTGGTGTATTTGGACTTCCAGAAGGCATTTGACAAGGTGCCACATAAAAGGTTACCGCACAAGATTAAAGTTCACGGGGTTGGGGGTAATATATTAGCATGGATAGAGGATTGGCTAACTCACAGAGAACAGATAAATGATTCATTGTCTGGTTGCCAACCAGTAACTAGTGGGGTGCCGCAGGGATCAGTGCTGGGAGCCCAACTATTTACAATCTATTTTAACGACTTGGAAGAAAGGACTGAGTGTAACGTAGCCAAGTTTGCTGATGATACAAAGATGGGAGGAAAAGCAATGTGTGAGGAGGACACACAAAATCTGCAAAAGGACATAGACAGGCTGAGTGAGCAAAAATTTGGCAGATGGAGTATAATGTTGGAAAGTGTGAGGTCATGCACTTTGGCAGAAAAAAAATCAAAGAGCAAGTTATTATTTAAATGGAGAAAGATTGCAAAGTGCCGCAGTACAGCGGGACCTGGGGGTACTTGTGTATGAAACACAAAAGGATAGTATGCAGGTACAGCAAGTGATCAGGAAGGCCAATGGTATCGTGGCCTTTATTGCAAATGGAATGGAGTATAAAAGCAGGGAAGTCTTGCTACAGCTATATAAGGTATTGGTGAGGCCACACCTGGAATACTGCGTGCAGTTTTGGTTTCCATATTTACGAAAGGATATACTTGCTTCGGAGACAGTTCAGAGAAGGTTCACTAGGTTGATTCTAGGGATGAGGGGGTTGACTTATGAGGAAAGGTTGAGTAGGTTGGGCCTCTACTCATTGGAATTCAGAAGAATGAGAGGTGATCTTATTGAAACATATAAGATTATGAGGGGGCTTGACAAGGTGGATGCAGAGAGGATGTTTCCCCTGATGGGGGAGACTAGAACTAGAGGGCATGATCTTAGAATAAGGGGCCGCCCATTTAAGACAGAGATGAGGAGAAATTTCTTCTCTCAGAGGGTTGTAAATCTGTGGAATTCGCTGCCTCTGAGAGCTGTGGAAGCTGGTACATTGAATAAATTTAAGACAGAAATAGACAGTCTCTTAAAAGATAAGGGGATAAGGGGTTCTGGGGAGCGGGCGAGGAAGTGGAGCTGAGTCCATGATCAGATCAGCCATGATCTTATTGAATGGCGGAGCAGGCTCGAGGGGCCATATGGCCTACTTCTGTTACTATTTCTTATGTTCTTATGAAAGTAAAAGCCCATGGGATCCAGGGCAAAGTGGCAAGTTGGATCCAAAATTGGCTCAGAGGCAGGAAGCAAAGGGTAATGGTTGATGGATGTTTTTGTGACTGGAATGGTGGTCTCCAGTGGGGTTCCGCAGTGCTCAGTACTAGGTCCCTTGTTTTTTGTGGGATATATCAATGATTTAGATTTGAATATAGGGGGTAGGACTAAGAAGTTTGCAGATGATACTAAAATCGGTTGTGTGGGTGATAATGAAAAAGAAAACTGCAGACTGCAGGAAGATATCAATCAACTGGTCAGGTGGACAGAATAGTGGCAAATGGAATTTAATTCAGCAAAGTATGAGGTAATGCATTTGGGTAGGGCTAACAAGGAAAGGGAATACACATTAAATGGTAGGACACTGAGATTTGTAGAGGAACAAAGGGACCTTGGAGTGCATGTCCACAGACCCCTGAACGTAGCAGGCCAGGTAGATAAGTTGGTTAAGAAGGCATACGAAATGCTTGCCTTTATTAGCCGAGGCATTGAATACAAGAGCAAGGAGGTTATGCTTGAACTGTATAAAACACTGGTTAGGTCACAGCTGGAGAACTGCGTGCAGTTCTGGTCACCGCATTACAGGAAGGACGTGATTGCACTGGAGAGGGTACTGAGGAGATTTACGAAGATGTTGCAATGAGTAGAGAATCTTAACTATGAGGACAGATTGGATAGGCTGGGTTTGTTTTCCTTGGAACAGAGGAGGCTGAGGGGAGACCTGATTGAGGTGTATAAAATTATGAGGGGTCTAGATATAGTGGTTAGAAAGGGCCTATTTCCCTTTGCAGAGGGGTCAACAACCGGGGACATAAATTTAAAGTAATTGGTCGAAGTTTTAGAAGGGATTTGAGGGGAAATTCCTTCAACAGATGGCTGTGGGGGTCTGAAACTCACTGCCTGAAAAGAGACAGAAATCCTCACCACATTTAAAAAGTACTTGGATGTGCACTTGAAGTGCTGTAACCTGCAGGGTTATGGACCTAGAGCTGGAAAGTGGGATTAGGCTGGATAGCCTCTTGTTGGCTGGCATGGACACGATGGGCCGAAATGGCCTCCTTCCAGTGCTGTAAACTTCTATGGTTCTATGATTCTATGAAGTTGTAAATATAGACAGGCAGAGAAGATATTTTAAAACTTTGAATTTAATATTGTTAAAAATATATTTCCATGCAGAACACCTCTAAAAGTGTGATTGTATAGTTTTGGATGGTTGTGGTCTATAACCTGCCTAATTTGATTCCCACACCCCATACTTTTATCAATGGAAGAAATCAGGGGCCAACCTAAGATCATAACTAATGCGGAGTCCTGAATTACCCAGTTGCAGCTTAAAAGGAGCCTCATGTGGTATAAGATTAATATGCAACAATAAAGAACTCCTGACATCTGACTAACATTACTACTGTGACATTAAGGCTTCTTTTAGCTTCATGGTGTGTGAGCAGAAATCTTAAAAACAAATGGCTGACACAGAATTTTTTGAAATTGCTGGCAATCCAAGGTTTAACACAGGCACTAATTATAAAATGTATTTATCTATAAGAGTTCTCACTAAAGTGGCATTTATATTTGTTCAATCCCTTCCATTCCTTTCTCACCAGAAGAGGAAAACTCCTGCTGGAATGCAGTTTAGAAACAGCAGTGGCCCTCTGGTACATGAAAGACAAAATAGTGAGTACTGGTAGACTATTTGACAATGAGGGCCATCACACATCACAGTTGAGTCTGATTCTGGTCTCATCCTCCCTCTCTCTCCAGCCCGGAGAACCTCCTGTCACTGCTCCGTCTGAGATCAACTAGCTTAGCACAGACTGGAGACTGAACCGGAATTATTCATCATCATTTATATGGCCTAATATCAGCAATGTTTTTTTCATAAGGTGGAAAAAGTAACTCCTATCTAATTTTATGTTGTAAGAACTGATGAAAATTGAGCATCATATATATGAGCCCCGTGTATCCTTCCTCCTTCCCAAGTCCTGTGAAAATGTTGACTTTGTTTCAATCGTGGACTAGTGTATCCTGAAGCAGTTGGCTATTTCCTCTCTCCAGATTATCTGGAAGGACGGAATCGATCACGAGTCTGTCACATCAATCATACAAACAAGGTCAGTTGGAGTCCAATCAGCCTGGCCACATTTTACGTAGCATCTTTGGTTCAATCGCAGAAGTGGTTCACCTCTTGGCTTCAATGGCCTTCGCATGTCCGCTTAGAATTCGACTCCTCAGTGATCCTGCTGCATCCAACTCAACACTATTTTTATGCAGTTACCTCAGTCAATTAATTCACACAATATTAACACTCCAAACCTAATGAAGACACTTAAATTCCTTACCACATTCACTATTTATTAGCCCAATTTTAACATCTGTTTTCATTTGTCCGGAAAACTATCCACATGAATCAATTTTGACAAGTATTACTGTTACTATGAATTGTTACTGCAGCTGTAGGACCTACAGTATTCCTTACAATGTTACCACTTTTGAAAGTTAGTGGTGCATCTAGAAGAAAATACACTTCAGCCTAAATATATCTTCTAAATAAGGGAAGTCCCATTTACTGTAGATAAGCCACTCCAGCACCCCAAACAAATTCCTAAGGTTGTAGAAGTGTGCCCTCAGCTGGACATTGCTGTGAATAGTTTCTGAAATATCGTGCAGTAATTGTAATGCTAATTAAGAATGGAAAATGTTTTTTTTAATGATACTGGCCGGCATAATCTTCTACATTCTTTTTTCTCACCAATTTTCACCCATTCCTTTTTGTCCTGAAGGCATTGAATGTTTGTTGGGGTATAATTTTACAAATGCCGATACAACTCAATATCTCACCCTGGTGACCTTTATTCATGTATGAACCTCAACAGTGTCAGCAGGCCTTTTTGACAGTCTTGTTAGGTCTCACCCACCTTTCACAACCATGCAGTGCTAGTAGTGGGGCCATTGCGTAGTGATGAGAATCTGGAAGGCTTAATCCAGGAGTGTGTAGAAGGTAATTAAAGTGCTTGTACCACCATCCAGGGTGAGATCAGTAACTCAGCTCTTTTGGGGGGGACAAAATAAACATTAGATCAAGTGCCCCCCGATCTGGGGATCACTCCAGACACTTTTAACTGCCCCTTTATTTATTTTTAAATGTTTTTTGTTTTTTTTGTGGGGGTTTTTGTGGGGTTTTTTGTGATTTTTGGGGCATTAAAACCATATATTTTACAAGTGCCCCCTATAAAAGGGGAGGGGGACACTAAAACCGGCAATTAAAACAAATTAAACTTTAAAACATATAAAATCAAATTAAAATTTGGTTGCCGGGGGTAACGATGCACTCCAGTCCCTCCGGCGCCCACCTCTCGTGGAAGGCCGCGAGCGTACCGGTGGACACCGCGTGCTCCATCTCCAGGCCCGGATGTAGGCGTGGAAGAGAGGCAGGCAGTCAGGCTGAACGACCCCCTCGACCGCCCGCTGCCTGGACCGGCTGATGGCACCCTTGGCCATGCCCAGGAGCAGTCCTACGAGGAGGCCCTCGGAACTACCCGCTCCCCTCCGCACAGGGTGCCCAAAGATCAGGAGTGTGGGACTGAAGTGCAACCAGAAATTGAGGAGCAGCCCCTTTAAATAATGAAACAGGGGCTGCAACCTCGCACACTCCATAAAAACGTGGAACACGGACTCTTCCAGACCGCAGAAATTGCAGGCGGCCTGGGAGCCCGTGAACCGGCTTAAAAATTTGTTGCACGGGACTGCTCCGTGCACCACCCTAACTCAGCACAGACCAGGTAAGCAACCCACAGACCTTCCCAATCTGTAGGGTTCAATTGCTCATTAACTACATTTGCTGAGCCATCATGAGAGTTCCAGCATCTACTCATTGATAAGAATGGCATCTATTTAATTTGCTTTATGACTCAGCATGCAACTTCAGGGATAATTTTCATCTAACCCGCCCTGCAGTAACTGGCCTGATCAGATCAGATCCCCACCCAGCAGAAAATTGACTGGGAATAGTAGCATAGTGGTTAAGCTACGGAACTAGTAATCCAGCGCCTGGACTAATGTTCCTCAGGGCATTAGTTCAAACCTCGCCATGGCAGCTGTGGAATTTAATTTCAGTTGATTTAAAAAAAAAAATTAATCTGGAATACAAAGCCAGTATCAGTAATGGTGACTATCAGATTGTTGTAAAAACCCATCTGGTTCACTAATGTCCTATAGGAAAGAAATCTGCCGTCCTTACCTGGTCTGGCCTATATGTGACTCCAGACCCACAGCAATTGGTTGACTCTTAACTGCCCTCTGAAATGGCCTAGCAAGCCACTCAGTTGTAAAAAAAAACACTACAAGAAACAATAACAATAATAAGAATAAAACTGGGCAGACCATCCAGTCAAAATCCTGGAACTCCCTCCCTAACAGCACTGTGGGAGTACCTTCACCCTACGGACTGCAACAAGAAGGCGGCTCATCCCATGAACGAATAAAAAGATAACTCGGGCACCCGCCCAGCAATAAATAACCTGATCAGATCAGAATTCCCCCCCCACCCCGGCAGTAACTGATCAGATCAGACTCCCCCCCTGGCAGTAACTGATCGGATCAAATCGGAAGCCCCTCTGGCAGGAAACTGACCTGAACAGATCAGACACTCGCCCAGTAATAAATAACCTGATCAGATCGGATACCCGCCCAGCAGTAAATACTTTAAAAGGGGGGATAAGTCCGACTGCGGCAACTACAGGGGAATCTCCCTGCTATCAGCCACTAGCAAGGTTGTCGCTAGAGTTTTCCTCAACCATCTTCTCCCTGTTGCTGAGGAGCTCCTCCCAGAATCACAGTGCGGATTTCGTCCCCTACGGGGCACAACAGACATGATCTTTACAGCACGACAGCTGCAGAAAAAATGCAGGGAGCAGCGCCAACCCTTATACATGGCCTTTTTGGATCTTACAAAGTCCTTTGACACTTATCAGGCGTCCTCCTCCGTTTCGGATGCCCCCAAAAGTTTGTCAACATCCTTCGCCTGCTCCACAACGACATGCAGACCATGATCTTTACCAGCGGTTCCATTACAGACCCAATCCATGTCTGGACCGGGGTCAAACAGAGCTGTGTCATCGCTCCAACCCTCTTCTCAATCTTCCCCGCTGCCATGCTCCTCCTCACAGTCAACAAGCTCCCGCTGAAGTGGAACTAAACTATAGAACCAGCGGGAAGCTGTTTAACCTACGCCGTCTAAGGATAAGGGGTAAGCCATTTAGGACCGAGATGAGGAGAAACTTCTTCACCCAGAGAGTGGTGAACCTGTGGAATTCTCTACCACAGAAAGTAGTTGAGGCCAATTCACTAAATATATTCAAAAGGGAGTTAGATGAAGTCCTTACTACTCGGGGGATCAAGGGGTATGGAGAGAAAGCAGGAAGGGGGTACTGAAGTTTCATGTTCAGCCATGAACTCATTGAATGGCGGTGCAGGCTAGAAGGGCTGAATGGCCTGCTCCTGCACCTATTTTCTATGTTTCTATGTTTCTATGTCTCCAGGCCAAGTCCAAGATCACCGCAACCTCTGTCGTTAAGCTACAGTACGCGGACGACGCCTGCGGCTGCGCGCATTCTGAGGCTGAATTCCAGGATATAGTCGATGTATTCACTGGGACATATGAAAGCATGGGCCTTATGCTTAACATCCGTAAGACAAAGGTCCTCCACCAGCTTGTCCTCGCCGCACAGCACTGCTCCCCAGTCATCAAGATTCACGGCGCGGCCCTTGACAACGTGGACCACTTCACATACCTCGGGAGCCTTTTATCAACAAGAGCAGACATTGATGTGAAGATTCAACATCGTCTCCAGTGCGCCAGTGCAGCCTTCGCCGCCTGAGGAAAAGAGTGTTCGAAGACCAGGCCCTCAAATCTACCACTAAGCTCATGGTCTACAGGGCTGTAATAATATCCGCCCTCCTGTATGGCTCAGATTCATGGACGATGTACGGAAGACATCTCAAGTCGCTGGAGATATATCACCAAAGATGTCTCCACAAGAGCCTGAAAATCCCCTGGGAGGACAGGCGCACCAACATCAGTGTCCTTGCCCAGGCTATCATCCCCAGCATTGAAGCACTAACCACACTCGATCAGCTTCGCTGGGCAGGCCACATAGTTCGCATGCTAAACATGAGGCTCCCTAAGCAATTGCTCTATGTGGAGCTCCTTCACTGCAAACGAGCCAAAGGTGGGCAGCGGAAACATTACAAGGACACCCTCAAAGGCTCCCTGGTAAAGTAAGGCATCACCACTGACACCTGGGAGTCCCTGGCCGAAGACCGCCCTAGGTGGAGAGGGTGCATCCGGGAGGGCGTTGAGCTCTTCGAATCTCAATGCCGCGAGCGTGAAGAGGTCAGGCGCAGGCAGCGGAAGGAGCGTGCGGCAAATCAGTCCCGCCCCCCACTTCCCCCGACGAATGTCTGTCCCACCTGTGACAGGGTCTGTGGCTCTCGCATTGGACTGTTCAGCCACCAAAGAATTCACTTTGGGAGTGGAAGCAAGTCCTCGATTCCGAGGGACTGTATATTTTGATGAAATAACCTGATCAGATCAGACTCCAGTCCAGCAGTAACTGACCTGATCAGATCAGAAGCCTGATTATACTCTCCATTAACTTCAATGGAAAGTACAATCAGGTGGGATGTAAAACAGGCAGCCGATCTGATCATGTCAGTTTGCCACCAGCGGGTTAGGTTAAAATGACTCCCTTTATCTGCAAGCCTTTATCTTTATGATAAAGCAACTAGCAGCAAGGGTAGTGAGTCACAGCAAGCATCTGTATTTAATGAACCTATAGGTATATAGCAGGAAGCAAAAACATTGTGCTAAACTATCGTCTTCACCGTATGAGTAGTAATGTGGTGGTGTCAATCACCCGGCTATTATTGAACCCACCTGATTTTTATTGCATTGATTTGAATGCAATGCAAATTGGATGGGTTCTACAATGGGCAGATTATCCAGTCTGCCAGATTAACAACCATGCAATGAAGACGAAAACTTGTTGTTTATTAGAATTCAATTGTCTGTTTGAAATACAAGAGTTATATTTCATCCAAAATGCTTTATGATACTGTGTTTCTAAACTGCAGTTTAATTTTAATTCTTTGAACATAATAAATTAATAACCAAGAAAATAAACAACAATTAGGATGGCGGTGTGGGTGATTGTATTACCTTCTTAGAAAATGTAATTCCTATCTAAAAATGGAGCCTCTTATGAGCTGAGATGGTTTGAATTCTATTTAATCATTAAATCGCCTTTCCAGGCATGTGTTATTACTTGACAAGTTTAACAATTGTGCTGCAATGGTATCTGTAGCAGTTATGTTATTACAACAGAAAAACAAATCTCGGTTCTACTTCATGATGTTGCCTTCATGGGAGTTGAAATATAAATCATTAAATTAAAAGTCTTGATTAGCCAAGGACGAAACTGTACATTTGTTTTGTAATGGTCATCAATGAACAAGGAAATGAGGGACTCAGTAACACAATAAAAGGTCCTAATTGCTTAGCAACAGTGTTCCATGACCCATTTGGAGATCAAGAATCACCAAACCAGTGATTCATTTTTAAGAAATAGACTTCTGTGTCATTAGATAACAAGGATGGAAGTCTTTTTCTTTTTTGAAAATGGCAAAACCTTGCCATTGATTGATATTTTTTCACAGATTATTTCATTTTATCAGCTCAGTTAATTGAATTCTGTCTATCATATTCAGGTGTTTTACATAATGCTGTAGGTTAGAATATTGAGATGGCGTCAAACTCCTGGTAAATCACACACCCCGCAATATAAAGCCAGCACTCTTCCTAGTCAGCTGCAGCCATTATTGCTCACCTTGACCATTTATTCTTTAATTTAATGGTTTACTTTGATTTTATTTTTAATTATGTCTTGCTCTTTGCCAACTCCACTTTCATATACTGCAATTATAATAGCCCAGTCATATTGGATGATATTTCATGTGTCTAAAGGTGCTATTGATATATTTTTTCATATGGAGATACTGATCTTTTGTGACATTGATGTGGGACCCTTGTTCCCAGATGACAGTTGAAAAAAATGAAAATAATTTTTTTAAGCTTTGTACTACTTTGCACATGTAAGAAATAGAAAAGGGCACTGTTGAGAGAGGAAGCCAAGCATCAATCGGTGAAAAGTCCTGAATAATTTGGATACTTACCCATGAGAGAAACAATTCTGTGTATGGCAGAACCCACTTTGTTTAAAATAAAGCATGATGTAAACCATATTGTCCCATTGGCATATTTTATAATGGTTGGCCACTTTGCCCAAGTGCATGAAGACAGTGTAGATCCAAAAGTCAAGAATAGGTGACAGTCAATATTGTGCGATGTCTTTTGGCAAATTTTGTTGCCTGTTAAGATGAAAATTTCCTGTGTAGAAAGGCCATTTCAATCCACTATAATGTAAACAATTAGAATCATATAAGATGTAATTCCCATTGTCTTTCCCATACTACAATAAGGGGTCACAAATTAATGCGTGAATTGAATCCACACAACTGCAAGTCGAGTTGTTGGCACAGTAGACACATCAAGTCTCCGCAAGATCCTACAAATCCTCTGGGAGGACAGATGTACCAACCAGGCCAACATCCCCAGCATTGAAGCACTGACCACACTTGATCAGCTTCGCTGGGCAGGCCACATTGTCCACATGCCAGAACAAGACTCCCAAAGCAAGCACTCTACTCGGAACTCCTTCACGGCAAATGAACCAAAGGTGGGCAGAGGAAACGTTACAAGGACACCCTCAAAGCCTCCCTGATAAAATGCAACATCCCCACTGACATCTGGGAGTTCTTGGCCAAAGACTGACCTAAGTGGACGAAGTGCATCCAGGAGGGCGCTAAGCACCTCGAGTCTCATCGCCGAAAGCATGCAGAAATCAAGCGCAGGCAGCGGAAAGAGCGTGCGGCAAACCTGTCCCATCCTCCCTTACCCTCAGCGACTATCTGTCCCACCTGTGACAGGGACTGTGGTTCTCGTATTGGACTGTTCAGCCACCAAAGGACTCATTTTAAGAGTGGAAGTAAGTCTTCCTCGATTCCGAGGGACTGCTTACGATGATGATGACCTCAAGTAAATTTGCATTGGCTAAATCAACCAAAGCAGTGTTGGCTGTTTTATTGCTAATGCTTGGAGGAGGTATTAGACAATGACAATGTTTTCTATGGTATTCAAGAATGAGCAAGGGGATCCAAAATTTGCCAAAAGACACTGCATAATATTGACTGTTATCTATTCTTGTCTTTTGGATCTACACAGTCTTCATGCACTTAGACAAAGTGGCCAACCATTATAAAATATCCACCCTTCAACATGTAGTTCTGGACCTGGAATATAATGGGGCCGAACTTGGTGGATTCACTGCCTGCTGCCGTCCATTGACACCAAGTTTGAAAGTGGAGTTTGTCTATGACAAATGGGAGGCGAATGCTGTTAAGGGGTTTTGTAGTGAAACATCTCACAATGCTTTGTCCCATGAAAGTTTGGGTGAATAGTCGGTAAGTTAGTGAATTGGAACTTGAATAATTATAGCTTGCATTGTATAAGCATAAAGCCAACAGGAAATTTGTATACAGTACATATTGGCTACCTATTACATTTTTCCCCCCGATGTTTTTACCTGAGAGGGTAATGGCACACAATACTCCAGCTGATTTATACCCATCCATTTGAAGAAAAAAGGTACACTTGTCAGATTTAACACACTTTGAAATCGGACTGCTTTTGGAATAACAGACATCTCTGATGTCAATTACAAAACCAAGTGCTAAAGTTTGCGAGACCCCAGGGCTTTGCATACAGTTGGCAACTAATTAATGGGCCAAAAATCACAGACAGCGCACAAGCAATCTGCTGATAAGCCACCCACTTTATCCAAGGCCCCTCCAGTAGCACAAGGTCTCAGAAAATGTAGTCATGATCTACACATAGTTCATGTAAGCTGTACACTACATAGAGCACATGGACGGTCTGATATACCACACACAAAAGTCACAGTGGCTTTACTCAAATATAGAATATGATCACATAAACTACACTACATTTGCACCACTGTAAGATTTCTAAATCTGTGGCATTAAACTGAGAGCGAGACCGATTCTTTTAGCAATTTGGAATAGTTTATTAAACACACACACATGCACATCTATCAGAGAAATAGCAGTCCTCAGCTATCCTACAGATCTACTTAGTTACAACAGATATAATGATGTTACAATTAAAAAAAGGTATAAAAAGGTATACTTTACTTCCCTCTGGCAAAGCACATGGCCTGCTCCTTTGTCTGTAGAGAGGGGTCCTGCCTTTTGCCGTATGCTTAAGAAGAGAGAGACCCAGCAATCCTTGCTTGGCTTATTATACCCCTTACGGCCATTGTTTCTCAGAAAGCCTCAGGATTGGGCATTATTTCCAGGGCCATTCCTGATTGGCTTCTCCTCATATATGTGTCTGTCTGGAAGGCCGGAGCCATTCCTTGATTAGGTTATTGGCTTTCCAATTAACATCTTTTCTAGTTTGGTGAGTTTCAAAGCCATGCCAACGTGAACTTGGGGGAAGTCATCCATTTTGTTTCTGTTAACACTGCAGCCTTTCCATATAATCTACACTTTTGTCATTTATATATATATACAGAATCAATTTTATCATTACTAAACACTTTTATTCTTCCATCACTTTGCTACACAGGCTTCATGACTCTAAATCACAAATTCTTGCATTTCAATAACATGTTCCCTTACAGCACAACTGTGTGAAATATGAAATACAGTAAAAATTGGCATTAGCTCTTTCGCAACCTCTAATTTTTTTTATCCAACAGTTAAACTGCCTTTTTCCCTCAGTCAGTACGGGGGTGTAAGCCATTCATGTAGCAACGTGCTTTGCTCCATAGGACGCTAATGTACGATGAAACCCATATAGTGCGCCATAGAACGAGTTTCTAATCTCAACTGTCTTTCAGAGGGAGACGCCAAAGATCAACTACATTCTCACAATGTGGGAGATAAAATCAGATAGCAAGTAACTTCACATTGCTCTCCCATACCCCTTGCAGCTGGTTCAAGATTGGTATTGGCAACAGACCACCTGACTCTCGTATCAGCTCGGGGAATCGTACAGTGTGGAAGAATCCAATTTCAGAATACGGGGCCGCCCATTTAAAACGGAAATGAGGAGGAATTTCTTCTCTCAGAGGGTCGTGAATCTTTGGAATTCTCTACCCCAGAGATCTGTGGAGGCTGGGTCATTGAATATATTTAAGGTGGAGATAGATTTTTGAATGATAAGGGAGTCAAGGGTTATGGGGAGCAGGCAGAGAAATGGAGCTGAGGCCAAGATCAGATTAGCCATGATCTTATTGAATGGCGGAGCAGGATCGAGGGGCCAAATGGCCTACCCCTGTTCCTATTTCTTATGTTCTTATCTTCTTAATCTAAAAGCGGTGAAAAATTAACTTTAAAAAAATGGCCAAAAAGTTAATTGTAAAAGTAAATTCAATACATTCATATATATCATAATAAATATGAGACACCCCAGGATGAAGTAACCTGAGGGTTATGTGGGAAGGAGGGGGAATGGGGGATGTGGAATTCACAAATTTTAGTGAAAAAGTCAGAATGAGTATAAAGTGGGGAATGCTGCTTTATAGTCACACTGACGTTTCCCTTCCACGGTGCTGCATTGTTTGTGATGCCATCTGAACTCCTCAACTAGCACACAATCTTTTAATTTACTCTCCGCCATTTATAAATCTATACTGATTGAAAAGAAAACAGAAATATGTAGCCATTTCTTTGTTATTCTGTAACAACCTTGACTTGTCATTTTTGGTAAGCCAGTAATTACCCAAAGCAGAATGAATGTAGTTTGCTCCAGTGACTATATTCACATTCGCAGTGTTACAATCAATAATAGTTACTTAATTCAAGGCAGTTTACTTCTTTATAGCTAGGTCTTTCACCATATGCTGCTGCACAGAAATAAGTAATGTATCATATTTGCTGTTTGACCCAACTGTAGTCAAAGCTGAAATGACTTAGTGTCAGTCCATCAGTGAAGATGAGCGTGAGAAGCTGACAGATTGGTCCACCTTATCTCTTTTATCAACTCAGACTTAAAGCTGATTTGAAGGTCAATATCTTCTAATTCTCCAGTGCTAAGGAGGTGTCTAAATAGTACTGTACTTGAGATTTTCTGGTATGTCAGCTGTTGAATTCTCCTTTGTTGACCTACATAGGCCAATTTTGAAGCTATCAAAACTGTAATACACAAAACTGCCCTTTAACAAGACCCAGTTTCTTGACATCAAAAAGAAGTAATTGGCAGTTGCACATTACAGTATTTGTATGGCACCTGTTCCATTTTCAAACCAATTTTTTTATACTGTCTTGACAATTCAATCAATTTGATCACCGCTTATGAATTGGTAAAAGAGTGGGAGCAGAGATTTTCACAAGGTGTGAAATTTACCATCAAGGTTTTTGCAGTACACCCTAAATATCCTAAAGTTGTAGTTTTTTTTTCTTTTCTCTGAGAGTAACACCATAAAAATTGTTCCAGTTTCTATATTTTATCTTAAGTAATTATTTTAGCATTTCTGCATCACCATGGAAGACATCATATAATAAGAAATGTTCTGAAAAGTTGAAAATAAATTAAGTGGTGCACAAACAGGCTCAGTTCCAGTACCCATGAGGCCTAGTACATGAAACCGTAACCAGACTTACTCAAAATTAACATTATAATATTGTAATACTGTAATTTCCTTTAGTACGTTGTATTTTTCTAAAGGAGACTGAAAGCATGCACATACTGTACAAACAGTTTAAAAAACAGGATTTTCTGACATTAGTTCCTGCCAGTTAAGGAGCATAGCAAATCTATATTGGTACAATTTCTGAATGATATCAGCAGAATTTATTCAACACATATTGCCAGTAAAGAGTTTCAGTGCTGTAAACTGGGTTGCTAGCAATAGAATATACATTAATATTCCTCATCCAACTACAACATCACACCAACAAACTGTACCATTCGAAACAAACCCAAAATCCTCATTACCACCATTCTCTCTGCTCCATCTAACCCAGCACCTCCATTGCCATCACCAGACCCACTGACCCATTCCATCACTCCGCTATTTAACTTTTACGCGCCCAGAACCACCAACATCACCAACATCAATGGCCCTGAAATTCCGTACGAAGTTTCTACGGACCCGGGAAGGCATCGGAAAAGCTGGTTTTCAGCGCGCAATGCGCATGCGCTGAAAACCGGCTTTTCCGATCTGTTACGTTTCTGGTTTGACAGATCGTCCGTATCTCGGGAGCGAGGACACTTGCAGGGCAAGATTTCCGATATTTATGAATATCTTGCCCTGCAAATGTCCTTTAAAATCTTGCGCCTGAAAAAGCAGGTGTATAGCTTACTTTTACAGGCGCAAGTGTTTAAAAATACACAAAAACATTTTAAAATAAAGTTATAAAAACAAATTTTATTGTTAAAAACCCTCCCCACTATGGAAGTTTATTTTAAGGCTTAATTAAAAAAAACTTTTTAAAAAGTCAAGAAAATATTTTTTTATAACAATTTTAATTTAAATGAATGTTAAATAATTTATTTTCTATTTTTCATTATGTTTTGGGTATTTGTTGGGGGGTTTCTCATTCATAGTAATAGGAGTTCCGGACTTACGGAACTCCTATTACTATAAATAAGAATCTATACCACACCTGATTGGCTGCTGTCTCCAGCTCCCGGCCTGCGCACGTCCCCACGTGCACAGTCACGAGAGGCCTCAGGCTCGGAAGTTCCGACGGATGCAGCAGCAACAGGTAAGTGCGCATCTTTTTTCTCTTTTTCTGTCGTTTGCCTGCGGGAAGAGCTCGACCGGAATTTGAGGGCCATTATCTTCATTACTGTTCCAAACCTATTCGACCACATTCAGAATACACCATCATCAACCCATTCCTTTGCAGCCAATCCCACTACCATACTGCAACCAACCACCACTCCACTCCACCTTACACTAACATCCCCATAACTACGAAGCTACCAGATACCACCTTAAGGCCACTGCCATCAGCATAGACATTAGATTTCACGAGATATTTGTACAGAAAGAAGGAGCAATGTAATTTGTCCAAAACCATCAACTCTGCAGGCAACCACATCTTAGAAATGTTTTGTAGGATTTCGTAACACTTACAGAACACTCTCGAGAATCATCAAGATCATGAGTGCACTTTAGCACAACAGCATGAAAGCACTGAAAATGCATGTAAGTTTAATTGTGTTCAAGTGTAATGTTGAAGACTATGAATGTAACATATAGCAGAAGATCTGTACTGAAAACATTTTCAACCTCCTCCCACCATCTGGAGTAGCACCTACATTTCCAACATTTGATGCAATGCTTCCAGGATATAGAACTTGTATAAGCTGGAAAAATAGATCATACGCGTGAAAACCTAAATGTTTGTCTCACTTGTACATTTATGTATAAATCTGAGGGGAATTACAATGAGTGGGTCTATCACATGAATGTGACCCCTCCTCTCTTCTGCCTCTAATAAAGGACATTAAAAGTAGCTCTTCTGATAACTCATCTAGTAATGACAGTGTGATACTGAGCCATCGAACCAGAAAGCTCCCAGAATCAATAGCTCCTGGTCTGTGCTTCATTAGCTGATCATTAGAGAGGCAGTAAGGATGTTGAACTGGGGCTCAATTCAAAATCATGAGAGGTCTGGACAGAGTAGATAACCGAAACTGTTCCCATTGGCGGAAGGGTCGAGAACGCAAGGCCACTGATTTAAGGTGATTGGCGGAACAACCAAAGGTAACACGAGGAAGTACTTTTTTATACAACGAATGGTTAGCATCTGTAATGCACTGTCTGAGAGGGTAGCGGAGGCGGATTCAATCGTGGCTTTCCAAAGGGAGTTGGATAATTACATGAAGAAAAACAAATTGCAGGGCTACAGGGAAACGGCAGGGGAGTGGGACTAGCTGAAGTGCTTTTGCAGAGAGCCAGCACAGGTTCGACGGGCCAAATAGACTTTTTTCTGTGCTGTAACCATTCTATGATACTAACACCAGCTGCTCTCGATTGTTGTCCAGTGACTAAAGTGAAAAATGCAATGTCTGGATTTTGAAAGAGGATAAGATTGCATTTGGTTGTGACACTCCCCTCCCCCCACTTGAGAGACCTGCCAACATTCACTGCCAAGGCTCCCACATGAAGAATAATCACTTGGGCAAGGTACAAGAGGGCAACCACAGAACCACACTGAAACTGAAAGAAAACATGTACATAAATGAGCAAGGGCAATGCACAGTCCAAATAATACCAGCAAGCCAACATAAAAAAAATACACAGTTCGATCACAATGACAAAGAGAAGCATTACTCGCCAAGCTGTCATCGGGACATAATCCCTCAAGGAAACCGATTGAATAGTTTGTGCCTGTAAAACCTAGGAGAGGAGCCGAGAAACAAAAATCTAAAGACTGTAATAGTAAATCACCTACAATTATAAACATAATTATTAATGTAAAAGAATTCTTTAAAACATTTATGAGAAAAGTTCATGTTAAATGCCACCCATGGCAAGCTTTCTTAACTACAAGGTTAACTGGCATTGTTATTAAGAAATAACGTATTAAGGTGGTTCAGATAATGTCAAACCATGACAGTGAAACTCAAATTGTTTACAAACAGCATTTGAAACTTAAGACATGTCACTAGCTTAAAGAAAGAAAGAAAGACTTAGATTTATATAGCGCCTTTCACGACCACCGGACGTCTCAAAGCGCTTTACAGCCAATGAAGTACATTTGGCGTGTAATCACTGTTGTAATTGGGGGAAAACATCCGATGTATTTGTTATTCTTTACAATACAAATACAACTGGTTCAGTTGGGCTGGATTTTCGATTCTGCTCATTTCGGGGCGGTAAAATTTGTGCCCGGGAACAGTTTGCGCCTCAATCAGCAAAATTCATCTGCTGGGCCCTGAGTGTGGGACGGAGTGCTAAGGGAGGCGTTACACACCTCTTTTAGGGAGCTAGGCCGGCTGAGTAAGTGAAAATCCTAAGCTAAACAGCAGGCTTCGGAGTGCTGTAAGAGAGGCCTGGGGGGGGAAGAATAAAAAACCCACCAAAATCATTCCCAATAAATAACACGCCACCACAATATAAATCACACAAAAAAAAACAATCACACTTACCTGAGGTCGACATTAATTACCTCACTGCGGCCGCTACAGCTTGGAATGCCTGCTTCCACAGGTGTCCCCTGCAGGGCGCTCTATGGAGCACTACGGGTCGGGCGGCAGCCAAAAATCGAGCCGGTGTCGCAATCAAAAGCGTTGGACACCAGCTTGCCACTTCCGGGCGGTAATGCTTCTCGCCCCCTCGAAACCAGCACCGAAAGTCCCAGCAGGGTGTTGGAAGCTGGCTGCCCGGAAGTGCTTACCATAGCCATTGCCGCCCCGTCGGGGCGCTAACAGGGGCGGAGAAGACCGAAAATCCAGCCCAATGTATTTCAAGGATAACAATTCTACAGCTGCAGGATTCTTAATACAAGTTGAAAAAGACAATTATAGGTACTTTGTCCTAACTGCTGTTCCTGACCTAAAACAAATGTTTTTTGAACTAATTATGATGAACAGCATATGTTAGTTCTCTTTATCAGTTTATATGCATTACTTCAACAAATCTCTTTTGTAACTCCTGTATTTTCTCTTAAATAGCTCTCTAACTGTTTTATGGTCACATTCTGCTGCCTATCTGAATTGCAACAGGTCATTCACGGTCTTCAGATAAGGCAAGTTAAAGTTTAATAGAAACTGATCCAGTAATGAGATTCTGTAAGAACAACTGTTTTATAAGCAGTGCACAGAGGAAAGAGGACCTTCCAGTCGTACCTATTTATAAAATGTGAAGAGCTGTTCTCACAACATATATAAAGGCTCTTTGGGAAATGTGTTCAGGCTTTTGATGAAAATAGCAAATAAAATTTGGAAAATGTGTGTAGCCCCAGAACAGTTCTGTCTGAATAAGGTCTGAGATCAGCTAACTGAGCACAGAACAGGGATCATACTAGGTTCCTCCCTGAAATGTATGGCTCTGCACCATATCCTGTTCTAAATACAGCACTTAGGAATGTAATTGCTCAAAAGCACTGATGCTGAAGGTGAACAAATAGGCTGTCACATGGAGTATACCTGTAGAAGCATTTTGACAAAGACTGAGGAAGATAATGCGTGCTTTATGACATATGCCACTTACAACACAGTCTGTGAATACTAGAAAAACAACAGGCAATCTTTAGTGATTACAAGCAACATCTGTTCACACTTCTGAGCTCAATATAAGGCAGCAGGGCAATTGCTATCTGTGTCAGCAGTGGAAAGTGCCTATGTGAAAGGCACAATATTGGGAACAGAGGAACAGGAGTGCTGAGAGATTGGCAATCTCCACAGACAAAGGATGCATTCTGTCCACGAGACATTGCCCCAGCAAGGAGATCTTAAAACAGGTTAGTTGTTTGATTGGAGTAGGTAAATATTCACAAAGTGAGGCAAAAACCACTCACTACAATAACAATCTTGAACTAAATGATTTGAACCACGCAACAAGTGTTGAACTGGAGACTTCAGCCATCTTTAATTGTTACTATACACATCGGTTCTTGAGATTAAACACGAGACTTTAAGTTACTTTTACGTTGCAGCCAGGTCTCAGGAAAGTGAGCTAAACAGAGTCACTCTCCCACATTCAGTTTTATACTGTGCAGCCAGTCTTCCTGTCAACAAGTCGCACAATGAGGCCCAACAACATGTGCATGCGTAGGCTGGCTGTGACATTTTGGCCAGTGCACCTACAGGAAGGAATGATCTTGCGACATCAGGGTAGATTTTTAACTTTCAATGTTAGGCGATCAATAGGTGTTACAGTTCAGCCACCCGTTATACACTCCACCTTTCCAATGGAGTCAATGGAATGGAAAATGAGGCAGGATGCGATGTTCCCCCTAATTTTATTTTTGGGTGCATGGCCCCTTTAAGGGGCTGCATGGCCCATTTATAGTTTCGCGCATGCATGAAGTCTAACATTGGAAAATCCGGTCTCTAGTTGTATGGGACCGGCAGAGAGTTGTTTGGCTGCATAGCTGAGAGGGCCAGTTGGCGGGGTGTATAATAGGCGTCAGATCCGTAATGCAAATTCTGCTGCCCACATTGCAAGTTAAATCTACCAATTGGGAGAATTTTAACCCACAACAACAAGTGGGTTGGAAGCGGGTGGGTGGGGGGGTAAAAACTGATTTTAAGAGCGGGAATGCAACATGGCTCCAATACGGTCACTTCTGGGTTTAACGTGTTTGGTTGCTGATGAGAAAACTCATGGGTCCTGAACTTAAGGAAAGGTAACTTTGATTGTATGAGACATGAATTGGTTAGAATAGACTGGCGAGTGATACTTAAATGGTTGACGGTGGATAGGCAATGGCAAACATTTAAAGATCACATGGATGAACTTCAACAATTATACATCCCTGTCTGGAGTAAAAATACTCCAGACAGGGATGTCTCAACCGTGGCTAACAAGGGAAATTAAGGATAGTGTTAAATCCAAGGAAAATGTATATACATTGGCCAGAAAAAGCAGCAAACTTGAGGACTGGGAGAATTTTATAATACAGCAGAGGAGGACAAAGGGTTTAATTAGGAGGGGGAAAATTAGGAGTATGAGAGGAAGCTTGCTGGGAACATAAAAACTGACTGCAAAAGCTTCTATAGATATGTGAAGAGAAAAAGATTAGTGACGACAAATGTAGGTCCCTTGCAGTCAGATTCAGGTGAATTTATAATGGGGAACAAAGAAATGGCAGACCAGTTGAACAAATACTTTGGTTCTGTCTTCACGAAGGAAGGCACAAATAACCTTCCGGAAATACTAGGGGACCGAGGGTCTAGTGAGAAGGAGGAACTGAAGGAAATCCTTATTCGGTGGGAAATTGTGTTAGGGAAATTGATGGGATTGAAGGCCGATAAATCCCCTGGGCCTGATAATCTGCATCCCAGTGTACTTAAGGAAGTAGCCCGAGAAATACTGGATACATTGGTGATCATTTTCCAATGGTCTATCGACTCTGGATCGGTCCCTATGGACTGGAGGGTAACTAATGTAACACCACTTTTTAAGAAAGGAGGGAGAGAGAAAACAGGTAATTATAGACTGGTTGGCCTGACATCAGTAGTGGGGAAAATGTTGGAATCAATTATTAAAGATGAAATAGCAGTACATTTGTAAAGCAGTGACAGGAGCAGTCCAAGTCAGCATGGATTTATGTAAGGGAAATCATGTTTGACAAATCTTCTAGAATTTTTTGAGGATGTAACTGGTAGAGTGGACAAGGGAGAACCAGTGGATGTGGTGTATTTGGACTTTCAAAAGGTCCCACACAAGAGATTGGTGTGCAAAATTAAAGCACATGGTATTGGGGGTAATGTACTGACGTGGATAGAGAACTGGTTGGCAGACAGGAAGCAAAGAGTCGGGATAAACGGGTCCTTTTCAGAATGGCAGGCAGTGACTAGTGGGGTGCCGCAGGGCTCAGTGCTGGGACCCCAGCTATTTACAATATACATTAATGATTTGGATGAGGCAATTGAGTGTAATATCTCCAAGTTTACAGATGACACTAAGCTGGGTGGTGTTGTGAGCTGTGAGGAGGACGCTAAGAGGCTGCAGGGTGACTTGGACAGGTTAGGTGAGTGGGAAAACGAGTGGCAGATGCAGTATAATGTGGATAAATGTGAGGTTATCCACTTTAGTGGCAAAAACACGAAGGCAGAATATTATCTGAATGGCGGCAGATTAGGAAAAGGGGAGGTGCAACAAGACCTGGGTGTCATGGTTCATCAGTCATTGAAAGTTGGCATGCAGGTACAGCAGGCGGTGAAGAAGGGAAATGGTATGTTGGCCTTCATAGCTAGAGGATTTGAACATAGGAGCAGGGAGGTCTCACTGCAGTTGTACAGGGCCGCAGTGTGGCCTCACCTGGAATATTGTGTTCAGTTTTGGTCTTCTAATCTGAGGAAGGACATTCTTGCTATTGAGGGAGTGCAGCGAAGGTTCGCCAGACTGATTCCCGGGATGGCAGGACTGACATATGAGGAGAGACTGGATCAACTGGGCCTGTATTCACTGGAATTTAGAAGGATGAGAGGGGATCTCATAGAAACATATAAAATTCTGACGGGATCTGATAGGTTAGATGCGGGAAGAATGTTCCTGATGTTGGGGAAGTCCAGAAACAGGGGACATAGTCTAAGGACAAGGAGTAAGCCATTTAGGACTGAGATGAGGAGAAACTTCTTCACGCAGAGAGTTGTTAACCTGTGGAATTCCCTACCGCAGAGAGTTGTTGAGGCCAGTTCGTTAGATATATTCAAGAGGGAGTTAAATATGGCCCTTACGGCTAAAGGGATCAAGGGGTATGGAGAGAAAGCAGGAATAGGGTACTGAGGTGAATGATCAGCCATGATCTTATTGAATGGTGGTACAGGCTCAAAGGGGCGAATGGCCTACTCCTGCAACTATTTTCTACGTTTCTATGTTTTGCCGAAGTCGGGGATTTCCTAATTGGATGCTGCAGGTACTTATTGGTGCAATGAACGTCCTTAGATGTTAATGAGCTATTTTTTAATTGTTTTTAACTTGGCTCCAGAGTTTACCTGTGAGGGCGGGTTTCGCGTGGCTCGGGAAACAGAGGCTCATTTGACCAGCAGTTCAGGTGGATATATAAACTTGTCATTGTCCCATCTGAATAGGTTGTTGCCCCGCGGACGGTGAGGAGGATCGCTCTTCGTTTTGCAGCGTTCTCGTCCCCTTCCAGCTCATTGGCCACAAAGTATTGGTCGAGTCGCTCCACGAAGGCCTCCCAATCGTCCCCTTCTGAGAACTTCTCCAGGATACCAACAGTTCTATGCATATTTGCGTGATGGTTCATTATCTCGTTGCCAGTTGTTATGTCTCAAATAAGGTAATGTAACTGAGAAATGTAGACGTGAGTAAGTGTGACCTTAATTCCTTTATTCTAACTCCAGAGTGCTGGTACAGCATGGGAGGCATGCTTATGTACAGTGCTCCCAAGAGATGCTGGGATCCATTGGGACTCCAACAGATATGCCCTCTGGTGGTGGTATGATACATAGAAACATAGAAAATAGGTGCAGGATTAGGCCTTTCAGCCCTTCGAGCCTGCACCACCATTTAATAAGATCATGGCTGATCATTCCCTCAGTACCCCTTTCCTGCTTTCTCTCCATACCCCTTGATCCCCTTCGCCATTAGGGCCATATCTAACTCCCTCTTGAATATATCCAATGAACTGGCATCAACAACTCTCTGCGGCAGGCAATTCCACAGGTTAACAACTCTCTGAGTGAAGAAGTTTCTCCTCATCTCAGTCCTAAATGGCCTACCCCTTACCCTAAGACTGTGTCGCCTGGTTCTGGCCTTCCCCAACATTGGGAACATTCTACCCGCATCTAACCTGTCCAGTCCCGTCAGAGTCTTATATCTTTCTGCGAGATCCCCTCTCATCCTTCTAAACTCCAATGTATAAAGGCCCAGTTGATCCAGTCTCCCCATATATGTCAGTCCTGCCATCCCAGGAATCAGTCTAGTGAATCTTCGCTGCACTCCCTCAATAGCAAGAATGTCCTTCCTCAGATTAGGAGACCAAAACTAAACACAATATTCCAGATGAGGCCTCACCAAGCCGCTGTACAACTGCAGTAAGACCTCCCTGCTCCTATACTCAAATCCCCTCGCTATGAAGGCCAACATACCATTTCCCTTCTTCACCGCCTGCAGTACCTGTATGCCAACTTTCAATGACTGATGAACCATGACTCCCAGGTCTCATTGCACCTCTCCTTTTCCTAATCTGCCGCCATTCAGATAATATTCTGTCTTCACGTTTTTTCCACCAAAGTGGATAACCTCACATTTATCCACATTATACTGCATCTGCCATGCATTTGCCCACTCAACTAACCTGTCCAATTCACCCTGCAGCCTCCTGGCGTCCCCCTCACAGCTCACACCGCTACCCAGTTTAGTGTCATCTGCAAACTTGGAGATATTACACTCAATTCCTTCATCCAAATCATTGAGGTATATTGGAAAGAGCTGGAGTCCCAGCACTGAGCCCTGCGGCACTCCACTAGTCACTGCCTGCCATTTTGAAAAGGACCCGTTTATCCCGACTCTCTGCTTCCTGTCTGCCAACCAGTTCTCTATCCACGTCAGTATATTACCCCCAATACCATGTGCTTTGATTTTGCACACCAATCTCTTGTGTGAAACCTTGTCAAAAGCCTTTTGAAAGTCCAAATACACCACATCCACTGGTTCTCCCTTATCCACTCTATTAGTTACATCCTCAAAAAATTCCAGAAGATTTGTCAAGCATGATTTCCCCTTCATAAATCCATGCTGACTTGCACCGATCCTGTCACTGCTTTCCAAATGCGCTGCTAATTCATCCTTAATAATTGATTCCAACATTTCCCCCACTATTGATGTCAGGCTAAACGCTTTCTCTCTCCCTCCCTTTTTAAAAAGTGGTGTTACATTAGCTACCCTCCAGTCCATAGGAGCTGATCCAGAGTCGATAGACTGTTGGAAAATGATCACCAATGCATCCACTATTTCTAGGGCCACTTCCTTAAGTACACTGGAATGCAGTCTATCAGGCCCCGGTGATTTATCGGCCTTCAATCCCATCAATTTCCCTAACACATTTTCCCGCCTAATAAGGATATCCTTCAGTTCCTCCTTCTCACTAGACCCTCGGTTCCCTGGTACTTCCAGAAGGTTATTTGTGTCTTCCTTCGTGAAGACAGAATCAAAGTATTTGTTCAATTGGTCTGCCATTTCTTTGTTCTCATTATAAATTCACCTGAATCCGACTGCAAGGGACCTACGTTTGTCTTCACTAATCTTTTTCTCTTCACATATCTATAGAAGCTTTTGCAGTCAGTTTTTATGTTCCTGGCAAGCTTCTTCTCATACTCCTAATTTTCCCCCTCTTAATTAAACCCTTTGTCCTCCTCTGCCAAATTCTAAATTTCTCTCAGTTCTCAGGTCTGTTGCTTTTTCTGGCCAATTGATATGCCTCTTTCTTGGATTTAACATAATCTTTAATTTCTCTTGTTAGCCACGGTTGAGTCACCTTCCCCTTTTTATTTTTACTCCAGACAGGGATGTACAATTACAAAAAGGCGGGAGTCGAGAGAGGCAGCGGCCTATAAAAGGCTCAGCAGTCCGGGGAGCGTCGAGAGAGGCGGGAGTCGAGAGAGGCAGCGGCCTATAAAAGGCTCAGCAGTCCGGGGAGCGTCGAGAGAGGCGGGAGTCGAGAGAGGCAGCGGCCTATAAAAGGCTCAGCAGTCCGGGGAGCGTCGAGAGAGGCGGGAGTCGAGAGAGGCAGCGGCCTATAAAAGGCTCAGCAGTCCGGGGAGCGTCGAGAGAGGCGGGAGTCGAGAGAGGCAGCGGCCTATAAAAGGCTCAGCAGTCCGGGGAGCGTCGAGAGAGGCGGGAGTCGAGAGAGGCAGCGGCCTATAAAAGGCTCAGCAGTCCGGGGAGCGTCGAGAGAGGCGGGAGTCGAGAGAGGCAGCGGCCTATAAAAGGCTCAGCAGTCCGGGGAGCGTCGAGAGAGGCGGGAGTCGAGAGAGGCGTACCGGTGCAGCTCCAGCTGAGAGAAGGCAAAAAAGGCAAAAAAGAAGTAGAAAGAAATCAAAACGTGACGTCACAGCCAACGTGGTAAGTGATTGGCTGCTGATTGGTGAGTAGTTTTTCTTTTTCTTTATTAGTCAGTAACTTTTAACATTGTTGTCGGCAATTTAAGTGTATCTAAGGGTTAAGTCATGGCAGGACAGCTCGGTCATGTGATATGCTCCTCCTGTACCATGTGGGAACACGGGGACAACACCAGTGTCCCTGACGACTACATGTGCGGGAAGTGTGTCCACCTCCGGCTACTGACGGTCCGCGTTGCGGAGTTGGAGCTGAAGGTGGATTCACTCTGGAGCATCCACGATGCTGAGAATGACGTGAGTATCACGTGTAGCGAGTTGGTCTTACTGCAGGAGAAGGGTCCACAGCCAGCGAGGGAATGGAAGACCAGCAGGAAGAGTAGTGCAAGGAAGGTAGTGCAGGGGTCCCCTGTGGTCATCCCACTGCAAAACAGATACACTGCTTTGAGTGCTGTTGAGGGGGATGACTCATCAGGAGTGGGCAGCAGCAGCCAAGTTCATGGCACCATGGCTGGCTCTGTTGCACAGGAGGGCAGGAAAAAGAGTGGGCGAGCGATAGTGATAGGGGATTCAATTGTAAGGGGAATAGATAGGCGTTTCTGCGGCCGCAACCGAGACTCCAGGATGGTATGTTGCCTCCCTGGTGCAAGGGTCAAGGATGTCTCGGAGCGGGTGGAGGACATTCTAAAAAGGGAGGGAGAACAGCCAGTTGTCGTGGTGCACGTTGGTACCAATGACATAGGTAAAAAAAGGGATGAGTTCCTACGAAATGAATTTAAGGAGCTAGGAGCTAAATTAAAAAGTAGGACCTCAAAAGTAGTAATCTCGGGATTGCTACCAGTGCCACGTGCTAGTCAGAGTAGGAATCGCAGGATAGCTCAGATGAATACGTGGCTTGAGCAATGGTGCAGCAGGGAGGGATTCAAATTCCTGGGGCATTGGAACCGGTTCTGGGGGAGGTGGGACCAGTACAATCCGGACGGTCTGCACCTGGGCAGAATCGGAACCAATGTCCTCGGGGGAGTGTTTGCTAGTGCTGTTGGGGAGGAGTTAAACTAATATGGCAGGGGGATGGGAACCAATGCAGGGAGATAGAGGGAAACAAAAAGGAGGCAAAAACAAAAGACAGAAAGGAGATGAGGAAAAGTGGAGGGCAGAGAAACCCAAGGCAAAGAACAAAAAGGGCCATTGTACAGCAAAATTCTAAAAGGACAGAGGGTGTTAAAAAAACAAGCCTAAAGGCTTTGTGTCTTAATGCAAGGAGTATCCGCAATAAGGTGGATGAATTAACTGTGCAAATAGATGTTAACAAATATGATGTGATTGGGATTACGGAGACGTGGCTCCAGGATGAGCAGGGCTGGGAACTCAACATCCAGGGGTATTCAACATTCAGGAAGGATAGAATAAAAGGAAAAGTAGGTGGGGTAGCATTGCTGGTTAAGGAGGAGATTAAGGCAATAGTTAGGAAGGACATTAGCTTGGATGATGTGGAATCTATATGGGTAGAGCTGCAGAACACCAAAGGGCAAAAAACGTTAGTGGGAGTTGTGTACAGACCTCCAAACAGTAGTAGTGATGTTGGGGAGGGCATCAAACAGGAAATTAGGGGTGCGTGCAATAAAGGTGCAGCAGTTATAATGGGTGACTTTAATATGCATATAGATTGGGCTAACCAAACTGGAAGCAATACGGTGGAGGAGGATTTTCTGGAGTGCATAAGGGATGGTTTTTTAGACCAATATGTCGAGGAACCAACTAGGGGGGAGGCCATCTTAGACTGGGTGTTATGTAATGAGAAAGGATTAATTAGCAATCTCGTTGTGCGAGGCCCCTTGGGGAAGAGTGACCATAATATGGTGGAATTCTGCATTAGGATGGAGAATGAAACAGTTAATTCAGAGACCATGGTCCAGAACTTAAAGAAGGCTAACTTTGAAGGTATGAGGCGTGAATTGGCTGAGATGGATTGGCGAATGATACTTAAGGGGTTGACTGTGGATGGGCAATGGCAGACATTTAGAGACCGCATGGATGAACTACAACAATTGTACATTCCTGTCTGGCATAGAAATAAAAAAGGGAAGGTGGCTCAACCGTGGCTATCAAGGGAAATCAGGGATAGTATTAAAGCCAAGGAAGTGGCATACAAATTGGCCAGAAATAGCAGCGAACCTGGGGACTGGGAGAAATTTAGAACTCAGCAGAGGAGGACAAAGGGTTTGATTAGGGCAGGGAAAATGGAGTATGAGAAGAAGCTTGCAGGGAACATTAAGACGGATTGCAAAAGTTTCTATAGATATGTAAAGAGAAAAAGGTTAGTAAAGACAAATGTAGGTCCCCTGCAGTCAGAATCAGGGGAAGTCATAACGGGGAACAAAGAAATGGCGGACCAATTGAACAAGTACTTTGGTTCGGTATTCACGAAGGAGGACACGAACAACCTTCCGGTTATAAAAGGGGTCGGGGGGTCTAGTAAGGAGGAGGAACTGAGGGAAATCCTTATTAGCCGGGAAATTGTGTTGGGGAAATTGATGGGATTGAAGGCCGATAAATCCCCAGAGCCTGATGGACTGCATCCCAGAGTACTTAAGGAGGTGGCCTTGGAAATAGTGGATGCGTTGACAGTCATTTTCCAACATTCCATTGACTCTGGATCAGTTCCTATGGAGTGGAGGGTAGCCAATGTAACCCCACTTTTTAAAAAAGGAGGGAGAGAGAAAACAGGGAATTATAGACCGGTCAGCCTGACATCGGTAGTGGGTAAAATGATGGAATCAATTATTAAGGATGTCATAGCAGTGCATTTGGAAAGAGGTGACATGATAGGTCCAAGTCAGCATGGATTTGTGAAAGGGAAATCATGCTTGACAAATCTTCTGGAATTTTTTGAGGATGTTTCCAGTAGAGTGGATAAGGGAGAACCAGTTGATGTGGTATATTTGGACTTTCAGAAGGCGTTCGACAAGGTCCCACACAAGAGATTGATGTGCAAAGTTAGAGCACATGGGATTGGGGGTAGTGTACTGACATGGATTGAGAACTGGTTGTCAGACAGGAAGCAAAGAGTAGGAGTAAATGGGTACTTTTCAGAATGGCAGGCAGTGACATGTGGGGTACCGCAAGGTTCTGTGCTGGGGCCCCAGCTGTTTACACTGTACATTAATGATTTAGATGAGGGGATTAAATGTAGTATCTCCAAATTTGCGGATGACACTAAGTTGGGTGGCAGTGTGAGCTGCGAGGAGGATGCTGTGAGGCTGCAGAGCGACTTGGATAGGTTAGGTGAGTGGGCAAATGCATGGCAGATGAAGTATAATGTGGATAAATGTGAGGTTATCCACTTTGGTGGTAAAAACAGAGAGACAGACTATTATCTGAATGGTGACAGATTAGGAAAAGGGGAGGTGCAAAGAGACCTGGGTGTCATGGTACATCAGTCATTGAAGGTTGGCATGCAGGTGCAGCAGGCGGTTAAGAAAGCAAATGGCATGTTGGCCTTCATAGCAAGGGGATTTGAGTACAGGGGCAGGGAGGTGTTGCTACAGTTGTACAGGGCATTGGTGAGGCCACACCTGGAGTATTGTGTACAGTTTTGGTCTCCTAACTTGAGGAAGGACATTCTTGCTATTGAGGGAGTGCAGCGAAGGTTCACCAGACTGATTCCCGGGATGGCGGGACTGACCTATCAAGAAAGACTGGATCAACTGGGCTTGTATTCACTGGAGTTCAGAAGAATGAGAGGGGACCTCATAGAAACATATAAAATTCTGACGGGGTTAGACAGGTTAGATGCAGGAAGAATGTTCCCAATGTTGGGGAAGTCCAGAACCAGGGGTCACAGTCTAAGGATAAGGGGTAAGCCATTTAGGACCGAGATGCGGAGGAACTTCTTCACCCAGAGAGTGGTGAACCTGTGGAATTCTCTACCACAGAAAGTTGTTGAGGCCAATTCACTAAATATATTCAAAAAGGAGTTAGATGAGGTCCTTACTGCTAGGGGGATCAAGGGGTATGGCGAGAAAGCAGGAATGGGGTACTGAAGTTGAATGTTCAGCCATGAACTCATTGAATGGCGGTGCAGGCTAGAAGGGCCGAATGGCCTACTCCTGCACCTATTTTCTATGTTTCTATGTTACTGAAGTTCATCCATGTGATCTTTAAATGTTTGCCATTGCCTATCCACCGTCAACCCTTTAAGTATCATTTGCCAGTCTATTCTAGCCAATTCATGCCTCAAACCATCGAAGTTACCTTTCCTTAAGTTCAGGACCCTAGTTTCTGAATTAACTGTGTCATTCTTCATCTTAATAAAGAATTCTACCATGTTATGGTCACTCTTCCCCAAGGGGCCTCGCACAACAAGATTGCTAATTAGTCCTTTCTCATTTCACATCACCCAGTCTAGGATGGCCAGCTCCCTAGTTGGTTCCTCGACATATTGGTCTAGAAAACCATCCCTAATACACTCCAGGAAATCCTCCTCCACTGCATTTCTACCAGTTTGGTTAGCCCAATCAATATGTAGATTAAAGTCACGCATGATAACTGCTGTACCTTTATTGCATGCATCCCTAATTTCTTGTTTGATGCTTTCCCCAACCTCACTACTATTGTTTGGTGGTCTGTACACAACTCACACTAGTGGTTTCTGCCCCTTGGTATTCTGTAGCTCCACCCATACCGATTCCACATCGTCCAGGCTAATGTCCCTCCTTATTATTGCATTAATTTTCTCTTTAACCAGCAATGCCACCCCGCCTCCTTTTCCTCTGTGCCTATCCTTCCTAAATGTTGAATACCCCTGGATGTTGAGTTCCCAGCCTTGGTCACCCTGGAGCCATATCTCCGTGATGCCAATTATATCATACCCGTTAACTGCTATCTGTGCAGTTAATTCGTCCACCTTATTCCAAATACTCCTCGCATTGAGGCACAGACCCTTCAGGCTTTTCTTTCTAACACACTTTGCCCTTTTAGAATTTTGCCTTGGGTTTCTCTGCCCTCCACTTTTACTTTTCTTCTTTCTATCTTTTGCTTCTGCCCCTGTTCTACTTCCCTCTGTCTCCCTGCATAGGTTCCCATCCCTCTGCCATATTAGTTAACTCCTCCCAAACACTCCACCTGGGACATTGGTTCCGGTCCTGCCCAGATGCAGACCGTCCGGTTTGTATTGGTCCCACCTCCACCAGAACCAGTTCCAATGTCCCAGGAATTTGAATCCCTCCCTTGTGCACCACTCCTCAAGCCACGTATTCATCTGAACTCTCCTGCAATTCCTACTCTGACTAGCTCGTGGCACTGGTAGCAATCCTGAGATTACTACTTTTGAGGTCCTACTTTTTAATTTAGCTCCGAGCTGCCTAAATTCGTCTCGTAGGACCTCATCCCATTTTTTACCGATATCGTTGGTACCTATATGCACCACAACAACTGGCTGTTCACCCTCCCTTTTCAGAATATCCTGCACCTGCTCCGAGACATCCTTGACCCTTGCACCAGAGAGGCAACATAACATCCTTGAGTCTCGGTTGTGGCCGTAGAAACGTCTATGTATTCCCCTTACAATTGAATCCCCTATCACCATTGCTCTCCCACTCTTTTTCCTGCCCTCCTGTGCAGCTGAGCCACCCACGGTGCCATGAACTTGGCTGCTGCTGCCCTCCCCGATGAGTCATCCCCCTCAACATTACCCAAAGCGGTGTATCTGTTTTGCAGGGGGATGACCGCAGGGGACCCCTGCACTACCTTCCTTGCACTGCTCTTCCTGTTGGTCATCCATTCCCTATCTGGCTGTGTACCCTTTACCTGCAGTAAGACCAACTCACTAAACGTGCTATTCACGTCATTCTCAGCATCGTGGATGCTCCAGAATTCATCCACCCGTAGCTCCAGTGCCGCAATGCAGTCTGTCAGGAGCTGCAAGCGGATGCACTTCCCGCACACGTAGTCGTCAGGGACACCGGAAGCGTTCCTGACTTCCCACATAGTACATGAGGAGCATAACACGTGTCTGAGCTGTCCTGCCATGACTTAACCCTTAGATAAACTTAAATTGGCAGCAACAATGCTAAAGGTTACTTACTGATATAGAAAAGAAAAAGAAAAATTACTTACCAATCACTTACCCTCTTGGCTGTGATGTCACCTTTCGATTTCTTTCTACTTCTTTTTTGCCTCACTGCTGCAACTGCACCAGCTGGCCTCTTGTAAGCCTCATCGATCTCCCGCTCCGCCTTATCGACGAACTCCCACTGCTCCCTCTGACTGCTGGGCCTGTTGTAGGCTTCACCAACGTCCCGCTCCGCCTCCTCAACGAACTCCCGCTGCTCCCCCTGACTGCTGGGCGTCTTGTAGGCCTCACCAACGTCCTGCTCCGCCTCCTCGACAGGTTACCTAGGGTTGCATACATAAAACAAAGGTGCACTCAAATCTGTCCAAGAAGGCGAAGTGTTGAAAATAAAGATTTCAATGTTTGACAACATATTAAGGGAAACTTTACATGAACATTGGTTAAAACACACAAGTGCCTCCCCTTGCGTGTTGTTAGTTGGTATGATTGAACTAGGATGAGGGTGATTGTGAGGGATGGCTAGTGAGATGGGGATGTGATACTGTAGATAGAGAGGGATGGGTGGAGGTGCAACATAAGTTGGTGTGAGTAAGGATGTGTAGGAGTAGGGTAAGGAAGACATCTGGCCGACTGCGGGTGGGAAACCGAGGCCTCTCCTGCAAATCAGGCGCTGCCGTTAAAGTCGGCAGGGCCAGCGGGAACCTGGCCTCCCGGGTTTCCTGACTGCCTCGGAAACACCCACCCCAATCCGCCCGCAACCCGCCGCCTTCCTTAAGATCCAACCCGTTGTCTACACCTTACCTCACAGCCTTTGCCATTGAAACCTTATCCATGCTGCTTGCCAGCGTGAACTCGAGGCTGAATTTCTTCACAGCTCTTCTCGTAGGCCAGCTCTAGCTTACAGAAATTTTCAACTGCGCCCCAAATCATAGAAACATAGAAACATAGAAACATAGAAATAGGTGCAGGAGTAGGCCATTCGGCCCTTCTAGCCTGCACCGCCATTCAATGAGTTCATGGCTGAACATGCAACTTCAGTACCCCATTCCTGCTTTCTCACCATACCCCTTGATTCCCCTAGTAGTAAGGACTATAGAAATCCTATCCTAAGCACCCATTATCCCTGTTCTTGCTAACACCCACTGCTCACGAGTTTATCAAATACAATCCTCCTATTCTTCCTCTCTGATCCCCTCCAGCTCTATATTCCAGCTCACACTTGCTTGTACAACTCCAGTCTATTGCATTTCCCCTTCCCACCCTGGCCCAGCTCCATCATCAGTGGTATGGTCATCAGCCACCATGCAGCACGACTCTGGAATTGTCTCCCCTCAGCCTCTATTGCCTCAACCGCCCTGTTCTCTCCTTCAGAGGGTTCTTCAAAACTTGCCTCTTTATGCCTTGGATCACCTGCTCTAACTTCTCTCACACCTCCTGCTCCCACTGGGACATTTTGTTACATACAGACGTGCAAGTTGTTCCCATAGCTATAATGATTCTAAGTGAAATGAGTTTCTCATTCGAGTTCCTGGTGGACACAATTCCACAATACAACTCTGCTCTTTTTTTTTGCAGGAATTGCCTTCAATCAGAGGGTCATAATAATGGGATGATTTGGAAAATAGAAAAATTCATTGATGTATGTTCAGTACTCTATAGTTGGAGCTGAGGTATGTTTATTGAAGCAGAATAGAGAGAACGTCACTCTGTATCTAACCATGTTATACTTGGCCAGAGAGTAAACTCTATGGGCTGGATTTTCGATTGTCTAATGCCTCAGTTAGTGGCCAGAGGGGGCGGTAATGTAAAGGGTTACCAAACTGGAGTGCAGCTTTTAGTATCCCGACCGAAAATTCATTCGAGGCTCACCAGGGGTGCAAACCAGTAATGATCCTGAGGTCTGTCCTGATGCAACGCGCACGCTTGCACCCCAGTTGGTAAATTATTTAGCGACCGCCAAGAACAATATCTGGAAAAACAGTTGGTGCAGGCTTGCAGAGTCGTTAACTGGTGGCTACTTAAAGGGATGAGGAAGACTTTCACTCGGAAGTCACAGTCAGTGCAACATTTACACACAGCACGATACACGAGCCTCTGAGTTTGCAGCAGCAGACAGACATATCAGGACAGATTTTGAGAAGTTTATTTCTAAAACTTTAATGGGGGCATTACTAGTTCACCAGCGTTGCATTCTACATGCTCTAACAAGGAGTTGTGAAGAGAGAAGGGCTGTTGGCCATGTTGGCGGCCAAAGGAGGAGAGTCCCTAGACATCGGGGCAAGAGGTCTTACCTCCCCCATGGCTTTACCGGCGGCAACGTTCATACCTGGACCTGTCCGAGGAGCAGTGTGTCATAAGACTGCTCTTCCGAAAGGCGATAGTTACAGAGATATGCCATCTCCTGAAGAAGACCTGAATCCTCACATCGACACCAGGACTGCATTGCCCATCACAGTGAAGGTCACGGTGCACTCACCTTCTATGCCTCCAGCTCCTTCAAGGCTGCATCAGGGGACATATGCAGTGCCTCACAATTTGCAGCACATCGCTGCATCCGTGACATCACACAGGCTCTCTGCACCCGTCGCATGGACTTCATTACCTTCCCGATGACCAGGGAGAAACAGGATGAGGGTTCCTGTGGGTTTTCCAGGATAGCGGACTTCCCGAGGGTGCAAGGAGCAATAGACTGCATGCACATGGCCTGTGAGCACCATTCCAGAATGCAGAGATATCCAGAAACAGAAACTCCTTAAATGTGCAACTGGTGTGTGACCACATACAGTGCATCCTCACAGTCAATGCTCGCTATCCTGGAAATGCACATGATGCATTTATCCTGCGGGAGAACACTGTGCCTCGACTGTTTCAGCCATCAAGGCAAGGCCAAGGCTGGCTGCTCGGGGACAAGGGATACGGCCTGGCCACCTCGCTAATGACGTCCCTCTCCACAACCCTACCACAGAGCCGTAGGAGCACTACAATGAGAGCTATGCCGCCACCGGCAACTTCATCGAGCAGACAATAGGGCTGCTGAGGCAGTGACTCCAATGCTTGGACTGCTCTGGAAGCAGCCTTCAATACTCCCCTCAACGGGTCTTGCTATTCATTGTGGTGTGTGCATGCTGCACAACTTGGCCATCATAAGGGCCCAGGCCATGCCAGTGAGGATCGCAGGGCCACCTCAGGAGGAGGAGGAGGAGGACCAGGAGCATGATGACACACTGAATGAACAGCAAGACGACGAGGACCAGCAGCATCCACGGAGGAAGCAGCATGCCAATGTTGGCGGCGGCAGGGCTATTCAGTAGCGGCTCATAAAGGAACACATTGCTTAAATGGAGTGAGCTGAGGGATGCAGCTAACAATGAGCATGTATTGTGGCATGATAATGCCACCTCTCCATTACAAGTCAACAGTCATACACCAGAGGCTGAAGGAAACGTTCCATGTGACATTTTATTGCAAACGCTTCCCTCAAAGAAAACAGAATGGGGCACCCGCCCCTTCAAATAATACAACAGATGAATAACATTTACACCTTTTCTACATAGGGCCCATGGCCACTCCTTTCATCAGTGGGTCTTGCCGAGACATTTTCCACTCCTCTGCCTCACTCCCCTCCCCCGCCTACTGCTCCTCATCAATGGGTCCTCAGTGCCTGCAGCAAAGTTGCTTGAGGGCTGCTGTGTGTCTGAGGGAGACAGGGCAGATCGCCGAGCATAAAACCCTGGACCAGCTCTGGGTCTGGAAGGCCCGGCTGCTGACAGCCCCGCCTGAGAATTGGCGGCAGCAGTGTGGGATGGCTGGGGTGCTGGCCGCAGCAGGTGCAAAGGCGGAACGGCAGTGCCATCACGTTTTATCTCAACCAACGGCCTGCCACTCCCCCGGGGCAGAGCCTCAGCATCCCGAGCTATCTGGTGGAGCACAGATTGCTAGCTCCCCGTTGGAATGATGAGGACCCAGACACGATGGCAGCAGTCAGTGTTTGCATGGCATCAATTCGACCCTTCATCAAAGCAGACAGTTCATTGATGCCAGCATGCACTGATGACATGGCAGAATGGAGGTGTTGCATGGTCTCGGCCAGCTGCTCAAGGGCTACTGCCACATCAGCCATGGCCCGCGCCATCATGTCTTGGACCCCATGGTCACTTGTGGCGTCCATCATCTGTTGTAATCGACCGAGGATGGGCTCGGTGGACCCCCGAACCGTAAATGCAAAGGTTGAGGCGGTCTCCGCCACATTCAACGCGTGCATCGATGCTCGATGGGATTCTCGCCAATGCACCCATGCGCTCGCAGTGCATCCGCATTGACTCCGTGGCCTCCAAATCCAGGTGCTCATCTGCCTGTCTGTCAGCAGGACTCGTGGGTCGACGTACCCTCCGGAGAGCTGGCCCACGAGCGTCCCCTCATGCTGGGCATTGCAGCAGGCCATTTGGGCCAGGAGCCTCGGCTTCATGCAATCCCGCGAAGATGGCCTCTTCCACCGAGGTGGTCTCCCCACTCAATGTAATTGTCGGCGTCTCGCCCTGTCCCGCACACTGATCTCCACCTCCTCCTCCTCCTCATCTTCCACATTGTCTGAGGAAGGTGGCTGACGGGCAGGCTGGCGCTCTTCCGGCTCATCATCTGTAAGCACAAAGCAACAGAAATGCGGTTATCAGCTGGGGAGGGGGCAGGAAGGCAAGAAGGAGGGTGGCATCGTTATTTTGGTTACAACATCTTGCAAGGCATGTGGCCTCAAGGGCAAAGGGGACTCACACAAAATGGCCATCTCATTTACATAGCGTCACTGTCGAGTGGGGGGGCTCTGCCTCCCCACCCTCCAGCGCAACGACTGCAGCGCCCATGAGGGCGGACACTCGCTCCTCCACCTTGGTGAGGTCCTGGAGATAGGGACGGCCCTCTCCCCAATGATGCAACTCGTGCATAATGTGCGCGGGTTTGACCTGCAATAACAAAAGCAAAAAGTTGATAGTTCCTGTGTAGGCGCAGGTGTGCCACATGTGTCTGCAGTAGGGTACTCGCAAGTAATATGGTGAAGTGGGCATATCGGTATTTCATCTTGCATGGCATCACACAGTGGATTTGTGAACGGTGGCTTTGGGGCTCAAGCAACTACCAGTAAGTATGGGGCTTAGGCCTGTGACAGCATATGAAAAGCTGAAGCGTGCTGGTAGGTGTGCTCAGGCTGAGTAAGGAGCTAGAAGGTGAGAGACGCTTGGATGGGCAGGGCATGTCTGGTGTAGTGATGGAGAGGACTCAGGCTGGCTTCAGCAATGAGGAACATGGTCTGGTGGACATAGAGAAGGGGTAGGCAGTGCAAAGTCTTTGCAGTGTGTGAGAGAGTGAGGTTCACATGAAGGAATTGGAAGGTGAATGGAAAGGGTACTCACACTGATGACAGTAGTAAGGCCGTTGAAAGTATTGCGACATTGGGTCGCTGTTATGGGCACCGCGCTCTGGGCTGTAACGTACTCAGCCACCTGCCTCCAGAGCCTTCTCAAATCCCAAGGCACTGGCATTCGTCCTCCTCCAGGCTGGAGAGTACTCCAGCAACTCTCCACTACCACCGACAAGGCCTCAGGGGCAGTGGGTGAGAAGTGGGTAGATAGCTGACCTCCGCTTTGCTCCTTCATATTCATGCTCTGAAGACAAAGTAAACCTTTACCACTCTAAGGGGGAGAAATTCAGGGCATTTGACCTGCCATTAGCGCCCTTGAGTGGGAGGGGGGGGGACACTAACTGGGCACAAACAACTTTTTGCCCGGTTGTGGCGCCGCTGATGACTCCCGTGAAATTCCGCGGGAGTTTAGTGGCGGTAGAAACCAGTAGCGCCCCGCTCCGCTGCACCGGCAATGACGGCGGCATCACCGTGCGCAGCAACCCGTGGGCTAAATTTAAAGGGGAGGTGGCGATTTAAAAAAAAAATTGGCCAACTTACCTGCTGCATGTTGGATCACGGAGTCCGTGGCGCAGGAAATCCCACCTCCCAGCTGTTACTGCCCCCAAACTACGCAATTTCCTACCCCCTAAGTATCTCAGCAAGCTGGAACATAGACCAGATACAAGCACACAACACATCATTGCACCTAATAAATTGTTCACTTGGCAAAATCGAAATGTCAAGTATTATGCTGTGTCAGATTGTCTTCCAAATAATACAATGGCCATTTAAGATTGGAGAAAGAAGCAGGTATGGTGTTGACACTAGCAATACTATTGCACCGTATGAATAAAATCTTCACTCTAACCAACAGAAACATCTGAGTCTGTGCCCATACATATTGTGAATAAGTTCCTTCTGTCAGTTATGAGATTACAACCAGTACAGTTCAAAAGGCTCCAGCAACTGGATTTCTTTGTTGCACCCAAATAGTCCATCCACGGCCCCAATTTGCCCTTCTTCAGAACCAATGGAAAAATGTGTGAACAAGTGTATCCTGCACAAAATCAAAATATTTCCTGCTTGAATTGCCCTGGGCGGTGGAAATAAATATGTAACCATACACACTAAAGGGCACAATTTTTAGGGAATGCAAGAACAGAAAGACCTGGGGGATGCCTCTGCACAAATCTTTGAAGGTGGTAGGACAGGTTAACAAAGCAGTTAATTAAGCATATGGGATCTTCAGCTTTATAAATGGAGGCATGAGGGCCGAAATTGCCTCTTTCTATCGGGCCTGAAAGTGGCGGCCACAGGTCGGTGCGGAATGGCCGCCGAGTCTCCGTGGAGGGGACGCCATTTTAAAAATTGCCTTTCCTCAGGTTTGGAGTGGTGTATGGGGACCGCTCCGCCCGTTTCCCCACCACGGCATGCATGTACCGACCCCTTACCGACCGGCGGCAATTCCTTCCCGAAATTGCCCCGTGGGAAATTGTCCCTTTCCTGGAATTGCCCTACGGGAGCGGCACCACCACTGGTCGATGCCCCCGACAGCTTTTGCTGTTGGTACACTCTCTGTGGCTGGGCGGCCTTAAAGGGGAGGTGCACTGCTGGCTACACCATGTTTTTTTTAATCGGCTGACTGTCAGGGCGGGCCAGCCATCTTTGGTGCCAGGCCGCTGGCCCGGCCAAAACGCTCCCTGGTGACCCAATGCTTGCCACTGAAGTGGCTGCAGAGTTCGAAGTGGCTTTCCCCTTTAACTAAAGGGGAGAGACGTTGTGATGCGCCAGCGCGATGACATCATCAGCACGGTGCTGATGACTGACAGCCTCGGCTACTCTGCCCCGCCTGCACTTCCGCCCCGCTATTGACGGCCACTTCTGCCCCCATCATGATCATGCTACTGACCCGCTCAACAAAAAAAAATCCCCAAAGTGCTGAATTTCGATGGCGCTGATGACTGGTTGGGGCGGCAGACCTGATGCAAGGACACTTCCGCCCTGCAGCTGACCGGAACACCACCCCGAGCCAAAAAATAATACAAAGATGTGAATTTCTCTGGTATCACCGCCCCATGGACTGGGGCAGAGAAGAACTTTCAAAAGTAGTAGATGCGACCTGTTTGGGGCAGGGTTCAAATTCGGCCCTCTCGAGTACAACAGCCAAGAAGTTATGGTAAACCTATGTAAATCACTAGTTCAGCCCCAGTTGGACTAATGTTTCCAATTCTGTGCACCACACTTTAGGAAGCACGTGCAGGTTATGGAAAGGGTACAGAAGAGATTTACTAGAATGGTTCTAAGAATGTTACGTGGATAGACTAGAGAAGCTGGGGTTGTTCTCTTTGGAGCAGAGAAGGCTAAGAGGAGATTTGGTGGTTTAGAGAGAGTAAATAAAGAGACACTGTTGTCAATGGCTGAAGGGTCGATAACAAGAGGACACTGATTTAATGTGATTGGCAAAAGAACCAGAGACAACATGAGGAAAAATGTTTTTACGCATCGAATGGTTAGGATTTGGAATGCACTGTCTGATAGGGTGGTGGATACAGGATAAATACTTGGAGAAAAAATTGCAGGGATATGGGGAAAGAGCGGGGGAGTGGGACTAACTGGATTGCTCCTTGAAAGAGCCTTCCCGGGCTCGATGGGCCGAATGGTCTCCTTCTGTGCTGTGCTATTCTATGATTCTATAAACAGCATGTAAATTGGACCATAAAATGTGGCTTGTTTTGCCTCTGACACACTCTTTATGACAAATTAGTTTTGTATAAAAAGAAGGTGCTCTACTAGCGGCATTTGGAGCTGAATGAAGCTTTTAAGAGTATCATTGCAGAAGATGTTGTGGTAGTCTGAAAAGGGACATGGGGCTAGAAATTCGCTTTTTGGTCATAGTGGTATTTTTTCACCAAAAATATTGCTATGACTGCTACCGCGACAAGGCCTAAAATTCGGGCTTCAGTTCGCCCAGCGATAAAAATCGGCGTTGCACGAGGATTCATGGCACAAACCGCGAATTTTCTGCCACTTTTCTCCGAGGCCAACACCGCTGTGAGAAGGGCCTTGTGAGCGGAGAAAACACCCCCAAAAAATTGCAAAAACTAGAAAATAAAAAATCACAAAACATTCACAAGACATTTAACTATCGAATTGCTGCAAAAGAATTAAAAGATAAAAACTTTAACTTACCTTTTTTGCAGGTCTTCATACCTACCGCTGTTCCAGGGGCTGCAACGCAGGTTTTTCCCGGGCATTATTTTTCGTCCTAACTACAGGTGCACTGCGAGCCAAATTTTTGGCGAAATCGCTATTTCGGGTCTTGCACACCGGTGGTCCGCTCCCCAGAGGTACTTAAAAACCACTGGCACAAAACTTCCCTGAATTTCCCGGTTCGCCGTTTTTCGCTAAAAACTGCGAAATATCGCCGAAAAACTGGACGCAAGGTTGTCGAATTTCCAGCCCCTGACATATTATTCTACATGTAAAGCTGTACAGCAACTGTTACTCTGTTTTCAGACAAAACAAGAAATTTCTGTCTGTGTTCTGACAAGAAGTCTAATAGCACTGAGGCAGCGCAGGGGTCGAGAGAGGTGGTGGAAAGGTAAAGCTGGGTGTCATCAGCGTACATGTGGAATCTGACAGCATGTCTTTGGATGATATCATTGAGGGGCAGCATGTAGATGAGGAATAGAGGCCAAGGATAGATCCCTGGGGGGGACTTCAGAGGTAGTGATGCAAGGGCAAGAAGAAACGCCATTGCTCTGGCTATTATTGGAAAGGTAAGAGTGGATCCAAACATGGGCAGCTGTACTGAGCTGCACAGCGGGGGAGAAACATTGGAGGAGGATAGTGTGGTCGAATGTGTCATTTTTGTCTTTTGATTAAGGCTGTTTCAGTGCGGGGCTTAAATTCACCCTAATGTCTGAGACTGCCCCAATGGCTTAGTGAGTAAGTGAAGCATATAGGCCTAGAAATTCATTAGCGCAGCACCTGTTTCTCAGATGAAAGCAGGTGTTACAAGACCCATTATGGCGTGTGGCTGAACCCGCACTGAAATTACACTGCACAGCATATTGATTAGGGCGCCCTATAGTTATCCAAGGCGCCCACCGGAAACTGACAGTATGCCCATTGCTTACTAAAATGGAGAGTCCAACATCTGTTTCTGGCCCGTTTGTGAAATTGGCTTGCAACTGACCGCAGCATGTGCCATGCATACTGCACTCCGTTCTCTCATGTGCATAGCAGACCAACCAAACGTCTTTAAAGAGACCACTAGAGGCTGCCACCCAAAAGGCAAGTTGACGTTTTTTACTTGCCTGAATGTGGAGCCAGGAGGAGCAGGCGAGCTCTCCCTGGTTGCACATTAAAACTGCGGGTCACTGCCGCCCTGTGCTTTTCCCGACTTCCATCTGCCTCCGTGCCCTCCCCGCCCCAATCTCCCGGACTCACCGTAGGTCGCCTCTCACTTCCCCTCTCCCACTCCTACGTTCAGCGAGGTACCTCTGAGGCCGGTGGCCCAATTTGCCGTGGACCTGCTGCCGGCCCCTTTAGGCACATGCATTGTGCGCTGCACCCAGAATGTGCCTCACTTCAGTCACGATTTGATCTCTAGGCCATAGTGTGGTGCTCAGGCGTGCAGGCATGGAAATTCCAAATCGTATTCCTGGTCTGCGTTGAGCCGGCTAATCTGAGCTGGAGCACAAATAGGGACATTGCAGTTGTCCTCAGTGTTCTCGGGCTAGGGTAAGGAGAAATCAGCCAGGGTATCCGTTCCTGATCACAATCCATTGACACTTGCTGGAGATTAATGTGCAAAGTTAAAGCACATGGGATTGGGGGTAGTGTGCTGACGTGGAATGAGAACTGGTTGGCAGACAGGAAGCAAAGAGTAGGAGTAAATGGGTACTTTTCAGAATGGCAGGCAGTGACTACTGGGGTACCGCAAGGTTCTGTGCTGGGGCCCCAGCTGTTTACATTGTACATTAATGATTTAGACGAGGGGATTAAATGTAGTATCTCCAAATTTGCGGATGACACTAAGTTGGGTGGCAGTGTGAGCTGCGAGGAGGATGCTATGAGGCTGCAGTGACTTGGATAGGTTAGGTGAGTGGGCAAATGCATGGCAGATGAAGTATAATGTGGATAAATGTGAGCTTATCCACTTTGGTGGTAAAAACAGAGAGACAGACTATTATCTGAATGGTGACAGATTAGGAAAAGGGGAGGTGCAACGAGACCTGGGTGTCATGGTACATCAGTCATTGAAGGTTGGCATGCAGATACAGCAGGCGGTTAAGAAAGCAAATGGCATGTTGGCCTTCATAGCGAGGGGATTTGAGTACAGGGGCAGGGAGGTGTTACTACAGTTGTACAGGGCCTTGGTGAGGCCACACCTGGAGTATTGTGTACAGTTTTGGTCTCCTAACTTGAGGAAGGACATTCTTGCTGTTGAGGGAGTGCAGCGAAGGTTCACCAGACTGATTCCCGGGATGGCGGGACTGACATATCAAGAAAGACTGGATCAACTGGGCTTGTATTCACTGGAATTCAGAAGAATGAGAGGGGATCTCATAGAAACTTTTAAAATTCTGATGGGTTTAGGCAGGTTAGATGCAGGAAGAATGTTCCCAATGTTGGGGAAATCCAGAACCAGGGTTCACAGTCTAAGGATAGGGGGTAAGCCATTTAGGACCGAGATGAGGAGAAACTTCTTCACCCAGAGAGTGGTGAACCTGTGGAATTCTCTACCACAGAAAGTTGTTGAGGCCAATCCACTAAATATATTCAAAAAGGAGTTAGATGTAATCCTTACTACTCGGGGGATCAAGGGATATGGCAAGAAAGCAGGAATGGGGTACTGAAGTTGCATGTTCAGTCATGAACTCATTGAATGGCGGTGCAGGCTCGAAGGGCCGAATGGCCTACTCCCGCACCTATTTTCTATGTTTCTATGTTTCTTTGTTAAGTGAACACCGGATCAGGTTCAGTTCTCGGGCCCTGCCAGTCAACAATCTTGCTAATACTCAATCTCTCAGTAAAGAATGAACACTTGGACAAGATACCAGAGGACCGCTGGCACCTGTGAAATTGGACTCCACTGTGAGTTACCGCCTTTAGCAAAGGAGAGGAAAATAGGAGTGGGTGCAGCGGGGTGGGGGGGGAGCGGGGCGGCGGGGGGGCGGTTGTGGTTTGGGAAGAAGCCTGATGTCCCCTATAACAGTGATAATACTTAATTCGCTGTAAAGCACTCTGGGATGTCCTGATGCTCTATATAAATGCAAATTCTTTCAGGGGTAAGTTTCCAATTTACCACTCCCATTCGGGAGCTTCCCCTGCTGTGGACGCATATCGGAAATTCTGGTGCACACTCGGCACTATTTTCCATTATAGTCAGAAGATCGTCGACAGCATGCTGGATGTTCCGACATGGGCTCTAGGCAGTCAAGAATAATGAATGCCTGAGATGACCATTATTATTCCCTTCTAGCTAACACCCCTGCAAAAGAACTAATTAATTTAGTCAATTTAAAATTACACCCACCATCTTAAAAGTTTTCAGAGCCCTTTTCAAACTGATTATCATTTAGTGTGACAGCTGACTGCTCACAGTTACATCCTGTAACGTGTTCCTGTTTTGTCTCAGGTCCTTTCTGTAAACTCCATGTTTTCTAAAAGCTATGTCATTCTATTATTCTGTATCTCGATCCTTCAGGGGAATTCAGTCTCCTCATCAAGGATTGAGGTTTTTTGTATTTCCAATGGCTCAAAGGCTGTGAAGCTAGCTCCCCATCCTCGATTAGCAATCACTTGTCAAGTCACTCAATCACTTGGAAGGAGATTCATGTCAGTCACTTTAACACATTTAATGAAGGCACTTACGCCAGTCAGTCTACAGATCTCGGACAGGGGATATCGAGAAAGCAAATGAGAAGCAGCTCTGCCTGTGCATTTCACCTGACATGCTGCTTGCTGTAACATGATGAGCGTCAATGGGTAGGTTTACTACAACATGGAGCCTATGACAAAGGGTGGTTTAAAACAAGATCCATAATGAGTTACTTTGCTCAGGTAAAACGTTATACTATTAAAGCTTTGGATTAGAGGGAAATTAATGTTTGCCGAATCTCAATGTTTTTCAGTAATTTCAGAAACTAAGCAAAACATTGTCGCCATAATAATATGAATTAATGACATGCAATATAACAGATGTAAATGCAGTCCTGTACCAACCAGCACATAAGGCACGGCTTGTGGATTTGCGGAAATGGAATGCTGTAGATAGCTATAAAAGGGATGGTACTGGATACACATCTGAAAGTGCTGCATGGAACAAATAGAAAAAGACTGCTGGAATATCTGTCGCTGATGATGGAATGAATATCCTGTGAGCTGTGCGGAATAGAAGGGACTCATGAATAGCATTAGGCAGCCTAGTTCATTGCAGTGCACTCTGAAGTTAGAACGTAGATTAAGCAATGCCGGGCTGTTTGCACGGCCACAGATTGCTTTACTTTGCTGTGGAGAGAAATTAAATCCATGGCCTGCAAGTGGGAGATTAAGCAGCTAACTTCACAGCATCTCCACCGCTCCAGCTCACTCTCAACAACAGCTAATGCCGTTACAAACTGACTGAGCAGCTACAACACTGTGTCGACATGCCTCTTAACGACACAAAAAAGTTATCCGTGGAAGTGGAAAAGGAAGTTAGCAAGTATTTTAAGCAAGCTCTCTAAGGGCTCAGTTAGTAAGTGTGCTGCCTAGTGTGGAGTTGAGCTTATAGAAAGCCAGGTTCGATCCCTGCTTTGTGATGAGTTAGCTTCTCACCAGGGGCCTACAACTCGTCTCAAAGTCCCTGTGTTAGGCAGGGTTCTTGCTTGTGATTAATGCCCAGGGACTGCTGTACAGAAATGTGTGTGTGCATAGACATCGGATGAGGATAAGATCTGCCCTTCACCCCATGGTGGATTAGTCACCCAATATTCACTGCCGAGGCCTACACATGAGGAATGGCCACTTGAGTGGGGTATCACCGGGTGCCTGGCACCTATAAAAGCACATAATGACACCAGCCTTCAGGAAGTGAGAGGAGAAAACAAGAGAGGAATAAGAAAACAGTTTAGCCATGTCTTTGCTACCTCTCGACTTCACTATTCCAATGCACTCCTGGCCGGCAGTCCATCTTCTACCGTCCGTAAACTTGAGATCATCCGTGTTCTAACTCGCATCAAGTCCTATTCACCCATCACCCCTATCCTGAGACCAGTTGTAGGTGCCAGGTGAGAAGCTAACTCATCACAAAGCAGGGATCAAACCTGGCTTTGTATAAGCTCAATTCCACACTTGGCAGCACAATTACTAACTGAGCCCTTGGAGAGCTTGCTTAAAATATTTGCTAACTTCCTTTTCCACTTTCATGGATAACTTTTTTGTATCGTTAAGAGCATTGACTCCCGGTTAAACAACGCCTTGATTTTAAAGTTCTCATCCTTGTTTTCAAATCCCTCCATGGCCTCGCCCCATCCCTATCTCTGTAACCTTCTCCAGCCCCATAACCTTCTGAGATATCTGCGCTCTTCCAATTTTGGTCTCTTGCGTGTCGTCGATTTTAATCGCTACACCATTGGCGGCCATGGCAAGCCCTAAGCTCTGGAATTCCCTTCCTAAACTGCTCAGACGCTCTACCTCTCTTTCCTCTTTTAAGATGCTCCTCAAAACCTATGTTTTTGACCAAGCCTTTGGTCATCTGCCCTAATATCTCCTTATCTGGCTCGGTGTCAAATTTTGTCTGACAACGCTCCTGTGAAGTGTTTTGGCGCTTTATAAATATAACATTGTTGTTTATACCAGGGTGGGAGGACCATGGATAGATCTTCTACTGACTTCTGATGGAAGTATTTTGAGTTTCTATAGATGTTAGTATTTATCTTCCCTCTATGTATTTCATTTAGAGATACTGTGCTTTGAAATTTTAGTTAATATCTGATTATTTAGATAATAACTATACATCAGTGTTTATATCCTTATACTAGAGTAATGTTTCCCTGTTCCTGTACCTCTTTTAAAATTGTACTCTTTAGTTTATATTGCCTCTCCACATTCTTCCTTCTAAAATTCATCAAAATGTGTTATAAACTGCAAGGTTTCACAAACAACAATGTTTTTCAATTAATCTGCTTTTGGTGGTGTTGATTGATGCATTGATGTTATCCTTTGTAATGCATTCTAATTTTGTCATGATTTGCTTAAGTTTTGATTATTTTTTTACATTGCAGTTTTGCTAATCTGTTGATGTTTAAACATCGTGGCTGCGTTAAGGGAGCATGATGAAGACTCTAGAAAAATTCTCTAATCAACACCAATGAAAACATCAACAACAATGATGGCACATAAGAGACCATCGAACTCAATGTCATCTTAATATGATTAAAATGCCCCTGGTGTCAATGTTTCCCAGTATATTTTGGTGACTGAGTGAACCATCCACCTCAGGCCTTGGAAATACATTGACAAACAATCAGTACAAGATACAATAATGTAGTCTGATGTCATTTGAATGTAAAAATTTTAAATGCCTAAAGAGAGTTTTGCTTGATTAAATGTATCTCTTTAATTGAACTACAATTCCTTTACTTCTTTGTCTAATTTAAAGTTCACATGGCTACTCAGTATTTTTTATTTTGGTGAATTTTTGTTCTTATCAAAGTGAAAAAACGTATCTCTGGGAAATGACATACTTTCCCATTTTGCAGATCGACAGCAGGAATTTCCTCAGGCCTTCTCCCACTCCGTGCGCTGAAACTTTGGCAGCAACTTTGTTAACGCACATGAAAGGGCTTTCCACTGAACTTATGCCGAAGTTACACTGCTGGCGCAGGAGGAGCCTGAGGAAATTCCCAGCGCCAGTGTTAGCATCAACAATAATCAGCATCATAGGCGGTCCTTCGAAATGAGGATGACTTGCTTCCACGCCGAAAACGGATGAGTTCACAGGTGTTTCAATGATATTCCGGATCTCGAACTACATCCTGAAGGGTGGAAAACGCCTGTGCATGGATTTTTTTAACGTGTGGTGGCTGTTGCCCAGCCACCACACGGGCTTGACAGAGCTAGGTCTTGGTCCAGTGGCAAGGATTAACCAAGACGACTGCAGACCAGCTCTGCTGCATGGATCTAATGCGCACACATATCGCAGTGTGGGCTGGCCTGTGCTGCCCCTGGGCTCTCGCCTCTTCTGGGCCCCGAACTCTCCCTGAACTCTTGCCTCTCCTGGGCCCCGAACTCTCGCCTCTCCTGGGCCCCGAACTCTCGCCTCTCCTGGGCCCCGAACTCTCGCCTCTCCTGGGCCCCGAACTCTCGCCTCTCCTGGGCCCCGAACTCTCGCCTCTCCTGGGCCCCGAACTCTCGCCTCTCCTGGGCCCCGATCACATCCCTCTACGAACTCTTGCCGCCCGACCTTGGCGCTCCTGCTGTACCTGCCCGCACTGCAATCAGCCATCACCCTCATGCAGCAGCACGCACTGTTCCCTAAAGTGGCATGCCGCCATACACTGCTCCCTCTAATGGCCCCGGCCTGCTGATTGTCTTGCAAGCCTGGACCGCGACGATTTCCGTGTCAGGCCTCCGCACGCTGCGAGGGAGCAGCGTAACAATAATAACCGTATAATGTAGAGCAACATCCCGAAGGACTTCAGAAAGGTGGGTGGCTTGATCCACAGGACCTTGGAAAGGTTCGAGGAGGTGAGGAAGTAACCTTAGCTGAATTTTACTCTCTTGTACATTAGTGCCAGTGCCAATGTATCATGCCAAGGAATCTACATGAAACAAAACTTCCTGCCTAACAAGCGTACACCAATTTACATGGATTCCTGGCTGGATTTTAGCTTGACCCACCCGAATTGCATCTTAGATCAGGCACAAAGAAGCCAAACAGTCTCAGCAGCTCTAGGCTCGTGAGAGAAAAGACCAACTTTCCTGCTCCTGATCACTATCCACTGACTCCTAAAGTTGTGTGTGTGTGTGTGTGATCTGTCCCATGATGACAGTATCAGGCTGAGTTCTAAGCCCGATCACTCTTTTGGCTAAATAGCCGTCGAATATTCACTATCTGGACTTAACCCATGAAGAAGGGCACTGTGGGTGGGCGGTATCAGAGGGCTGTAGTGCCAGTGACAGTGTTATCACCATGAGTTATCACCAGCAGGAGCGAAAGGAAGCACATTTTTTAAATGGTGACACATTTCGTGCACCACATTAACACAGCCCCTTCCCTCTTCTTTACAGAGCGCTGGAAACCTCACATTCCATCACTAGTATGGGGGCGGGGAGAATACAGCACATTGTTTGTATGCTACACAATTACAATTGACTCATGAAATATGGAATAAATGAAGTTCGGTTGTATCATAAGGTCTGTAGGACCCAACCTGTGATGTAATCCTACATGTAATGTCCAAAGCCCAATTTGCACAGCGCTTGGAATGAATCTGCCATAGCGCACACAAGGTTCGAGGGCTGAGAAAGATTAGAGTTGCCCCATTTAGTTTACATTCTCACAGCAGGACAGCTCCGATGATAGATGACTGCGCATACATGACCATTTTAATAGTTAAATATGCTGAGGTAAACAAGGTAATGTCAGAAACATATGCTGTACCAGGTGGGCATCAGTGTTGCTAAGCAACACAGGCTGCACTGGAGCCTCTTTAGAAAACAGTATACATATACTCCCCTCGTTCAGGAGTCTGATGGGTATGAAACCTTTCTATGGGACAGCTATGTTATTTTGTGCTTTCAAATGTTTGCATGAAATATTTTACTTTGTATAGTCTTTCGGGAAGGTCAGAGAAGTGCAATCAATAAAAATAAATAAACCGACTTTAACTATTCGAAGAAGCACTAGCGATGGCCCTCACATTTGCATTTTCTGCTCCCACTGCCAACAGCGGTGCTTAATGCGCACAAACTAAACTCAACCTATCAGAGGCTTAATGCAGTTCTCCTTCCTTCTCAATCCATATTGTTTGATAGTCTGTGTGAACACAAGAGGGGAGATTATCTTGGCCGTGCACCTGTGTTGAATGAATGGAATGGGAGCAGTGAATACAGGAAAAATAGACGGGTCGGAGCATTGGCCAGTGAAGGAACCGACCTGATATTCCATCCATTTCAAGTATTGGATGGAAAATCGGGAAGGCTGCCTTGAATTCCAGCCAGCTACGCTCAGGAGATTCAATATGCACAGGCAGAGGACCAGGAAAATATCCTCTGAGATATGATAGAATTATTTTTTGATGTCTTCCTCGTTTCTTGCTTCTTCTAGTGCGGAGTTATTCCAAATCCCAGAAACTGTCCAGTATCTCGCTTAAGAGGTCATTCTTCATGTATGAACCTAGACAATACCAGCAAGCTAGATAACCGAACGCTCTCCAGTTCTGACGAAGGGTCATCAACCCGAAACGTTAACTCTGTTTCTCTCTCCACAGATGCTGCCTGACCTGCTGAGATTTCCAGCAGCTGCAATATTTTGCTTTTGTATTAGATAACCATGGGCTCATCACCACCAAACTAAATCCTCCACTCCACTAACCCTACTTGCATGGATTGTCTAGCAGAGGGCACTAGACAGTGATCAGGAGCAGAAAGCCAGAAACATTAGGATAGAAACCCTTTAGAGTAGGGCCTACGCCTGAATTGAGAGGTCTGAGGCCGGTCTAAAATTGGGCCTTGGGGCCCCATCTAAATGATTTGGGTGAGCAGCTGGTGCCTGTCTTCAGTAGCAGCAGCCTCAGGTGAGTGCCAGGGGGTGGGAGGACAACAGGTGGGGGGGCCAAACACAGCTGGCAGTGGCTATCAGGGGTGCTATGTGTCATGTATTCAACCAGCATTGTAACCCATGTATAAACTGACTTAAGTTGTACACCATGAGAAAACTGACCACTAGGTGGGAGACACTCCTAACCTGGACCTTCAGGTATAAAAGGGAAAGCTCCACCCACCTTCATCACTTGAGTGCTAAGGAATAAAGGACAGGTCACAGACTGACCTTCTCTCAAGCATGGGCCTCGTGTGCATTTATACTGTGTAGTAAGGACGTATCACTGTGGAGTCAGGAGGAGCTCTCCTGCTCCTCCAAACTCCACAGGTCTTTAAAATTAACTCACCTTTCCAGTGGTAGCCACTTCCTAGGCCGTGTCCACGCTCGATGAAGCTGAGCCGAGCAGACCCGGTTCAGGTCCATTCCTCGGGACACCAATTTCCTGAGGGGTGTTAAATTGGCGTTAGGCCCTTTATTTATCGATGTAAGCAGCCTATCGCTTGTTTTAGTTGGCTGTCGGGGATGCCCGAAAAAGTGTCTGATCCGATTTCTAGTCCAACATCTTTCAGGCATCCTTGGGGTGCAGCACATTGGTTACTCAGAACTGGAACTACTTGCTCCCGTATTACACCCTTAAAACGGGGGCAGTGAGACCCAATTTCTATTCTATTTTTGCCTCTCTCTAGTCCGGGCATACTGAGTAAACTGTAGTATATTCATCACTGTCCCCAGTTAATTCAGCACAAGACCAGAGGTCAAACAATTTTTATTCTGCAGCCGAATCAATTCCGTTTTGACCTCAGAAACAACCGTTACAGAATAAAGGAAGAATTATTCAAAATCCAGGGATCCGCAGAGCAGAACAAAAGGACCTGATTTGCAGACGTCAGGTGTGGGGCCACAGGCACAGTAGCCTTGATTTTCCGATCGCTTTATTTGAAATCTCGGCTGATGTAGAGACAGCATTTGGCAGCCTGCCAGTGTTTTGCTGAGATTGGCAGTACTTCTGCTCCTTCAACTCTCCAACACCGATGACATAAACTTGGAGGACATTTAAAATGTTCTCGGCATAATCAAAGGGGCGACAGATCTATTTAATGCTGATTGACTTTTCTCTATCAGGCCTTTCTCCTCATTACTGACTAAGTTGTAAATCTTGTAGTTCAGTAAGTGTTTTTTTTATATAAAAGGTTCTTTGAATGTAATACTGTGCTCAACCCAAGGGCAATTAATACAAAACTGTGTCCTGTTTTAGAGCACTACATCTCAATAGTGCAATAAGTCACCAGGTCAATCTTCTGCCAAGTGGTCTGGACCATATGCGACCATGTTGTCAGGAAACCCAACATGTAACATTGCAATTTTTCACCTCCAGGGAGTCAGTTACCTATACTACTAGTTCCTGGATTGAATTATGGATCTTGACACTGTGAATTGTGCTCTGTAGCTGTGATATATCATCTTTCAACATTGTTGCACCCAATGATTCAATCTTACTGCAAAAACTTCAACGTATTGTTAAACAGAACAGGTACCATCCCATAAGATGCCCAGCGAAATATGTCCATATTGCAGGAAGGAAACGTGTTGACATCTCTCTCTTGCAGAAAAAATTTAATATTATAAACCTCAAGACCATAAAATGCAATTCCAAACACTTTGCAGGGGATTTTACTTGTGGGTAATCTATTGAAACGTATAGGGCTAGAAATTCGTTATCACCCGCTTTGAGACGGTGACAGCACCGGGTGACGTCTACCGCCTCAAATTACGATATTCAGTTGTATTGCCCCAACAGGAGAGTGAAGCAGCAAAAGAAGTGTTCCACACTCCTCTTTGGACGCTAACAGAGTGATAGCGCAGGTGGCCTACTCAATAAAAAATCATGGGAAAAATTTCAATAAACCTCACCCATACTTCCCCAATACTGCAACGAATAAATAAAAGTTTAAAAACTGAAATTTCAGCACTTTGCTGAACCGTCGCTGGACCGACTGCTTTCCCCGCCAGTCTCAGCAGCAGGCGCTACCGCAGGCAAAAGTGAAAATTTGGCAAACGCGGACTGCGGGGGCCGTTGCACACTCAATGACATCACCAAGTGGGCGGCGCTAGCGAGCGCAGCGCAAACTGTCAACGCTGCCGCTAAATATTCACTGAAGTTCACGGCAGGAGCTGACAGCGTGGCGCCTGGGTGGGAGGTGCTTAGCGGCCCCTTAACGCCCCTCTCTGGTGCTAATGGTGGCGCTAAACTACCGAATTTCTCCCCCATAGTGTTTGAAACCACCCCCAAAAAAATTATCCCCCTTAATACATGAATCAACATTTTACTTCACGAGTCTCAAGAAACTATCCAATGGTTTCCACTGAGATTGTTGGACTTCATTATACTTTAACATCCCATGAACGAATAAAAAAAAGCAGCATTGACAGGCATAAGAAAATGTAAGATATATGTGATGAATAGCAGCATTTTTTGTCTACACCAAATACAGGTTAATACTATGCCAGTGGTGAGAATAAAGTGTGGGGGAGGGGGGGGAATTGATAGCCTAGAAATTGAGTAAGGGCCAAAAACGGGCCCGGGTATTGTGATGCACGACTACCCTGTGCACGTTCCTTCCGAAGCAAACTTCATGCTGCCTGCTAATTTAAACGACAGTCGCCCAGGGCTAAACGTGCTGCTGAGTGGCTGCATGCCTCAGGAGGGGGTCCAGGTTTGTGCGAGGCCAGCACCAATTAAAGCTAGCCTGCACTTCTTAAAGCCAGCCTTCACCTCTTAAAGAGGAGGTGCATTCTGGCTGCAGCAGATGGGGTGACTCGTGTGAGGTGACTAAACTTCTTTTTGCACTGCATCCAGGTCCTCGGGGCTACACTGCTTGCAATTACACAAATTATTCTTCAAATGCCATATCCCATCATCTACACCACTAGACCCACACACTGCTCAATTCACCACATCACCATCACTCACCTACCAACAATCTCTACCAATCACGACTCATACCTCACATAGCTTCACGTCACCCTTACACACTTACCACTGAAGCAGGCCTCACACCCACATCTCACAGCTTGCACACACTACCAGACTATTCAACAATGACAGCCACATCACTCAAACACATTGCACCACACTCACTGACACATTTCCCTTTCTCTTGCAGGACAAGGTGGCTCATAACCAAAGGCAGCAAGGAGTATCCGCAGGTAGACAGGTGCACATGCATCACCTAACCCCCATGGAGGAGACGATGCTGGAGATAATTGGAGCAGCCATCGCTGAGCCCGTGGCCAGCTGTGGGGCTGAAACAATCCAAGATGACGCTAACCTCACACGTAATCCTCCTTTTCTCATCCCACATCCCCGTCATCCCCCAATTTCTTCTGATTTACAAGCAGTGAATGATGTAAGCAAGCATCCCTTGCTTTCCCCCTCCCCTCAACACAACTGTACCCTTGTGCCTTTCTCCTTTCAGAGAGCCGAGAACTGCAACCTGGCCAGGCACTGGTGGAGGAGCGAGAACTGCAAGAGGAAGAAGGGAGTGATGCAGAAGATGCACAGTCATTCGATCTGACACGCGCAGCCACCAGCTTAGATACTGACACTGCGTGTATTTTAGAGGATAGTTTAGATGCAGGATCTGCACGTGGTGGAACAATGGGCACAAGTGGCCTGCAACCAGGGCAGGGGGGAAAGAGTAACGCAGATGCCAGCTCCCCAGAGGGCAATGTCACACACATGTTTCACTGCACAGGACTCAGATGAGGACTTTGATAGGGTGACCTACAGAAGAACGTTGATGGGTATACACAATAAAATTCTTCGTGCATTGGCAGGCCTGCAAGAAAGCCTGAGTGCAATATCAAGGCACCAACCTTGTACAGGGCTTTGGGCAGAGCTTAGAGCCCATCCTTTCCAGCATGGAAGAGTCTGAGTGCTGCAGTGGAAGCTCAGACTGAAGTCATGCAAGCTCAGCTTGTTGCCATTCATGTACAGCTTGCTTGCCATGCAAGTACAAACTGCTGCCATCATGGCTGCATTTACCAGTGTTGAAAGGGGCTTGCAGGGTGTCACAACAATCCATCAATCTATCCTCCAACAGATTATTAGGATTGCTGAGGTGCCGCATCGGGGGAGTGGCAGTGGCTCCATGGGACACAAACCTGCTGTCCTCTCTCAATATGACAGCTTTCGTTCTCCAACCATTGCCACTCCATCAGTGCCCTTGCTGTTGCCTGTCAGCCAACCAGCCCAGTCAACTGCCGCCCATGCTGAGGTGGTGCAGTTTAAAGCCGGGCCTTCTAGGGCCTTCCAGAGCTGCTCAAGGTCATCCTGCAAGGTCATCTGCAATCTCCTCCGGTGAAAGTCAGCAGCCTTCCACCAGCCATGCTGCAGTCACTGCGTAGGAGCACTAGGACAGGCAGAGGCACACGGAAGACAGGCACTAAGGGAATGCACAAGGCTGATTAATTGACTTTGTTATGTAATATTGGACGGATTGATGTATGATGTTGGTTTGGAATGTTTGTTTTGTGATGGCTTTTATTGTAACATTGTGACCAGGAGGACGCTGTGATGGTCCATAACAGAGGGAAGGGAAGGTGTTCGGACTGTGGATGAATGGGGAATTGGGGTTGCATTCACTGGTACCACAGTTGGAGCAGTTGATCACGGGCAGAAAGGGGCTGTGTTGGTTGCCTCCTCCCTTCCTCCTCATCCTCCTCTTCATCCTCCTCCTCCTCCTTGCCATATACCTGGTGGGAAGGACTGTGCCCTCATGATGTTGAGGCTGCACACTGGAGTTATGAGCCAGGTGGTCAGCGGATATCCCTTGTCCACCAGTAGCCACCCTCTGGTTTGTCATGGTGGCTGAAAAGCGGATAGTACAGCGGACTGCCACAGAATAAAGGCATCATGGCTGCTGCCAGGATACCGAGCTGGACATTAAGGGAGTGGAATCCCTTCCGGTTGCGGTACATCCCCGAGTTCACATGCGGCACCAGCAATGTAACGTGTGTACAGTCAATGGCACCTGGCACCATGGCCAAGCCTGCTATCCTGGCAAAGCCGTGTGCTCGTTCTGCCTGTTTCTCTCTGGCATGAGAGAATGAAACATATTCACCTCCCTTTGCATACAGAGCCTCAGTGACCTCCCTTATGCGAACTGTGAAATGTTGCAAATGTCACCTGCTCCAGCCTGGAAGGGGCCCGACACATAAAAATTCATGGCCAAGCTCACCTTCATACCACTGGCAACGCTGTCCTCGCCCTGCTCTAAAGCTGCAGTTCTGCCTGCAACAGGTGACAGATTCCAGCGAGCGTCTCCTTAGTGAAGCAAAGACGTTGCATACACTGTTCCCCGAAAAATGGCACCTCCAACAGCATAGCACTCCATCACTACTGTACTGGAGTGTCAGCCTAGATTTTCTGCTCAAGTCTCTGTAGTGGGACTTGAATCCAGAACCTTCTGACTCAGAGGTAAGAGAGATAGCACTGAGCCACAGCTGACACAACAAATACCATTGTAACACGCACCCAGCAAAGAGTGAAAGCAGACAAGTTGGTCTGATGCCACTTCCAATAACTAAGTTCCAGGAGATGCATGATGGCAGCACTGGATGACGGCCACTGATTTTCCCTTCAACACTGTGAAGAAATCCTTGGCCTCTACTCAATGCTTCTCCCAATGGTACATGGAAATCAAGGACTCGCCAGATGGAGAATCCCAAGTATGACCTCCCATGCTACCACTTCAAAGGACAGATGTAAACCAATGAGTTCTATCCAGGGCAGCATCATTTGTATATCTTCCAACAATAAATTACAACATCTCATCTAAAGCCCACTACATTATTCATAAACATTCTTTACGAAAATCAAAAACACATACCTTTTCTCTGAACTTAACTAGGCTTTTGGCACTGCTATTCAACACACTGATTCGCCTCAAGTGTTGCCAAAAGAGTAAACTCTTGCCCTTGAATGCATCTTATCCGTGAGCACACTTTACTGGATCCTCTGTGATCTGGCTAAGTCGGTTACTGTTCAGCATTCAGCATTTCTGCGGCAGAGGTTCAGTTTAAAATTAGTGTGTAATGACTGCGCTCTCTACAAAAAGGGCCATTATGAGATGTACTGACTGTATTTTCTATTCATTTTGAAAAGTAAATGGATGCGAGTAAAAGGTGAGAGTTCACTGGCAATTTAAGTATTTTACTCTAACAGGCTCTAGTACTTCTGCTTTAATTCAAGCGTACACAGAAGTGCGAATAATCAAACTGGATGATGCTCATCAAAAACCACAGTACCATGATGCATTGTGCTTGGTTTAAATGGTCATTGAAGCTTAATGACAAAAGACAATTTGCATTACTCCTTTTCATTTGTATTCCACAGCTTTCTTCCCAGTACTCTGGCGTTGATCTCCCCTGCCTGTGGTATTATTTCAATGCAAATGTTGTTACACTGTGTTTGTTTTCCTCCCACATCCTATCCTTTACCACGGAATAAAAGAAAGGCGTCTAAATTATCTCTTATCCCTCTGAAACTAATTGCTACAAATCACAGGTCCAAATGAAAACTACTGATTATAATTAATTAAACAGTTTTGTTTATAAAAAAAATAATTCCAGCACCTAGACCCCTGGATTAACAATATTTTAATTGCCTGCAGGAAAATAGCATTTGGAGGGAAGAAGAGGCTGCTGTTACACAATATCAAAACTGATGCATTCAATAAGCCTCAGCCTTTAACCAAATTATGTGTACAAGTGAATTACAGGATTTGTAATTCAGTGAAATTCCTTTCAGTAGAACATAATCACCATGGGATGAATGGTTTATTGAGATACATGGGAGCGCAAAGCTAAGGCTACTAATATAAGTCCTCCAGGGTGTTCGTTGCATTTAATGTATGCACAAGCTAATTTATTATACTGTGACTAATTTCCATTTCTTGTGCTCACAGTTGCCTTGCTAATTATTGAGATGTTTTCTTAACTTTAGTAATTATGTTCTGTGTTTGATACAAGCAGCAGAGCAAATGAGAGAGGGAGCGCTGTGCAGCACTCTGAGACAGATGCACCCAGGCGAGATGAAATGGCTGTCAGGCCTATCAAGCCCAGCATCCCTAATCAGAGTGCGCAGTGGCTTTGATCAACTGCACCAGGCCACACCGCAAGCAGTTGGAGAAATATTTGATAAAACTGTGCATAATTAGATCGACTATCTTAATTAGGAAAACTTTAGCATTAAATAGAAGCAATCATGTCCGCAGCAGTCTGTGAAGGTACGTTCCTGATCCCAGGGGCTCTGCATCACAAAGTACCCCCACTGTGCTGAGGCATTCTGTTATGCTTTCACAAGCCCAATCAGGGCACCATAGGTCTTGGAATCCAAGGCTAAGCAACACAGGCCAAATCCCATAGCATTGATATATTTTGTCAAAGTAACAAAACTGTGCTTTCTTCCTTCCATTATAATACAATAAGACAGGAATATAAAGAGCCACACAGAAAATGTCAGCATGCATATTTCTCATTAAAAAAGTCTCATGACCTTACTTACAACGTTAGCCATATTGTTAAATCTCCTTTGTAAAGAATACAGTCATTTTTCTTTTCTTTACAACTGGCATCGCTATTATTCAGAATTTTAATGTAAATTAATGAATAGAGATCTTGGAAGAAACAAGCTATATGTTCTAATTAAGTATATATTAGTTTGCATCCTACATTTATAAACCACACATTTTAAAAGATATTTTGATTAGGCAGAAATGATTAATTCATTATGAAGAAATTCCAAATGAAGACCTTTTAGAAACAAATATGGCTTCTCCAATGACTCAGCTGCTACATTTGCTGCTTCGTGTGGAACTGAGTCGCACACACCACGAACGTCTCCAGTGTGGACTGAGTTAGGTTATCTCAACCAAGGCATCACAGAGGCTACTACAATTGGCCATAATGCCCAGTAAATCAATTAGTGTTTCAAAACCCGATCACTATCCAGTGACTCACTGGAAAGTACAGGTGAGTATTGTGTTCCTAACACAGATGAGACGACACACAGGGAGGTTAAAGTAATAGTGACCTCAGTTTTTATTAAGACACTCCAGAGTGAGGAACAGGCCTTAGGGGCCGGCTTATATACAGTGCTTCCAAGGGATGCTGTGATCCCTTGGGACTTCAGGGGATGCACTCTTGGTGGCGGAACATGGGAGTGCATGCTTTACAGATAAACAACATCACTCCCCGCCACCCCGAAAGTCAAAGTGAAAACTATTTACAAGTTGAGGCGGTCGGGAGCCTTTCTTTCTCTGGTGGACCGCCTCGGTACAAATGTCTGTTCTGGTGTGTTGGCTGTGCCCTCGCTGGGCTGGCATGTTGTTGGCCCTGCAGGGCTGCTGGGTGAGCCTGGCCTTGCTGGGCTGTTGGGCGTGATGGGTTCGATTTCCTGGTCCGGGGTGATGTCGTTGATCCTTTGGGTGTGTGTTGTGGGCTCGAGAAAGGTGGTGTCTGCTGTGGGTTGTTCAGGGCAGTCTGTGAACCGCAGCCTCGTCTGGTCCAGGTGCTTTCTGCAAATTTGTCCATTGTCTAGTTTGACTACAAACACCCTACACCCTTCTTCAGCTATCACCGTGCCCGCGATCCACTTGGGACCATGTCCATAGTTTAGCACATACACAGGATCATTCAGATCGATTTCCCGTGACACAGTGGCGCGACCATCGTTGACATTTTGTTGCTGCCGCCTGCTCTCAACCTGATCATGCAGGTTGGGGTGAACCAGCGAGAGTCTGGTTTTAAGTGTCCTTTTCATGAGTGGCTCAGCCGGGGGCACCCCTGTGAGCGAAACATAGAAACATAGAAACATAGAAACATAGAAAATAGGTGCAGGAGTAGGCCATTCGGCCCTTCGAGCCTGCACCGCCATTCAATGAGTTCATGGCTGAACATGCAACTTCAGTACCCCATTCCTGCTTTCTCGCCATACCCCTTGATCCCCCTCGTAGTAAGGACTACATCAAACTCCTTTTTGAATATATTTAGTGAATTGGCCTCAACAACTTTCTGTGGTAGAGAATTCCACAGGTTCACCACTCTCTGGGTGAAGAAGTTTCTCCTCATCTCGGTCCTAAATGGCTTGCCCCTTATCCTTAGACTGTGACCCCTGGTTCTGGACTTCCCCAACATCGGGAACATTCTTCCTGCATCTAACCTGTCTAAACCCGTCAGAATTTTAAACATTTCCATGAGATCCCCTCTCATTCTTCTGAACTCCAGTAAATACAAGCCCAAATGATCCAGTCTTTTTTGATATGTCAGTCCCGCCATCCCGGGAATCAGTCTGGTGAACCTTCGCTGCACTCCCTCAATAGCAAGAATGTCCTTCCACAAGGTAGGAGACCAAAACTGTACACAATACTCCAGGTATGGCCTCACCAAGGCCCTGTACAACTGTAGTAACACCTCCCTGCCCCTGTACTCAAATTCCCTCGCTATGAAGGCCAACATGCCATTTGCCTTCTTAACCGCCTGCTGTACCTGCATGCCAACCTTCAATGACTGATGTACCATCACACCCAGGTCTCGTTGCACCTCCCCTTTTCCTAATCTGTCACCATTCAGATAATAGTCTGTCTCTCTGTTTTTACCACCAAAGTGGATAACCTGACATTTATCCACATTATACTTCATCTGCCATGCATTTACCACTCACCTAACCTATCCAAGTTACTTTACAGCCTCATAGCATCCTCCTCGCAGCTCACACTGCCACCCAACTTGGTGTCATCCGCAAATTTGGAGATAATACGTTTAAGCCCCTCGTCTAAATCATTAATGTACAATGTAAACAGCTGGGGCCCCAGCACAGAACCTTGCGGTACCCCACATGTCACTGCCTGCCATTCTGAAAAATACCCATTTACTCCTACTCTTTGCTTCCTGTCTGCCAACCAGTTCTCAATCCACTTCAGCACATTACCCCCAATCCCATGTGCTTTAACTTTGCACATTAATCTCTTGTGTGGGACCTTGTCGAAAGCCTTCTGAAAGTCCAAATACACCACATCAACTGGTTCTCCCTTGTCCACTCTACTGGAAACATCCTCAAAAAATTCCAGAAGATTTGTCAAGCATGATTTCCCTTTCACAAATCCATGGACCTATCATGTCACCTCTTTCCAAATGCGCTGCTATGACATCCTTAATAAATTGATTCCATCATTTTACCCACTACCGATGTCAGGCTGACCGGTCTATAATTCCCTGTTTTCTCTCTCCCTCCTTTTTTAAAAAGTGGGGTTACATTGGCTAGCCTCCACTCAATAGGAACTGATCCAGAGTCAATGGAATGTTGGAAAATGACTGTCAATGCATCCGCTATTTCCAAGGCCACCTCCTTAAGTACTCTGGGATGCAGTCCATCAGGCCCTGGGGATTTATCGGCCTTCAATCCCATCAATTTCCCCAACACAATTTCCCGACTGGAACATAAGAACATAAGAATTAGGAACAGGAGTAGGCCATCTAGCCCCTCGAGCCTGCTCCGCCACTCAACAAGATCATGGCTGATCTGGCCGTGGACTCAGCTCCACTTACCCGCCCGCTCCCCATAACCCTTAATTCCCTTATTGGTTAAAAATCTATCTATCTGTGATTTGAATACATTCAATGAGCTAGCCTCAACTGCTTCCCTGGTCAGAGAATTCCACAGACCCACAACCCTCTGCGAGAAGAAATTCCTTCTCAACTCGGTTTTAAATTGGCTCCCCAGTATTTTGAGGCTGTGCCCCCTAGTTCTAGTCTCCCCGACCAGTGGAAACAACCTCTCTGCCTCTATCTTGTCTATCCCTTTCATTATTTTAAATGTTTCCATAAGATCACCCCTCATCCTTCTGAACTCCAACGAGTAAAGACCCAGTCTACTCAATCTATCATCATAAGTTAACCCCCTCATCTCCGGAATCAGCCTAGTGAATCGTCTCTGTACCCCCTCCAAAGCTAGTATATCCTTCCTTAAGTAAGGTGACCAAAACTGCACGCAGTACTCCAGGTACGGCCTCACCAATAACCTGTACAGTTGCAGCAGGATCTCCCTGCTTTTGTACTCCATCCCTCTCGCAATGAAGGCCAACATTCCATTCACCTTCCTGATTACCTGCTGCACCTGCAAACTAACTTTTTGGGATTCATGCACAAGGAACCCCAGGTCCCTCTGCACCACAGCATGTTGTAATTTCTCCCCATTCAAATAATATTCCTTTTTACTGTTTTTTTTTCCAAGGTGGATGACCTCACACTTTCCGACATTGTATTCCATCTGCCAAACCTTAGCCCATTCGCTTAACCTATCTAAATCTCTTTGCAGCCTCTCTGTCTCCTCTACACAACCCGCTTTCCCACTAATCTTTGTGTCATCTGCAAATTTTGTTACACTACACTCTGTCCCCTCTTCCAGGTCATCTGTGTATATTGTAAACAGTTGTGGTCCTAGCACCAATCCCTGTGGCACACCACTAACCACCGATTTCCAACCCGAAAGGGACCCATTTATGGACCCGACTCTCTGCTTTCTGTTAGCCAGCCAATTCTTGATCCATGCGAATACATTTCCTCTGACTCCGCGTACCTTTTATCTTCTGCAGTAATCTTTTGTGTGGCACCTTATCGAATGCCTTTTGGAAATCTAAATACACCACATCCATCGGTACACCTCTATCCACCATGCTCATTATATCATCAAAGTATTCCAGTAAATTAGTTAAACATGATTTCCCCTTCATGAATCCATGTTGCGTCTGCTTGATTGCACGAGTGGACTAATAAGGACTTCCCTCAGTTCCTCCTTCTTACTAGACCCTCTGACCCCTTTTATATCCGAACGGTTGTTTGTGTCCTCCTTAGTGAATACCGAACCAAAGTATTTGTTCAATTGGTCTGCCATTTCTTTGTTCCAGTTATGACTTCCCCTGATTCTGATTGCAGGGGACCTACGTTTGTCTTTACTAACCTTTTTCTCTTCACATATCAAAGAAGCTTTTGGAGTCCATTTCAATGTTCCCTGCAAGCTTCCTCTCGTACTCTATTTTCCCTGCCCTAATCAAACCCTTTGTCCTCCTCTGCTGAGTTCTAAATTTCTCCCAGTCCCTGGGTTTGCTGCTATTTCTGGCCAATTTGTATGCCACTTCCTTGGCTTTAATACTATCCCTGATTTCCCTTGATAGCCACGGTTGAACCACCTTCCCTTTTTTATTTTTACACCAGACAGGGATGTATAATTGTTGTAGTTCATCCGTGCGGTCTCTAAATGTCTGCCATTGCCCATCCACTGTCAACCCCTTAAGTATCATTCGCCAGTCTATCCTAGCCAATTCACGCCTCATACCTTCAAAGTTACCCTTCTTTCAGTTCTGGACCATGGTCTCTGAATTAACTGTTTCCTTCTCCATCCTAATGTAGAATTCCACCATATTATGGTCACTCTTCCTCAACGGGCCTCGCACAACAAGATTGCTAATTAATCCTCTCTCATTACACAACACCCAGTCTAAGATGGCCTCCCCCCCTAGTTGGTTCCTCGACATATTGGTCTAGAAAACCATCCCTGATGCACTCCAGGAAATCCTCCCCCACCGTATTGTTTCCAGTTTGGTTAGCCCATTCTATATGCATATTAAAGTCACCCATGATAACTGCTGCACCTTCATTGCATGCACCCCTAATTTCCTGTTTGATGCCCTCCCCAACATCACTACTACTGTTTGGAGGTCTGTACACAACTCCCACTAGCGTTTTCTGCCATTTGGTATTCCGTAGCTCCACCCATACCGATGCCACATCATCCAAGCTAATGTCTTTCCTTACAATTGCATTAATTTCCTCTTTAACCAGCAACGCCACCCCGCCTCCTTTTCCTTTCTGTCTATCTTTCCTAAATGTTGAATACCCTTGGATGTTGAATTTCCAGCCTTGGTCACCCTGGAGCCATGTCTCCGTGATGCCAACCACATCGTATCCGTTAACTGCTATCTGCACAGTTAATTCGTCCACCTTATTCCGGATACTCCTCGCATTGAGGCACAGAGCCTTCAGGCTTGCCTTTTTAATACACTTTGACTCTTTAGAATTTTGCTGTAAAGTGGCCCTTTTTGTTTTTTACCTTGGGTTTCTCTGCCCTCCCCTTTTACTCATCTCCTTTCTGTCTTTTGCTTCTGTCTCCATTTTGCTTCCCTCTGTCTCCCTGCATTGGTTCCGCATGAGTGGGGTCTCGTGCGGTAGCTCAGCAGTACTCGGGGACAGGCGGGTTTGGAGTGAGCCTTCTGTGACTCGTTTAAGGCTCTGTTTGATTGTTTGTACTGCCCGCTCTGCCTGCCCATTGGAGGCTGGTTTAAACAGGGCCAAGTTGACATGTTTGATCCCATTGCGGGTCATGAATTCTTTAAATTTGGCACTGGTGAAACATGGCCCGTTGTCACTGACCAGCATGTCAGGCAGGCCATGGATGGCAAACATGGTCCTCAGGCTTTCAATGGTGGCAGTGGCGGTGCTTCCCGACATTATTTCACATTCAATCCATTTTGAAAAAGCATCCACCGCTACCAGGAACATTTTAGCGAGAAACGGATCCGCATAGTCGACATGGATCCTTGACCATGGTCTGGAGGGCCAGGACCACAAACTTAGTGGTGCCTCTATGAGCGCGTTGCTCAACTGAGCACACACGCTGCATTGCCGTATGTGATGTCTTCACAGAGCACAGCACACACAGCTTCCTAACATGGCAGGCAGCTCTCTCGGAAGTCTCCGAAAATCTGCCTAGTTCTGTTTATTATTAACCCTGCACTTGCAGTACACAATACGTCCACATCCACAGTGTGGCGCTACAAACATTACAAGCTTACAGACATTACACTTCTCCCTCCTTAATGAAGAAGCCATCATAACAAACATCATACATAACTTTCATGTTTATACATAACAGGATATAAACTTATTTTTTTTCCATATTTACCAATTTAACTTTACCACTTGTTTTCTGTTTCGAAGAGGATACCGTCCAAACATGGTGCCGAATCTAAACTCATTTGAGGCTCATCCTGAGGAATGTTTTCTTCCACGGAATGTCCTTGATTTTCATTTGAACTCACTCTAACTTCAGGCTCTTTGTTTTCCTGACTTGGATTCAGACTTTCATTCTGATTCTCTCCTGGATTTGTTTCCAGTACATTGGATTTAGGATTTGAAACTGGTATATCAAAACTATCTGATGAGTCAGAAATAATTCAATCATTCCCACCTTCAAAACTCTTCCCATGTCTGTAGGTAAAATATGATCAATATGAACAAATTTAACCTGTCCATTATCAAACATCTTTACCAAATATGCGCGAGGACCACATATCTTTACCACTCTTCCTGGTAACCACTTTAACCATTTATGGTGATGGTCTTCACTCTCACCTTCTGGTTTAATTTCACACATCTCCCTTTTACTCTACCTTTATCACGATTCTCTTTCTTTCTTAATTGTGTCTCTTCTATGGACTGTGCCAAATTTGGCTTTAACAACGAGAATTTGGTTCGTGGCTGTCGTTTGAGAAACAACTCTGCTGGTGTTCTACCAGTAGTTGTATGAGGAGTATTTTGAAATGTTGTAATCAAAAAATTAGCTAATTTGTGATTCAATGACAACTGTCATTTCCTTGGATTTGGATCTAACATTTGTTTTATGAGGGCACGTTTTACAATTTGTACAGTGCGCTCTGCTGCACCATTCGAAGCAGGATGGTATAGTGGAACCTTGGTCTGTTTCACACCATTTTTGCTCGTGAATTGTGCAAATTCTTCTGAACGAAATTATGGTCCATTATCCAAAACAATTTCTTCAGGGAGGCCAAATGAAAATAATTTTCGTAAAATGTCCAATGTTTTACTTGTTGTTATTTTCCACATTGGAAACACCTCAACCCACTTCGAATGGCTATCAATCACAATGAACAATTGTTGTCATTCTAACTCAGCAAAATCAATATGTAGCCTTTGCCACACCATTGGAGGCCATTTCCATGGCTGTAATGGTACTGATGGTGGTTGATGGATTACCGATTGACATGTCGTACATTGACTCACGATGTACACTATATCTTTATCAAGACCTGGCCACCATAGATAACTGCGTGCAAAACTCTTGGTCAAGCACATTCCCAGGTGCTGGTCATGGAAGTCTCCTAATAATTTGGACCTGAATTTATTTAGTATAACCACTCTTGCACCCCATATGATACAATCTTTATCGACTGATAATTCATTCCTATGGATGAAGAATGGATGTGTATCTTTGTCTGTTGCCATCCATTTGCAATATAATCATACACCTTTGACATCACTGGGTCACATAAGAACATAAGAACATAAGAACATAAGAATTAGGAACAGGAGTAGGCCATCTAGCCCCTCGAGCCTGCTCCGCCATTCAACAAGATCATGACTGATCTGGCCGTGGACTCAGCTCCACTTACCCGCCCACTCTCCGTAACCCTTAATTCCCTTATTGGTTAAAAATCTATCTATCTGTGATTGAATACATTCAATAAGCTAGCCTCAACTGCTTCCTTGGGCAGAGAATTCCACAGATTCACAACCCTCTGGGAAAAGAAATGCCTTCTCAACTCGGTTTTAAATTGGCTCCCCAGTATTTTGAGGCTGTGCCCCCTAGTTCTAGTCTCCCCGACCAGTGGAAACAACCTCTCTGCCTCTATCTTGTCTATCCCTTTCATTATTTTAAATGTTTCTATAAGATCACCCCTCATTCTTCTGAACTCCAACGAGTAAAGACCCAGTCTACTCAAACTATCATCATAAGTTAACCCCCTCATCTCCGGAATCAGCCTAGTCTCTGTACGCCCTCCAAAGCTAGTATATCCTTCCTCAAGAAAGGTGACTAAAACTGCACGCAGTACTCCAGGTGCGGCCTCACCAATACCCTGTATAATTGCAGCAGGACCTCCCTGCTTTTGTACTCCATCCCTCTCGCAATGAAGGCCAACATTCCATTCGCCTTCCTAATTACCTGCTGCACCTGCAAACTAACTTTTTGGGATTCATGCACAAGGACGAGGTTGACGGGACTGGCTCTGCAAGGGCCGGGCGTGGAGGTCGTCCTCTCGGCTTACGCCGATGACGTGCTCCTCGCGGTAGAGGATCCCGCTGACCTGCGGAGGATGCGTGAGTGCCAGGAGATTTACTCGGCCGCGTCCTCCGCCAGGATCAACTGGGAGAAATGTTCCGGACTCCTGGTGAGTCAGTGGCGGGTGGACTCCCTGCCGGAGGAGCTCAGGCCTTTTGCCTGGAGCACGACCCATCTCCTCTATCTGGGAGTCTACCTTAGCCCCGACGAGGGAGCCTGGCCGGCGAACTGGCAGGAGCTGGAGGCCAAGGTCGCCGCTCGCCTAGGGCGCTGGACAGGACTGCTCCGAGTGCTGTCCTACAGGGGTCGAGCGCTAGTCATAAACCAGCTGGTGGCCGCAATGTTGTGGTACCGGCTGGTCACTTTGACCCCTCCCCCTGCGTTTGTCGCCAAGATACAGAAGAAGCTGGTGGACTTCTTCTGGAACAACAGGAAGCACTGGGTCTCTGCCGCGGTCCTGAGTCTCCCGCTTGAGGAGGGCGGTCAGTCGTTGGTGTGCGTCAGCGCCCAGCTCGCGACTTTCCGTCTTCAGACCCTGCAGAGATACCTTTACGTCGAGCCCCCTCCTAGGTGGTGTGCTCTGGCGAGGTATTTCTTCCGCCAGCAGCTCGACCTCAATTATGACACGCAGCTCCTGTTTGTGAACTTGGGGGGTGCCAGGACCGCCCTCCGGGAGCTGCCTGTCTTTTACAGGGAACTCATCAGGGTCTGGAACAAAGTCTCCACCAAGCGCAGCTCTCCGCCGGCTGGAGTGGCGGCCGTCCTGCAGGAACCGCTGCTCGGGAATCCGTACCTCCACGGCCGAGGTTTTATGTGGCGGTCGGAAGAGAGGGCTGTGGCTGGTGAGGTGACCAGGGTCAGGGACCTGCTCGATGGCGGAGGAGCGGGCTGGATGGCGCCAGACACGCTGGCGCGGCGCCTAAATTCTGCCAACGTCCGCCACGCGGCCGATGCCATCGAGTCGCTAAAAACAGCTCTGGGCCCTGACTCCGTTAGGTGCATCGAGGAGGCTCAAGCACGTGGGGAGATCCCGTCCGAACTGACCCCCGTCCGGACGGAATTCCTCATCGGCGCCAAACCCCGGAACCTCCCTCGGGGGCCGGCGCCTCACAACTTGAGCCGCCTCGGGGAAATCCCCTCCGTGCCTTTCAGTTCCGCGCGGAGGGGTTTCCTGTACAGGCTGCTCCTGCACACCCTCAACTTTGCCATCCTCGCCGGCCGTCCGGACACGCCATGGCGTACCATCTTGCCGTCCGGAGGAGGCGGGGGTCCCCGATGGAGGGCACTCTACGCAGGGGTCCTCCCACTATTCATCGGGGACTTGGCCTGGAGGGTGGTGCACGGAGCAGTGCCGTGCAACAAATTTTTAAGCCGGTTCACGGACTCCCAGGCCGCCTGCAATTTCTGCGGTCTGGAGGAGTCCGTGTTCCATGTTTTTATTGAATGCACAAGGTTGCAGCCCCTGTTCCACTATTTGAAGGGGCTGCTCCTGAAATTCTGGCTGCACTTCAGTCCCACTCTCCTGATCTTTGGGCACCCTGTGCGGAGGGGAGCGGGTAGGTCCGAAGGCCTCCTCGTAGGACTGCTCCTGGGCACGGCCAAGGGTGCCATCAGCCGGTCCAGGCAGCGGGCGGTCGAGGGGGTCGTTCAACCTGACTGCCTGCCTCTCTTCCGCTCTTACATCCGGTCCAGGGTGTCCTTGGAGATGGAGCACGCGGTGTCCACCGGTACGCTCGCGGCCTTCCGCGAGAGGTGGGCACCGGAGGGACTGGAGTGCATCATCACGCCCGGCAACCAAATTTTAATTTGATTTTACGTTTTAAAGTTAATTTGTTTTAATTGCCGGTGCTTTTAGTGTCCCCTTCCCTTTTATAGGGGGCACTGGGGAAAAATTGTGATTTTAGTGCCCAAAAAAAAAAAGGGGGGGAAAAAAAAAGGGCCTTGTAAATGTCTGGAGTGTCACCCAGGTCGGGTGGCACCGTTTAATGTTTTATGTTTTGCAGGTGAACTCCAAAAAGAGTTTCATGCACAAGGACCCCCAGGTCCCTCTGCACCGCAGCATGTTGTAATTTCTCCCCATTCAAATAATATTCCCTTTTACTGTTTTTTTTTCCAAGGTGGATGACCTCACATTTTCCGACATTGTATTCCATCTGCTAAATCTTAGCCCATTCGCTTAACCTATCTAAGTCTCTTTGCAGCCTCTCTGTGTCCTCTACACAACCCGCTTTCCCACTAATCTTTGTGTCAACTGCAAATTTTGTTACACTACACTCTGTCCCCTCTTCCAGGTCATCTATGTATATTGTAAACAGTTGTGGTCCCAGCACCGATCCCTGTGGCATACCACTAACCACCGATTTCCAACCCGAAAAGGACCCATTTATCCCAACTCTCTGCTTTCTGTTAGCCAGCCAATTCTCTATCCATGCTAATACATTTCCTCTGACTCCGCGTTCCTTTATCTTCTGCAGTAACCTTTTGTGTGGCACCTTATCGAATGTCTTTTGGAAATCTAAATACACCACATCCATTGGTACACCTCTATCCACCATGCTCATTATATCCTCAAAGAATTCCAGTAAATTAGTTAAACATGATTTCCCCTTCATGAATCCATGTTGCGTCTGCTTGATTGCACTATTCCTATCTAGATGTCCCGCTATTTCTTCCTTAATGATAGTTTCAAGCATTTTCCCCACTACAGATGTTAAACTAACCGGCCAAAAGTTACCTGCCTTTTGTCTGCCCCATTTTTTAAACTGAGGCTTTACATTAGCTGCTTTCCAATCCGATGGTACCTCCCCAGAGTCCAGAGAATTTTGGCAGATAAGAACAAATGCCTCTGCTATAACTTCCGCCATCTCTTTTAATACCCTAGGATGCATTTCATCAGTACCAGGGGACTTGTCTACCTTGAGTCCCATTAGCCTGTCCAGCACTACCCCCCTAGTAATAGTGATCATCTCAAGGTCCTCCCTTCGCACATTCCCGTGACCAGCAATTTTTGGCATGGTTTTTGTGTCTTCCACTGTGAAGACCGAAGCAAAATAATTGTTTAAGGTCTCAGCCATTTCCACATTTCCCATTATTAAATCCCCCTTCTCATCTTCTAAGGGACCAACATTTACTTTAGTCACTCTTTTCCGTTTTATATATCGGTAAAAGCTTTCACTATCTGTTTTTATGTTTTGCGCAAGTTTACTTTTGTAATCTATCTTTCCTTTCTTTATTGCTTTCTTCGACATTCTTTGCTGTCATTTAAAATTTTCCCAATCTGCTAGTTTCCCACTAATCTTGGCCACCTTATACACATTGGTTTTTAATTTGATACTCTCCTTTATTTCCGTGGTTATCCACGGCTGGTTATCCCTTCTCTTACCGCCTTTCTTTTTAACTGGAATATATTTTTGTTGAGCACTATGAAAGAGCTCCTTAAAAGTCCTCCACTGTTCCTCAATTGTGCCACCGTTTAGTCTGTGTTTCCAGTCTACTTTAGCCAACTTTGCCCTCATCCCATTGTAGTCCCCTTTGTTTAAGCACAGTATGCTCGTTTGAGACACTACTTCCTCACCCTCAATCTGTATTACAAATTCAACCATACTGTGATCACTCATTCCTGGAGGATCTTTTACTAGATGATCGTTTATTAATACTGTCTCATTACACAGGACCAGATCGAAGATAGCTTGCTCCTTGTAGGTTCTGTAACATACTGTTCTAAGAAACAATCCCGTATGCATTCTATGAATTCCTCCTCACGGCTACCCCGTGCGATTTGATTTGACCAATCGATATGGAGGTTAAAATCCCCCATGATTACTGCCGTTCCTTTTTCACATGCCTCCATTATTTCCTTGATTATTGCCCGCCCCACCGTGAAGTTATTATTTGGGGGCCTATAAACTACGCCCACCAGTGACTTTTTCCCCTTACTATCTCTAATCTCCACCCACAATGATTCAACATTTTGTTCATTAGATCCAATATCATCTCTCACAACTGCCCTGATATCATCCTTTATTAACAGAGCTACCGCACCTCCTTTCCCTTCTTGTCTATCTTTCCGAATTGTCAGATACCCCTGTATGTTTAATTCCCAGTCTTGGTCACCCTGCAACCACGTTTCTGTAATGGCCACCAAATCATACCCATTTGTAATGATTTGTGCCGTCAACTAATTTACTTTATTTCGAATGCTGCGTGCGTTTAGGTAGAGTGTTTTAATACTAGTTTTAAAACCATGATTTTTAGTTTTGACCCCTCCTGCAGCCCCTTTATATTCATACATATTGTCCCTTCCTATCACCTTGTGGTTTACACTTACCCCAGTGCTACTTTGCTCTGTTGCCTCCTGCCTTTTGCATTCTTTCTTGGGATCCTGTTCATCTGAGCTCTCACCCACTCCAACTAGCTCAAGCTCTCTCCTGAGTTGAGAATACTCCTTGCATTGAGGCACTGAGCTTTCATGCTTGCCTTTTTATTACACTTTGACCCTTTAGAATTTTGCTGTACAGTGGCCCTTTTTTTTTTATTGCCTTGGGTTTTTCTGCCCTCCACTTTTACTCATCTCCTTTCTGTCTTTTGCTTTTGTCTCCATTTTGTTTCCCTCTGTCTCCCTGCATTGGTTCCCATCCCCCTGCCATATTAATTTAACGCCTCCCCAACAGCACTAGCAAACACTCCCCCTAGAACATTGGTTCCAGTCCTGCCCAGGTGCAGACTGTCCGGTTTGTACTGATCCCACCTCCCCCAGAACCGGTTCCAATGCCCCAGGAATTTGAATCCCTCCCTGCTGCACTACTGCTCAAGCCACGTATTCATCTGAGCTATCCTGCGATTCCTACTCTGACTAGCACGTGGCACTGGTAGCAATCCCGAGATTGCTACTTTTGAGGTCCTACGTTTTAATTTAGCTCCTAGCTCCTTAAATTCTTCTCGTAGGACATCATCCCTTTTTTTACCTATATCGTTGGTACCAATGTGCACCATGACAACTAGCTGTTCACCCTCCCTTTTCAGAATGTCCTGCACCCGCTCCGAGACATCCTTGACCCTTGCACCAGGGAGGCAACATACCAACCTGGAGTCTCGGTTGCGGCCGCAGAAACGCCTATCTATTCCCCTTACAATTGAATCCACTATTTCTATCGCTCTCCAACTCTTTTTCCTGCCCTCCTGTGCAGCAGAGCCAGCCACGGTGCCATGAACTTGGCTGCTGCTGCCCTCCCCTGATGAGTCATCCTCCTCAACAGTACTCAAAGCGGTGTATCTGCTTTGCAGGGGGATCACCGCAGGGGACCCCTGCACTACCTTCCTTGCACTGCTCTTCCTGCTGGTCTTCCATTCCCTAGCTGGCTGTGGACCCTTCACCTGCGGTAAGACCAACTCGCTACACGTGCTACTCACGTCATTCTCAGCATCGTGGATGCTCCAGAGTGAATCCACCCTCAGCTCCAATTCCGCAACGCGGACCGTCAGGAGCTGGAGGCGAATACACTTCCCACACACGTAGTCGTCAGGGACACCGGAGGCGTCCCTGATTTCCCATATAGTACAGGAGGAGCATATCACTTGTCCGAGCTCGTCTGCCATGACTTAACCCTTAGACTAACTTAAATTGGCAACAACAGTGCTAAAAGTTGCTCACTGATATAGAAGAGAAAAAAGAAAAACTGCTTCCAAATCACCAGTCACGTTTGGTTGCTCTACCAATCTCTTCAGCTGTGACTGGCAGTTCATCAATGTATGAAAAATAAAACACTTCTTCCCTATCGGGTGTAACTTGGATGACATACTAATTTCAGCACCAAATAGGTCAATTCCTAATAACATATTGAATGAAGTCCTCAAATGGCTAGAGAAGCACAGAGTACGAGTGTTTGCTCGTAAGTGTGAGTTATTTAAAAACTCAGTGGAGTACTTCGGGTACAGAGTAGACAAAGATGGTTTACATCCAACCATGGAAAAATTGGATGCAATCAAAAATGCACCCACTCCCAGGAATGTCACTGAACTTCATTCATTCTTGGGTCTTTTGAACTATTATGGGAAGTTCCTACCAAATTTGGCTGCAGTATTACATCCACTGAATGAACTTTTGAAAAAAACAGGTCCATTGGAAGTTGTCAAAAGAATGCGATACAGCATTCAAGGCGCGTAAAAGCAAATTGGTAGAGAGCACCATGTGTAACCCAATTACATCGATCTATCTTACAAATAATGTTCTCAGTCTCTAGTCTTTTGAGTTCTTGCTCAACTTTCTCCTTGAGTGCATATGGTACGGAACGTAGCTTGTAGTAAACCGATCTTGCGTCCTTCTGTACCCTGACACTCGCCTTGAAGCCTTGGATCGGACTGCCCGTTTCACAGAACGCCTTCGGATACTTCTTGATAACCTCATCCGTTGATGAAAATCTCGCTTTCACACAGAAAATCTTACTCCAATGCAGCTTCATTGAGCTCAACCAATTTCTTCCTAGTAAGACAGGCTTGTCTCCTTTCACTACTATTAGAGGCAAGTTCTGAAATTGATCTTTATATTTCATCGCTACGATAATATGACCTACTACAGGAATTCTCTCTAGCCTCGCAGCTCTATCTTGGATTTCTCCAGTTGAAAATCACGCAATTTGTCGCGGAATAGTGACTCCAGTACTACACTCATGGATGCACCCGTGTCGATTTCCATTGGTATCTTGAATCCCGTAACATCTATGTGGATTTTGATGCTTTCCGAATCGCTGTCCGTTAACCTCGTGCTCCTGATGACGTGTAACTCTAACATCTCCTCTTCCTGTTGTTGTTCTTCCATGCTATGTAGTCTCTTGGGATTTCTACTCATAGCTTTGAACGCTGGACTCATAGCTTTAAAAACTGGTTTACCCTTCAGTCGGCATGCCTTCGCAAGATGCCCAGTCTTTCTGCAGAAGAAACACTCTGCCTTCACGTATCGACAACTTTGAGCAATGTGTTGTCCCAAGCACCAATAGCACGATGTCGATGCTCTGTTAGAATTTCCAGTTTCTGAGACTTTGGGCCCCCACCATCTTTTATTTTGAACCTGCAGGTGACTTACTTCGGTTGACTGACGACCGTAATTATTATTTAATTCTCAGGAATATTGTTCGTCCATGCCCATCGACCTCGCTGTCTGACAAGCAATCTCAAAAGTCAAGTCATCTGTAGTCAATAACTTCCTTCTGATCGCATCATTTTTCACCCCACAAACAAAACAATCCCGTAATGCTCGGTTTTGAAAGTTTCCAAAATTACAGTACATCGATAACTTTTTTAATGCTACGATGTAGCCACTGATACATTCATCAGGCTTTTGATTCCGAATCCCGAAACGATAGCTTTAGCAATTTCTAATGGTTTGGGGTTATAGTGCTGTTCCAGCTTCGTTAAAATCTCTTTAAGCGTTGTGTCCTTTGGCTTGTCAGGCACAAGCAGATTTACAAGAGTGTCATATAATGCCGGACCTGCCTCCGATAAGAAGATCGCTTTCTTACGTTGCAACGCAGCCTGGCTCTGAACTGCATTGTCTGGAACTTTGATTATGTTATTTGCAGTGAAATACATTTCTAGCCGATCCACATAAGCTTTAAAACGTTCCCGGTCGTGTCTATATTCTCCCAAATATCCCATCTCTAACTGTTCACGCCGGGTGCTGTATTTTACCTCGGATTTTGTAGCTTTTTTCCAAAGACAGAAACTTCTAAAGTCTCTCTGTCAGCTGGCTGAATCCTTCACCAACAAATTTATGCTTTAAATCATCCAAAAAATCCCATCTTCCGTCGCCAACTGTGATATCTTCACAGAGCACAGCACACACAGCTTCCTAACATGGCAGCTCTCTTGGAAGTCTCCAGAAATCTGCCTAGTTCTGTTTTATATTAACCCTGCACTTGCAGTACACAATACGTCCAAATCCACAGTGTGAAGCTACAAACATTACAAGCTTACAGACATTACACCGGACACAGGATTCTAAGTCAGAGTCGATACCGGGCCACCACACGTGGGACCTGGCTATCACTTTCATCATTACTATACCCAGGTGTGTACTGTGGACATCCAAGATGAACGTCTCCCTGCCATTTTTGGGTAGCACTACGCGGTTACCCCACAACAGGCAGTCTCCCTGAATGGACAGCTCGTCCTTTCGCCGCTAGAACGGCTTGATTAGCTCTTGCATTTCGACGGGGATGCTGGCCCAGCTCCCATGCAGTACACAGTTTTTTACTAGGGACAGCAGAGGATCTTGGCTGGTCCAAATCCTAATCTGGCAGGCCGTGACAGGTGATTTATCATTTTCAAACACTTCCATGACCATCAACAAGTCTGCAGGCTGTGCCACCATCAACAAGTTTGCAGGCTGCGCCACTTCCATCCCCGTGGTGGGCAATGGTAGCCGACTGAGAGCATCCGCACAGTTCTTGGTGACTGGCCTGTGGCGGATGGTATAGTTATACGCTGATAGCGTGAGTGCCCACCTTTGTATGCGGGCTGAGGCATTAGTATTTATCACCTTGTTTTCAGCGAACAGGGATATGAAGGGCTTCTGATCGCTTTCCAGCTCAAATTTGAGGCCACACAGGTACTGATGCATTTTCTTTACCCCGAACACACACGCTAATGCCTCTTTCTCAATCATGCTGTAGGCCCTCTCGGCCTTGGATAAGCTCCTGGAGGCATAGGCGACAGGTTGCAATTTCCCCGCAACGTTAGCTTGTTGTAATACACACCCGACTCGTACGACGATGCATCACATACTAGCACAAGTCTTTTACATGGGTTATAAAATACAAGCAGCTTGTTGGAGCATAAAATGTTTCTGACTTTCTCAAAAGCAATAACTTGTTTTTTTCCCCATACCCAGTTTTCACCTTTACGCAATAACACATGATCTAAGAGGGTGCTTAACCCCGGTAGGAAGTTACCAAAATAGTTGAGGAGTCCCAGGAACGACCGCAGCTCAATGACGTTCTGTGGCCTGGGCGCGTTCCTGATAGCCTCTGTCTTGGCGTCTGTGAGCTGAATGCCGTCCGCCGCGATCTTTCTCCCCAAAAACTCCACTTCTGTTGCCATGAAAACGCATTTCGACCTCTTCAGCCGCAGCCCTACGCGATCCAGTTGCTGGAGGACCTCCTCCATGTTTTGTAGGTGCTCGACGGTGTCCCGACCCGTGACCAATCTGTCGTCCTGATGTCGTGCATGGTACCGACTTGAGTAGGCTCTCCAAGTTTCTCTGGAAGATCGCTGCAGCCGACCGAATTTCAAACGGGCATCTGTTGTTGATGAACAGTCCCTTGTGCGTTTTGATGCAGGTGAGTCCCTTCGAAGACTCCTCCAGCTCCTGCGTCATGTAGGCCGAAGTCAGGTCGAGCTTGGTGAACGTCTTGCCTCCTGCCAGCGTCGCAAATAGGTCGTCTGCCTTAGGTAGCGGGTATTGGTCCTGTAGCGAGAAATGATTAATAGTTACTTTATAATCGCCGCAAATCCTGACCGTGCCATCATTTTTGAGTACTGGAACCATCGGGCTGGCCCACTCACTGAATTCCACTGGGGAGATGATGCCCTCGCGTTGCAGCCTGTCCAGCTCGATTTCCACTTTCTCCCTCATCATGTGAGGTACCGTTCGCGCCTTGTGGTGAATGGGTCGTGCCTCTGGGACCAAGTGAATCCACACCTTCGCCCGGAAAAGTTTCCAATGCCTGGCTCAAAAAGGGAAGGAAATTTGTTAAGAACCTGGGTACATAAGGCCTCATGGACATGTGATAGCGCTCAGATGTCATCTCAGTTCCAGCGGATTTTGCCCAGCCAGCTCCTTCCAAGCAGTGTGGGGCCATCGCCCGGGACAATCCAGAGTGGCAGTTCATGCACTGTGCCCTCGTAGGTGACCTTGACCATGGCGCTGCCCAGGACAGTGATAAGCTCTTTGGTGTACATTCTCAGTTTCATGTGGATGGGGCTCAGGGCTGGTCTGAGTGCCTTGTTGCACCACAGGCTCTCAAACATCTTTTTACTCATAATGGATTGGCTAGTGCCAGTGTCCAGTTCCATGGCTACGGGTAAGCCATTAAATTTTACATTTAGCATTATAGGTGGATATTTCGTTGAAAATGTGTGCACCCCGTGTACTTCAGCATCTGCCTCCTCTCTCTGAGCCTCGAAATTGCTTTGATCCACCATGGACCGATCTTCTTCTGCCACGTGGTGGTTCGCAGGTTTTGCAGAGTTTGCAGCTCGTCTGCAAGCTCGTTGGAGGTGCCCTATTGTTCCACAGCTCTTGCAAACATACCCTTTGAAGCGGCATGAATCGGCTGAATGGAAGCCTCCACAACGCCAACAAGGTGTGAATTGCCTTGCATTCATCCTTTGTTGCGGATTCGGAGTCATCTGGGTCACCTGAGGCCTGTTGGCAGGTGCAGACTCTTGGGTTCTGCCCCTACATTTCTGCTCGCAAACACAGTTCCAGTTAATTTATGAACATTGCTAGCACTTGTGTGCTGAGAGATTTGTTTGGTGTTATCACTGGTGGACATAAACGCCTGTGCTATCGCAATGGCCTTACTGAGGGTCGGTGTCTCTACAGTCAAAGGTTTTCGTAGGATGGTCTCGTGGCCAATGCCCAGTACAAAAAAGTCTCTGAGCATTTGCTCCAGGTAGCCATCAAACTCACATTGTCCTGCAAGTCGCCTTAGCTCGGCGACGTAGCTCGCCACTTGCTGAGCTTCAGATTGCTGGCACGTGTAGGACCGATACCTCGCCATCAGCACGCTCTCCCTCGGGCTAAGATGCTCCAGAACCAGTGTACACAGCTCCTCATACGACTTATCTGTGGGTTTCACCGGAGCCAGAAGATTCTTCATGAGGCTGTAGGTCGGTGCCCCGCAGACCGTGAAGAGGACCGCTCTCCTTTTTGCAGCGCTTCCTTCTCCGTCCAGCTCGTTGGCTACAAAGTACTGGTCTAGCCGTTCGACATAGACTTTCCAGTCCTCACCCTCCGAGGACTTCTCCAGGATCCCCACAGTTTGCTGCATCTTTGCATTGGATTCGTATACTCGTCTCCAGTTATTGTGTTCCAAACACAGATGAGACTGTACACAGGGAGGTTAAAGTAACAGTGACCTCAGTCTTTAATAAGACACTCCAGAGTGAGGAACAAGCCTTAGGGGCCAGCTTATATACAGTGGTCCCAAGGGATGCTAGGATCCCTTGGGACTTCAGGGGATGAACTCCCTGGTGGCGGAACATGGGAGTGCATGCTTTACAGATACACAACAGTGAGAATGACTGTGATGCTCCCGCAGTCAACTAGCCTGACTATTAAGAACATAAGAACATAAAAAACAGGAGCAGGAGTAGGCCTCCTGGCCCCTCAAGCCTGCTCTGCCATTTAATAAGATCATGGCTGATCTGATCATGGACTCAGCTCCAATTCCCTGCGCGCTCCCCATAACCCTTTATTACCATATCGCTTAAAAATCTGTCTATCTCCGCCTTAAATTTATTCAATGACCCAGCCTCCACAGCTCTCTGGAGCAGAGAAGTTCATAGATTTACAACCATCTGAGAGAAGAAATTCCTCCTCATCTCAGTTTTAAATGGGTGGCCCCTTATTCTGAGACTATGTCCCCTAGTTTTAGTTTCCCCTATGAGTGGAAATATCCTCTCTGCATCCACCTTGTCGAGCCCCCTCATTATCTTAAATGTTTCGATAAGATCGCCTCTCATTCTTCTGAACTCCAATGTGTATAGGCCCAACCTACTCAACCTATCTTCATAAGTCAACCCCCTCATCTCCAGAATCAACCTAGTGCACCTTGTCTGAACAGCCTCCAATGCAAGTATAGCCTTCCTTAAATACGGAGACCAAAACTCTACGCAGTATTCCAGGTGTGGCCTCACCAATACCCTGTACAGTTGTAGCAGGACTTCTCTGCTTTTATACTCTATCCCCCTTGTAATAAAGGTCAACATTTCATTTGCCTTCCTGATTACATGCTGTACCTGCATCCTCACTTTTTGTGTTTCATGCACAAGGACCCCCGGGTCCCTCTGTACTGCAGCACTTTGCAATTTTTCTCCATTTAAATTATAATTTGCTTTTCTATTTTTTCTGACAAAGTGGATAACCTCACATTTTCCCACATTATACTCCATCTGCCAAATTTTTGTCCACTCAATTAGCCTGTCTAGATCTCTTTGCAGATTTGTTTTGTCCTCCTCACAATTTGCTTTCCCACCCATCTTTGTATCATTAGCAAACTTGGCTACATTACACTCGATCCCTTCATCCAAGTCATTAATATAATTTGTAAATAGTTGAGGCCCCAGCATCGATCCCTGCAGCACCTCACTAGTTACTGTTTGCCAACTGGAAAATGACCCATTTATCCTGATTCTCTGTTTTCTGTTAATTAGCCGATCCTTTATCCATGCTGATATATAGGGCCCAAGTTTCCACACGAAAAAAAACGGGCGCCCCTTTTTCGCACCTAAAATGGCGCCTAAATAAAAAATCGCAATTCTGGAGCGCTTTGCAGCTCCTTGTCTGCCTGGCGCGGCGCCTAGGGGGGTGGAGCCTACACTCGCGTCGATTTTGTAAGTGGGAGGGGTCAGGTACTATTTAAATTAGTTTTTTTCCTGCCGGCAACGCTGCGCGTGCGCGTTGGAGCGTTCGCGCACGCGCAGTGTGAAAAAAACATTGGCACTTGGCCATTTTTGTAGTTCTTTGTAGCTGTTTAATTTTTGAACATTTTTTAATAAAAGCACATTGCCATCAGCACTGAGGCTTCTTGCAACTTTCTCACTGTCTCCTTCCCCCCCCCCCTCCCCCGGGAACGAACGGCTGTTTCCTTCTCCCCCCCCCAGCTCAGCAGCAACGAACAGCTTTCTCCCCCCCCCCTCCCGCACAGCGGCAACGAACGGCTGCAGCATTCTTCCTGGCTGAAGCACTTTCACACAGGTAGGAAGATGGTTTATTTAATCTTTTCTTTGCTTATAAATGTTTATTCAGGTTGGATTTATTTGTATAATATTTGTATAAGTATAAATAAGGATTTATTGTAGAATTTAATGACTTCCCTTCCCCCCACCTCGTTCTGGACGCCTAATTTGTAACCTGCGCCTGATTTTTTAATGTGTAGAACAGGTTTTTTCAGTTCTACAAAAATCTTCACTTGCTCCATTCTAACTTAGTTTGGAGTACGTTTTCACTGTGGAAACTTTGAAATCAGGCGTCAGTGGCCGGACACGCCCCCTTTGGAAGAAAAAATTCTGTTCCAAAGTAGAACTGTTCTACCTGACTAGAACTGCAGGAAAAAAAATGTGGAGAAATGAGATTTTTAAGATAGTCCGTTCTCCACCAGTTGCTCCTAAAAATCAGGCGCAAATCATATGGAAACTTGGGCCCATTATCCCCAACCTCATGAAATATTATCTTGTGCAGTGAACTTTTATGTGGTACCTTATCGAATGCCTTCTGGAAATCCAAATACATCATCCATTATCATCATCATAGGCAGTCCCTCGGAATCGAGGAAGACTTGCTTCCACTCCTGAAGTGAGTTCTTTGGTGGCTGAATAGTCCAATACGAGAGCCACAGACTTTGTCACAGGTGGGACAGACTGATGTTGAGGGACTGGTTTGCCGCACGCTCTTTCCACTGCCTGTGCTTGGTTTCTGCATGCTCTTGGCATTGAGACTCGAGGTGCTCAGCACCCTCCCGGATGCACTTCCTCCACTTCGGGCAGTCTTTGGCCAGGGACTCCCAGGTGTCAGTGGGGATGTCGCACTCTATCAGGGAGGCTTTGAGGGAGTCCTTGTAATGTTTCCGCTGCCCACCTTTGGCTCGTTTGCCGTGAAGGAGCTCCGAGTAGAGCACTTGCTTTGGGAGTCTCGTGTCTGGCATGTGAACTATGTGGCCTGCCCAGCAGAGTTGATCAAGTGTGGTCAGTGCTTCAATGCTGGAGATGTTAGCCTGGATGAGATCGCTGATGTTGGTGCGTCTATCCTCCCAGGGGATTTGTAGGATCTTGCGGAGACATCGCTGGTGATATTTTTCCAGCGACTTGAGGTGTCTACTGTACATAGTCCATTCTCTGAGCCATACAGGAGGTCGGATATTACTACAGCCCTGTAGACCATGAGCTTGGTGGCAGTTTTGAGGGCCTGGTCTTCAACCACTCTTTTCCTCAGGCGGCCGAAGGCTGCACTGACGCACTGGAGGCGGTGTTGGATCTCGTCATCGATGCCTGCTCTTGTTGACATCCACTGGTTCCCCTCTTATCCACCCTGCTCGTTGCATCATCAAAGAACTCCAGCAAATTTGTCAACACGATTTCCCTTTCATAAAACCATGCTGACTCTGCTTGATTGAATTATGCTTTTCCAAATGTCCCGCTACTGCTTCCTTAATAATGGACTCCAGCATTTTCCCAACGACAGATGTTAGGCTAAATGGTCTATAGTTTCCTGCTTTTTGTCTGTCTCCTTTTTTAAATATGGGTGTTACATTTGCAGTTTTCCAATCCGCTGGGACCGCCCCAGAATCCAGGGAATTTTGGTAGATTACAACCAATGCATCCACTATCTCTGCAGCCACCTCTTTTAAGGCCCTAGGATGTAAGCCATCAGGTCTAGGGGACTTGTCCGCCTGTAGTCCCATTATTTTACCGAGTATTACTTCTTTAGTGATAGTGATTGTGTTAAGTTCCTCCCTTCCTATAGCCCCTTGATTATCCACTATTGGGATGTTTTTAGTGAAGATCGATACAAAATATTTGTTCAACGTCTCTGCCATTTCCCTGTTCTCCATTATTAATTCCCCAGTCTTATCCTCTAGGATACCAACATTTACTTTAGCCACTCTTTTCCTTTTTATGTAACTGTAGAAACTTTTACTATTTGTTTTTATGTTTCGTGCTTGTTTTCTTTCATAATCTATCTTCCCTCTCTTTATCATTTTTTTAGTTGTTCTTTGCTGGCTTTTAAAAGTTTCCCATTCCTCTGGTCTTTGCCACATTGTATGCCCTTGTTTTCAATTTGATACCATCCCTTATTTCCTTAGTTAGCCATGGATGGTTATCCCTTCTCTTGCAGTCTTTCCTTCTCATTACGATATATTTTTGTTGAGAGTTATGAAATATCTCCTTAAATGTCTGCCACTGCTCATCAACCGTCCCATTCTTTAATCTATTTCCCCAGTCCACTTTCGCCAACTCCGCCTTCATACCTCTGTAGTCTCCTTTATTTAAGCTTAGGACACTGGTTTTAGATCCAACTTTCTCACCCTCCAACTAAATTTGAAATTCAAACATTCCAGGAGGATCCTTTACTAGGAGAACATTTATTAATCCTGTCTCATTACACAGTACCAGATCTAAGATAGCCTGCTCCCTGGTTGGTTCTGCAATGTACTGTTCAAGGAAACTATCCCGGATACACTCTCTGAGCTCTTCCTCAATGCTACCCTGGCCAATTGCCTAGGCTCATATGGGCCAGTGGAGCATCACTGTTGACACTGAACTGCACCTTCATCATCAGTCAGCACTTTCAGGAGGGAAGGAAAAAAAATTGAAAGGACAAAAGGAACAGTAAAATTTAAATTTATTCTGATTTTGTATTTGCTGGACAGATATTCCTTCCATTGTACTACCTGGACAGCAAGATGGTGCTTGCAAGTATTCACAATTTCAAATCAAATGGTCCAAAAAATGTGTCAATCAAACTTCTTTTTCTGTTATTTTTTTCTAGAAATGTCCTTGCCGGGATATTTGCTGGTGCTTGTTGGGGAGGCTTTAAACTAATTTGGCAAGGGGATGGACACCAAGATGTAGCATTAGAAAGGAGAAATAAGGTCCACAAAGGATTGGGAGAGACAGATAGCACTAGAGTAAGAAATAATATGGTATTATTAGGATTCAGACTAAGAGAGACTACAGGAAGGTCTAAGATAGGTTTATAGTGCATGTGTATGAATGCACGAAGTGTGGTAAATAAGGTTGGTGAGCTGCAGGTGCAAATAGACACATGTGAATATGATGTTGTGGCGATAATGGAAGGCTGGCTCTAAAAAGGGCAGGATTGGGTACTAAATATTCCTGGATATGATGGGCTGGATTTTCGGTCTTCTGCCGCCCCTGTTAGTGTCCCGGAGGGGGCGGCAATGGTAGAAGTTAGCACTTCCCGGCAGGCGGCCAACTTCTAGCACATTCGGTGCCGGTTTTGAGGGGGCGGAGCATGACCGCCCAGAATTGGCGAGCCGGTGTGCAATGCCCCTGGTTGTGACACCGGCTCGATTTTTGGATCGGCCCAACCTATAGCGCTCCGTAGAACGCTCTGGTGCGAAGGCATGTGGAAGCTGGTGTTCCAAGCTGTAGCGGCCACAGTGAGGTAAGTAAAGTCGACCTGAGGTAAGTGTGATTGATTTTTTAAATTTTTTTACGATTTATGTTGTGGTGACATGAGTTATTTATTGGGAATGTTTTTGGTGGGTTTTTACAGAATTTTTTTCCCCCCCCGAGGCTTCTTTTAGGTCGCTCCAAGGCTGGCACTTTAGCTCAGGATTTTCAGCCTGTCTAGCACCCTAAAAGAGGTGCGCAACGCCTCCGTTAGCACTCCGCTCCAAACTCAGAGCCCAGCTGATGAATTTTGTGGCGGCAGACACAAACCATTTGGCGGCACAAAATTTACTGTTTCGCCAGGATTAATGCCGCCACAGAGGCGCGACCGAAGTTCAGCTCCAATGTGTTCAGGAAAGATAGGGAAGGAAAGAAAGGAGAATGGGTGGCAGCATTGATTAAGGAGAATATTACAGTGCTGGAGAGAGAGGAAGTCCTAGAGGGGTCAAGGACAGGATCTAGTTGGTTAGAGTTGAGAAACAATAGACGTGCCATTACACTACTAGGTGTATTATACAGGCTGCCAGAAGTGGGAAGATTCTAGAGGAGCAAATTTGCAGGGAAATTACAGAGGTGCAAGAACGATAAAGTAGTGATAATGGGGGACTTCAACTATCCTAATATAGATTGGGATAATAATTGTGTAAAGGGCAGAGAAGGGGAAGAATTTCTGAAGTGTGTTCAGGGGAACTTTTTTCATCAGTATGTTTCCAGCCCATTAAGGGAGGAGGAATTGTTGGATCTGGTTCTGGGGAATGAGGTGGGTCAAGTAGAGCAAGTGTCATAGAAACATAGAAACATAGAAAATAGATGCAGGAGTAGGCCATTCGGCCCTTCGAGCCTGCACCGCCATTCAATGGGTTCATGGCTGAACATGCAACTTCAGTACCCCATTCCTGCTTTCTCGCCATACCCCTTGGTCCCCCTAGTAGTAAGGACTACATCTAACTCCTTTTTGAATATATTTAGTGAATTGGCCTCAACAACTTTCTGTGGTAGAGAATTCCACAGGTTCACCACTCTCTGGGTGAAGAAATTTCTCCTCATCTCGGTCCTAAATGGCTTACCCCTTATCCTTAGACTGTGCCCCCTGGTTCTGGACTTCCCCAACATTGGGAACATTCTTCCTGCATCTACCCTGTCTAAACCCGTCAGAATTTTAAACGTTTCTATGAGATCCCCTCTCATTCTTCTGAACTCCAGTGAATACAAACCCAGTTGATCCAGTCTTTGGGCGGAGTGGGTTGTCCGCCCTCCACCCATTTCGCCTCGGTTAAATCTGGAAGTGGACGGGCTGGAGGCCGGTTGGGGTCGGGATTCAGATTTCTACCACTTTAACCTCCCACCCAACCCAAACCCGCCTGTTTTTGTGGTTAAAATTCCCCCCACCCATCACCAATGTTAAACTGACTGGCCAGGTTTATCCTTCTCCCCTTTTTTGAACAAGGGTGTAACATTTGAAATCCTCCAATTCACTTTAAGTACCGCTAGCCTTTCTAGTACCTCCTCTTTATCTATTTTTATCTCATCCAGTATCCTGGCAACCTCCTCGTTTACCTTAGCTTTGACAAAGTTCTCTTCCTTGGTAAACACCAATGCAAAGTATGCATTTAGTATCTCAGCCATGCCCTGTGCCTATACCAATAGATCTCCATTTTGTAAGGGAACATTTCGGGAACAGTTATCAACAAGTATGGATTAATTAAGGAAAGCCAGCATGGATTTCTTAAAGGCAAATCATGCTTAACTAACTTGATTGAGTTTTTTGATGAGGTAACAGAAAGATTAATGAGGTCAATGCGGTTTGATGTGGTGTACGTGGACTTCCAAAAGGCGTTTGATAAAGTTCTACATAATAGGCTTGTCGGCAAAGTTGAAGGCCATGGAATAAAAGGGATAGTGGCAGCATGGATACGAAATTAGCTAAGTGACAGGAAACCGAGAGTAGTGATGAGCTGTTGTTTTTCGGACTGGAGGAAGGTACACAGTGGTGTTCCCCAGGGGTCCGGACTAGGACCACTGTTTTTCTTGATATATATTAATGACTTGGACTTGGTGTACAGGGCACAATTTCAAAATTTGCAGATGACACAAAACTTGGAAGTATAGTGAACAGTGAGAAGCATAATGATAGACTTCAAGAAGACATAGACAGGCTGGTGGAATGGCGTAGATGTGGCAGATGAAATTTAACGCAGAAAAATGCAAAGTGATACATTTTGGTAGGAAGAACGAGGAGAGACAATATAAACTAAAGGGCATAATTTGAAAAGGGAGGTGCAGAAACAGAGTGACCTGACGGTATATGTGCACACATCTTTGAAGGTGGCAGGGCAGATTGAGAAAGCGGTTAAAAAAGCATACGGGATCCTGGGCTTCATAAATAGAGGTCTAGAGCACAAAAGCAAGGAAATTATGATGAACCTTTATAAAACACTAGTTCGGCCTCAACTGGGGTATTGTGTCCAATTCTGGGCACTGCACTTTAGGAAGGATGTGAAGGCCTTAGAGAGGGTGCAGAAAAGATTTATGAGAATGGTTCCAGGGATGAGAGACTTCAGTTACATGGATAGACTGGAGAAGCTGGGGTTGCTTAGGGCAAAGAAGGTTGAGAGAAGATTTGATAGAGGTATTCAAAATCATAAGGGGCTAGACAGAGTAGATAGTGAGAAACTGTTCCCATTGGCAGAAGGGTCGAGAACCAGAGATTTAAGGTGATTGGCAGAAAACCAAAGGCAACATGAAGGAAACTTTTTTCACGCAGCGTGTGGTTAGGATCTGGAATGCACTGCCTGAAAGGGTGGTGGAGGCAGATTCAATTGTAGCTTTCAAAAGGGAATTGGATAAGTACCTGAAGGAAATAAAATTGCCGGGCTACAGGGAAAGGGCGGGGAAGTGGGACTAGCTGAAGTGCTCTTGCAGAGAGCTGGCATGGGCTCAACGGGCCAAATGGCCTTCTGCAGTGCTGTAACCATTCTACGAAATAGTAACTATGGGCTGCAATTTCCTATCAGCCTGCCAGCGCCCGATTGCCGCTCAAAAGACAATTAAGATTGGGATGATTATCGCTGACGAAAAAGCCGCCCCCCAAAAATTAAAAGATCCACCAAGCGAAAAACATGGGCCTTGCACCTCCAATCTGGGTGAAAATTTAGGGTCGATTGGGCGGTTCCTAAAGAAAATGGGCGATAAATTTAAAAATCACTTAAAAATTTACCCCGAGGCTGCGGATTGGGCCTAGCAGCAGAAAAACACTAAAAATAATTTTTCAAAAAACATCACATAAAAAAATCATAAAAACATTCTCAAGATCCTTTCAAACGAAATCATCACAAGCAGATTTTTAAAATAATGAGTAAAAAAAAAATTACTAACTTTTTCTTGCAGAGCTACTCAGCTACCGCCCAGCTCCGCTGATCCTCGTGGGCTGTTTTTATCATACTTACCTACGGGTCACCGCTCAGCCAAACATCGCGCCAGGGCGATCTGAGGACGGTGCACGCTGGCGATCTGCCCCCCAGTGGTACCTTGAAACCGCCGGTGTAACTCAGATAGGAACTTTTTCACTTACCTGCTTATCACCCACAATGGCCAATACTGCCCAGAAATCGGGCAGTAAGCCATTGGAAATTCTAGCCCGATGAATTTTAGTCACATATTAAAGGAACATTCTTCTGCAAGAAAATGACGTAGAAGTGAATTTCAAACATAATAGTTGGCACATTTTGCCGGTAGCCAGTGTATAAAAATAAAATATAAATGATTAATCTCTTACATTGCATGACCCAAAGTGCTCCCTCCTCTGAGTCAGTAGGTTGTGGGTTCAAACCCAACTCCAGAGACTTGAGCACACAGGGAGTGAATTATATCCGTACTTCTCCCACTCTGCTGCCGTATTTTCCGCCAAAGTTACAGCGGGTGAAACTGTGAGGAAATTCCACACCCTAATGTAAACTGACATTTGAGTGCCATACAGAGGGAGTGCTGCATTGTTGCAGGTACTGCCTTTCGGATGAGATGCTCTGTCAGCCCTTTCAGATGAATGCAAAAGATCTTGCGGCACTTTTTCAAAGATGAGCAGAGAGTTCTCCCCGTGTCCAGGCCAACATTTGTCCCCCAGCTAACAACATCAAACCAGATTACCTGATCGTTAATTTGATTATTTGTTTGCACACATTGAGAGACATTTTTGTCTCACTACCATCTTGGGCAGCAGTGGAGCCAAGCAAAGTGGCTAGTTGCGTCGATTGACCGTTGCATTGATATTTGTTATGTTTTTCAGATGGACCAGCATCTTAGCGGCCACAGCTCCCATATGAACCAAGGGGGAGCCTTCTGCATAATTGTAAATAGAGGTCGTGACACTTGTGCCCCTGCCCGCCTAACCACTGCCACTTCCTGTTCCTGCTCATCAGGGACAGTACAGGTCAGGGGACCGCTCCACTTGGAGCGATAGTTCAAGGGATCAAAGCTGCATGGAGACTCTGGAGACGTTTATCGACTGGTCGCTTGTGAATTTTTCACCTTAACTGAGCTGAAAGATTGTGCAGTTGCTGATGTAGATTTGTCGCTAGTGTTGCCTGCTCCTCCAGAGTGTTGCTTCTGTCCTGATGCTAACTATACCTGCCCTTTCAGTTACACACCCTTGACACGTGGTCACACTGACTGATTTCTCACCTCCTCAATGACCATCTACCAATGGGGAGCATGTTTTGTGCATTGTAACTTGAGCCGACCTTGACAATCGATCAGGTCCCATGCTGACTCCTCTGAGTGCCCGCCACGCACACCCTGCCCGCCCATTTACAGCACGCACACGAAAATCAGCCCCAATTTGTCTTTGCATTTGCCTATAAAACAACTGTGATTACACTTCAAAAAGTAACAAATTGGCTATGAAGCATTTTGGGATGACTTGAGGACATGAAAGGCACTGTACGGTTGTAAGCTCTTTATTTCTCTTACATCAACAATTCCACCAATTTCTGTATAGTACAGGTACAGCGTCGAAAATCCGAAAGCCTCGGAACCGAGGCCACTCCGGATTCTGTGTATTTCCAGACTTCGGAACGTCTTTCCGGCATCCCGAATCCGGCAACGCCTGGGCCAAGGTAGGTAGGTAGGGGAGAGGAGGGGATTCAGGCAGCCGAGTGGTGGCGGGGGGTGGGTCAGCCCAAGGCGAGGGCGAGGTCGGCGCAGCCCGAGGTGGGGGAGAGGTCAGTGGGTGAGAGTTCGGCGGGGGAGAGGTCGGCGGGGGAGAGTTCGGCGGGGGAGAGTTCGGCAGGGGAGAGTTCGGCGGGGAGAGTTCGGCGGGGGAGAGATCGGTGGGGGAGAGGTCGGTGGGGGAGAGGTCGGTGGGGGAGAGGTCGGCAGGGGAGTGTTCGGCGGGGGAGAGTTCGGCGGGGGAGAGATCGGCGGGGGAGAGGTCGGCGGGGGAGAGGTCGGTGGGGGAGAGGTCGGTGGGGGAGAGGTCGGCGGGGGAGAGGTCGGCGGGGGAGAGGTCGGTGGGGGAGAGGTCGGTGGGGGAGAGGTCGGTGGGGGAGAGGTCGGCGGGGGCGCGTGGTGGGGAGAGTTCGGCGGGGAGAGTTCGGCGGGGAGAGGTCGGCGGGGGAGAGGTCGGTGGAGGAGAGGTCGGTGGGGGAGAGGTCGGTGGGGGAGAGTTCGGCAGGGGAGAGGTCGGTGGGGGAGAGTTCGGCGGGGGAGATGTCGGTGGGGGAGAGTTCGGTGGGGGAGAGGTCGGTGGGGGAGAGGTCGGTGGGGGAGAGGTCGGCGGGGGAGAGGTCGGTGGGGGAGAGGTCGGTGGGGGAGAGGTCAGTGGGGGAGAGGTCGGCGGGGGCGCGTGGTGGGGAGAGTTCGGCGGGGAGAGTTCGGCGGGGGAGAGGTCGGCGGGGGAGAGGTCGGTGGGGGAGAGGTCGGTGGGGGAGATGTCGGTGGGGGAGAGTTCGGTGGGGGAGAGGTCGGTGGGGGAGAGGTCGGTGGGGGAGAGGTCGGTGGGGGAGAGGTCGGCGGGGGAGAGGTCGGCGGGGGAGAGGTCGGCGGGGGAGAGGTCGGCGGGGGAGAGGTCGGCGGGGGAGAGGTCGGCGGGGAGAGGTCGGCGGGGGAGAGGTTGGCGGGGGAGAGGTCGGCGGGGAGAGGTCGGCGGGGGAGAGGTTGGCAGGGGAGAGGTCGGTGGGGGGGAGGTTGACGGGGGAGAGGTCGGTGGGGGAGAGGTCGGCGGGGAGAGGTCGGCGGGGGAGAGGTCGGTGGGGGAGAGGTCGGCGGGGGAGAGGTCGGCGGGGGAGAGGTCGGCGGGGGAGAGGTCGGCGGGGAAGAGGTTGGCGGGGGAGAGGTCGGTGGGGGAGAGGTCGGCGGGGGAGAGGTCGGTGGGGGAGAGGTCGGCGGGGGAGAGGTCGGTGGGGGAGAGGTCGGCGGGGGAGAGGTCGGCGGGGGAGAGGTTGGCGGGGGAGAGGTCGGTGGGGGAGAGGTCGGCGGGGGAGAGGTCGGCGGGGGAGAGGTCGGCGGGGGAGAGGTCGGTGGGGAGAGGTCGGCGGGGGAAGAGGTCGGTGGGGGAGAGGTCGGCGGGGGCCCGAGATGGGGGAGACGTCGGTGGGGGAGAGGTCGGCGGGGGAGAGGTCGGCGGGGGAGAGGTCGGTGGGGGAGAGGTCGGCGGGGGAGAGGTCGGTGGGGGAGAGGTCGGTGGGGGAGAGGTCAGCGGGGGAAGAGGTCGGTGGGGGAGAGGTCGGCGGGGGCCCGAGGTGGGGGAGATGTCGGTGGGGGAGAGGTCGGCGGGGGAGAGGTCGGCGGGGGAGAGGTCGGCGGGGGCCCGAGGTGGGGGAGATGTCGGTGGGGGAGAGGTCGGCGGGGGAGAGGTCGGCGGGGGAGAGGTCGGCGGGGGAGAGGTCGGCGGGGGCCCGAGATGGGGGAGACGTCGGTGGGGGAGAGGTCGGCGGGGGAGAGGTCGGCGGGGGAGAGGTCGGCGGGGGAGAGGTCGGTGGGGGAGAGGTCAGCGGGGGAAGAGGTCGGTGGGGGAGAGGTCGGCGGGGGCCCGAGGTGGGGGAGACGTCGGTGGGGGAGAGGTCGGCGGGGGAGAGGTCGGTGGGGGAGAGGTCGGTGGGGGAGAGGTCGGTGGGGGAGAGGTCGGTGGGGGAGAGGTCGGTGGCGGCCCGAGGTGGGGGAGACGTCGGCGGGGGAGACGTCGGCGGGGGAGAGTTCGGCGGGGGAGAGGTCGGCGGGGGAGAGGTCGGTGGGGGAGAGGTCGGTGGCGGCCCGAGGTGGGGGAGACGTCGGTGGGGGGAGGTCGGCGGGGGAGAGGTCGGCGGGGGAGAGGTCGGTGGGGGAGAGGTCGGTGGCGGCCCGAGGTGGGGGAGACGTCGGCGGGGGAGACGTCGGCGGGGGAGAGTTCGGCGGGGGAGAGGTCGGTGGGGGAGAGGTCGGTGGGGGAGAGGTCGGCGGGGGAGAGGTCGGCGGGGGAGAGGTCGGCGGGGGAGAGGTCGGTGGGGGAAGAGGTCGGCGGGGGAGAGGTCGGTGGGGGAAGAGGTCGGTGGCGGCCCGAGGTGGGGGAGACGTCGGTGGGGGAGAGGTCGGCGGGGGAGAGGTCGGCGGGGGAGAGGTCGGTGGGGGAAGAGGTCGGCGGTGGCCCAATACAGGGGAGAGGTCAGCAGCAGCCCGAGATGGGGATCCTTTGGATTCCGGATGCCCCCGCCACGAATCGTCCCAGTGTCTGGATTCCAGAACAGTACAGATTCCGGAACTTCGGATTTTCGACGTTGTATCTGTACCAATGGACTGTAGTTTGGGTGACGTCATCAAAACCAATTGGTTACTGACTCAATAGGGATTATTCCCAGTGAGGAGTGGTGTATCCCAGAAAATTGCGGGCTGTGTGCCAGTGATTTCTCAAGATGCACATTCTGTAAGTGCTACTCTCTGCTGGGAGCGCCATATGACAACAACAACTTTCAATTATATAACCCCTTTAATGTAGTAAAACATCCCAAGGCACTTCACAGGAGCGTTATCAAACAAAATTTGAGTCACATAAGGAGATATTAGGACAGGAGACCAAAAGCTTGGTCAAAGGGGTAGGTTATAAGGAGCATGTTAAAGGAGGAGAGAGAATCATGCCTCATATTTGTTGTGGCTTGAGTTTCAGATTCTTTTCCAATTTCTCCCTCATTTACTGGTACATGGTTCCATGAGCAATGTTTGTATTGCTTTAGGAACTAAAAACATCACTGGAACCCTTTGCTATAGTCTTTACTAAACAGCGATGTTTCAGTATTTGCCTGCTTCTACCACAGAGCCGGTGTCAGTCTAATGAGGAACCAGTACTTGATGGCTGTGTAAACAGCCAAATAGATTCCAGCTCTGATGTTCCTTTCCATAACCTCAGGTGCTTATGGAAAGGAAAATGGACGGAGATTACACCTGGTCACCGCCCCCTTTACAGTTCATATCTCCTTCCTGGCTCCATCATTTCCAACATGAATTGGGTTCCTGGGTACTAAGCCAGGTAGAAGTGTGGCATGATGGACACAAAAAGCTGCTGCTCTTTTTGGAAATTGGCTCAGGCTGTTGCTACACTACAGATATCTGCCTGAGCCAAGTGTCTGTAAAGTTGGTTGTGAAGTTGGCAGCTAAGGTATGCTGATAAAACTTGGATTCGTGCACAGAATGTTTTCCAGGCAAATAATTGTTAATGTTATGAGAGAATGGGCAGATATGTTACTTCCCCCATAAAATTGAAAAGATTCCATGTAATCCATCTAATGGACTGTCTGGGCACTATTACATACATAAGAACATAAAAACATAAGAATTAGGAACAGGAGTAGGCCATCTAGCCCCTCGAGCCTGCTCCGCCATTCAACAAGATCATGGCTGATCTGGCCGTGGACTCAGCTCCACTTACCCGCCCGCTCCCCATCACCTTTAATTCCCTTATTGGTTAAAAATCTATCTATCTGTGATTTGAATACATTCAATGAGCTAGCCTCAACTGCTTCCTTGGGCAGAGAATTCCACAGATTCACAACCCTCTGGGAGAAGAAATTCCTTCTCAACTCGGTTTTAAATTGGCTCCCCCGTATTTTGAGGCTGTGCCCCCTAGTTGTAGTCTCCCCGACCAGTGGAAACAACCTCTCTGCCTCTAGCTTGTCTATCCCTTTCACTCTTGGATTCATATTGGACTTGGGTTATGGAACCCAATATGAAGCCAATTTTGTTGTGGGATAACCTACTAGAGATGATCTCACACCTTTCAGCTTTATGGCCCTGAAATTCCGGTCGGAGGCTTCCCGCGGGCAATTGCCTCCAACAAGAGAATTTTCCCGAATGTCATTGGTGGTCCCGGAGGAGCGTAGGATTCCGGTGGGGAGACCTTCTCTTCCCGCGCTGCGAAGCGCGCTCCCGTTCTCCAGGTTCCCATGCAGAAGATGCAGTCATGTGTGACTGTTCAACCAATCAGGTAAGGTATTCTCAATTAATACCAATGGGAACTCCGTATCTACAATTTCTCATTTTTTTTTCTCAATTAATAGCAAACACAATAACACCAATTAAAAAATAAAAAACACGCCTCACATAATTAAAGTTAATTGAAATGAAAGTTAATAAATATCTTAGAGAAAAAATATTCTCGCGTTTTTAAAAAGTTTTTTAAATTATGGTTTAAAATAAATTTAACGTACTGAGCAGGGTTTTTAAAAATAACATGTGTATTTTAAATTTTATTTTTTATGTTTTAAGTGCGTTTTAAGACTCTTATGCCTGTGTAAAAGTCGGCCATGCGCCTGCTTTTATCAGGCGCAAGAGTTTTGAGGACATTTGCTGGGCAAGATATGGGTAAATACCGCAATCTTGCCCTTGCAAATTCCCTCACTCCCGATGTGCATGAGATCTGTCAAGCTGGAGCTTGACAGATCGGAAAAGCCAGTTTTCAGCTCATGCGCATTGTGCGCTGAAAACCGGCTCTTCCGATGCCTTCCCAGGTTTGTAGAAACTCCAAACGGGGAGACCAGAATTTCTGGGCCCATGTGTCACTTCAGGGCCCAGCTGCCAAGTTATGCATTAAAGGCGTATCATATATAATTTTGTATCAATACTACAGCAATTGCTCTGTAAGGGTCTTCAACTCAACAACTTTGTGAAGGTACCTTTGTAAACTTGAGGAGCCTTACCTTACTGGATACATTGAAGTTGAGTTGGTCCTGCAATAATTTGGGAGATTTCTGTATTATATTTTGCATGACTTTAGATGGACATGGTTAGTGTGATTTAAAAATTAGTTTACATTTGCTGTAGCTGAAAAGGAGTCCATTTGTTCTGTGTGAGAAGAGAGACCCATACTCAAAACCTGCCGGATCGATACACAGATTCAGTATAAGTTGGCTAGCCTTCTTTGTTAGTATCACTGCCTGTACTCAGAAACTAATTGGGTCAAGTGTTGCTTGGTGGCTGGGCAGACTCCCTCTCAATTGTTAATAAGAAAATAAGAACATAAGAAATAGGAACCAGAGTAGGCCATACGGTCCCTCGAGCCTGCTCCGCCATTTAATAAGATCATGGCTGATCTGATCATGGTCTCAGCTCCACTTCCCCACCCGCTCCCCATAACCCCTTATCCCTTTATCGTTTAAGAAACTGTCTATTTCTGTCTTAAATTTATTCAATGTCCCAGCTTCCACAGCTCTTTGCGGTTCCACAGATTGGGGAAAATAAATTAATGTATTATTTCTAATGGCTGACCCATGAAGCAATGTGTTAGAGAAGAAGATAATTAGTGTCTTAACATTTACACCTATGACATGAAGCACTTCTTCTTGCACAAAGACACTGTCCTAGCTGCTCAACTTCCATTCCTTTTGCTTGTGAAGTTGAAGTTAGTAAGGTCGACGTAGAAATCAAGTTTCCCATCAATCACCACATCGGGAAGTCTACAAAACCCGTTCTTTCCACAAGTCGTGCAGATTGTCAGACACTGTAAAAAATATGTCTTAAAGAAAATATTTTAATTCAAGTTTAAGGATTCTATTTTTATTGTTTTCCCAGTAATTGTACCATCATTAACTTGCTCTATCTCATTGCTTCTGCCCATTAGCTTGCTTAAATAAATGTATTGGGTTTGGCGTGAACATGACAGGAGAACACGTCGGGATCCCACCTAATTTCAGAATATTGTACTATAATTCATGCTATGCAACTCACAACACATATAAAGGCACAGGTTTTGATCCATGGGAGATTCAGGCTACTTATCAAACTGGCTTTCTGCTATCAGCACAAAAAAAAGAGTTGGGGGATAAAATATATCACAAAAGACCCATCAGTGATTGCAACTGAGGAGAACCCATTCTGCAAGGGTGTGCTCCAGTAAATTGTGAAACTATAAAATAGATCTGGACTGCTGTCACTGATCATCTTAATGATCTTCTTAACCATTTTTACTTTTTTAAGCAAGTCTATAACTTGAAGTAGAATGAGCTAGAAGTAGTCAAAAAGTTCTACTCTTCGACATACTTACAGAATTCTATGGCCCAGAATTTGCAGTTGTCGTGACGGCTGTCAGTGTTCACTGTCATTACTCTGTAAAACTGACAGCAACTTCTGGCATCCACACATGCGCGGTTAAACGCGGAGATCCTGAAGTTGCTGTCAGTGATACCTTACTCCTCCACGGGGTGCACTGTTGCAGTCTTCACAGATAGAATCAATTAGATATCACTGATTTGACGTGAACTTCAACTTTTTACACACTATTCTCGCTGTAAAAACCTTTTGAAAAAGTTAAGTCTTGTTGAATGAAGTGCAACTGAGTTTTAATGGTGTACTAAGTTGTAATTACTGCTGTACAACATCTCTGGCTCTGGAAAAACTATTTTAAATTGTGGAATGTCATTCCCTCCATTCCATGATAAAAATTCCATATATTTATAGATTATTTAAAAAAATAAGTTTGTTTATGATATTTCAGCTTCTACCTTAATTCCATGTATATATCCCAAACTTTATTTCACATTCTGTAAAATTATTAAAAAGTGAATGCATAAGATTGCTTTTTACTTCCTGGTTTGCTGTCTGAGAATTCTTCAATGTGATTGGCTGCTCAGCCTGCTTAACGACATCATTGTTGCTGGACACCGCAGACCCTCTATAGATGAAGCCATCACATTGGAAAAGGGGAAATCAACGTCATAGAGCCCGCAAAAACTTTCTGGGCAGCTTTCTTCGAGGTGAGCGGCGAGCGCCGTCACTTAGCCGCTGACCACAAAATCCGGCCAATGTGTCATAGGAAGACCAATTATCAATGAAAACCTCTTTAGTCTAACATTTAGAGAAAATAAGAATGGACCCGTAATTTGCGGTCAGCAGCGAAGCAAAGGCGTTCGCCACTGGCCCAGAAGTAGGCTTCCTACAAAGATCTCATGATCTCTGTGGTGAGAAGTTTGGCTTTTACAATGCTCAATTGAGATCAGTGTAAGATAATGGGGAATTCCTAGAGCAAGCTGCTTTGACGTCAACAGTTGTCTAAGCAGCCAGTCACAATGCAGAATTCTCACAGACCAGGAAACAAGGAGTGAAGAAGCTCCTTTTATTTTAACTTTTAAAAATTCTTATAGATAGCATAACAAAGATTAGGGCTTTCATATGGGGAAAAGGTAAACCTGAACTAAATATGAACGAATTTAAAAAAAATATAGGACCAGAAATTCGGTATCGGCCAGGTTGGGGAGTTAAATTTTGAGAGGTTGGAAGTTTAGCGCCAGGCGCTAATCAATCTTGCTGCCTGCTAAATTCAGTCTCAGCGGTCAAAGAATACAGGGGAGTGCTAAATCAGTGTAGGTGAGTGGCGTTAGGCTCCAAGTGATCACGAATATGAGATGTGTAATCAGCAGTGAGCATTGCTGAAAGCGCCTTCCAGCCATTAAAGCAGAGGGTCACTAGAGTCTGCACACCAGCCCCCAATGATCCGAAGAGTGCAGAACGATGATATGCTGTGGGATGAAATGCAAAGTCCTTTGATGGCCCGCATCACTCCAGGGACTAAGCAGCCTTTATTTGGCTGTAGATACATCCTGCGCTCTCTGCCACTCATAACTGATCTTTGGAATGGAAGTTCCTCGACGGCTGGGGTGGGTCCCTTTCAATAGCGCTCCGCCAGCCGCCAGCCGGCTCGTTCATGCCTCTGCTCCCTGGTACTGTCAGCGCAAGGCGTAAAGCGGGGGGGACGCTACTGAAGTTTGCAGATGGAGCGCCCAGCAAGCGTTGTGTGCTCGCTGATGTCACAATATGCATGACGAAAGGTGCCGAGCATTAACCGTTATCGGCGGCGGTACAGGGCCGGTGAATTTGCCGTGCGGTGCGGGATTCACCCCACCGCGGCGCTACTGCCTGAGCGACCCATTAGCACCCCGCCAAATGCTAACTAGGCATGCTAACATGCCAAATTTCTCCCCCATTATTTTTTTTTACGTTTCTTAAAAGTTGTAATTTTTATTAAAATGGAGACATTTGACACTCCACAAATGAAAATTAGTTTTTCAGCACCTTAATGTTTGTTAGCAATTAATCTTACACTTACACTTAATCCAACAAGGTCTAACTTTTAATCGGGTATTTTTCAGCGATATTAGCGTGGATTTCCCTGATTTCAGGCTATGGGGTGGGGTGCACAGCGTAGCCAGTATCAGAGCCATGAATTACTGACCTCAACTTCAGGATTTCCGTGTTCGGATGCGCATGGATGCGTATGCATTAATCCTGAAGTAGTGGTCTGCTTCAAATGTGTACCCACTGCAAATTCCGGGCCATGAACTTTATTGCTTGAATGCCTAATTTACTATTCGAGTAGTTAGAACAATAGTCCACAGCTATCAAGAAGTCCATTTTGTACGCAGTAATAATCTGAAGGAAGTTCTGCCATGATTTTTTGGTAACCAGATGTGAGTTGAGGGGTTCTGCTCATTGCTTGTGCTAAAAAATGAGAAGTGAAGCATAATCTTTTCACCAGGTTGCTTAATTCTAGATTCAAACCTGGCTATTACAGGCCCACATGGGCTCTTCGTTTGCACTCCTTGATACTGAGATGTTCCACATGAATTTTCTGAGCATTTATTCACACTGACTATGAAGAATTACAATCTTTCTGCCTTTGAGAACTAGACCTTTGATCACTGAGCATTCTTCTCTGTAATTCCAGTAATACATGATTTCCAAGAAGCATCACTCCTTTTGCTAAGGCCTTCCATTTTGTATACTCAGTTAGGGAATGTGCATGACTCTGCCTTTAGCAGTCTGCTGTCTGATCTGCTGAAGTCTCTGTTCAGACACTGGTAATAATTCTATCAAACTGTATACATATAGGGCCCGAAATTCATTGACATACCACCCACTACCGCCCGCTTACCGCCCAAAAACACAAGTTTCGTCAAAAATTACCGCCAACATACCGTCCGGTAGCAGTTTCATCAGTGACATACCGCCAGGCGGTATGCACACTGCCCACTCATTCAGACGGCCCACATACCGCCAAAAGTGAAAGTTTCATGGCATACTGCCGACATACCACCGGAATTGCATACCGTCCTGGAGAAAGTGCTTTTAAGTGTATCTTAAGTGGGCGGTATGTACACAGAGCTGACAGGTTTGTTTGATATTACATAGAGCTTTATAGTTCGCCACAGTTTGATGTATTTTTTAATGGATTGTAGTATTTTCTAGTCTTAGGCAATAATATAAATGGTATAATAAAGCCTTATTTACTCCTTTATTAATGAACTATAATAAAAATGTTATTAGTCTCTCTCACCCCCCCCCAGTCTCTCTCATCCCCCAGTCTCTCTCATCCCCCAGTCTCTCTCACCCCCCCAGTCTCACTCACCTCCCGGTCTCTCGCAGCCCCCCCAGTCTCTCTCACCCCCCAGTCTCACTCATCCCCCCAATCTCTCTCACCCCCAGTCTCTCGCAGCCCCCCCCAGTCCCTCTCACCCCCCAAGTCTCTCCCCCCCCCGTCTCTCTCACCCCCCCAACAGTGATATCTCCCCCCCCCCCCCCCAAGCGATCCCCCTCCCCCACAGCGATCTCAGCCCAGCAGTTGCTGGCCTCTCGTCGGTGCCTCTCGGGGGGTGGAGCTTGACAGCTGCGTGTGCAACTTAGGAGCCGAAGATTTCTGAGTCGAAAGGCCTCCTCCACCGGCCACCACCCACTGCACTCCGCCAGTCCATCAGGTACGCGTGCGATATCCTGTCAAAGGCCTTCTCCTGGTCCAAGCTGATTAAACAGGTGTCCACCCTCCTGTCCCGCACATAGGCGATCGTATCCCTGAGTAGTGCGAGGCTATCAGAGATCTTCCTGCCGGGGACAGCGCAGGTTTGCTCCGGGTGGATCACCAGCTCAAGAGCAGACTTGACCCTGTTTGCGATGACCTTTGACAGGATCTTATAGTCCACATTGAGCAGCGAGACGGGCTGCCAGTTTTTGATTTCCTCCATCTCCCCATTCTGCTTGTAGATGAGGGTAATGATGCCTTTCCTTATTGATTCTGACATGCTGCCGGCCAGAAGCATACCCCTGTACACTCCCATCCAGTCCCACAGAGCCGAATACAACTCGACCAGTAAGCCGTCGCTTCCGGGAGTTTTACTCGTCACGAGGGACCGGACGGCCTTTGTCAGCTTGTCAAGAGTTAGTGGGTGGTCCAGACTCTCCCGCTCGCTGTCGTCTAAGACCTCTGAGATAGACGACAGGAAGGACTGGGAGGCCGCGCGGTCTATGGGCTTGACGTCGTACAGCCCGGCAGAGAAAGATTTGCTGATCCTCAGCATGTCAGGCTGCGAAGACGTCACAGAACCATCTTCTTCCTTTAGGCTAGTGATCACAGAGCTCCCCCTGTGTACCTTTTAGAAGAAGAAACGCGAACCCGTCTCATCCTGCTCGACAGAGCGGACTCTGGAGCGGAAGATTATTTTGGAGGACTCTGAGGCAAAGAGCGAGGCTTGCTGGCCCTTCACCTCTTGAAGTTCCTCCGCGACATCGACCCCCATCGACTGCAGCAGGAGCAGATTTTGCATACTCTTTTGGAGTTGGGACAATTCCCTCTGTCTCCCTCTCGCCTCCTGAACACCTTTGAGGATGAAGAACCTCTTGATGTTTGTCTTGATTGTTTCCCACCAGTGCATCGGGGAATCACAGAGGGGTTTTACGGTTCTCCAACCTTTGTAATCCCTCTTGAGTTCCTCAACGTTTTCCGGGGTCAACAGTTTCACATTGAGCTTCCATATCCCCCTGCCAATTTTCTGGTCTTCTTGTGGGAGGCAGTCGGCCAGTAGGAGGCAGTGGTCAGAGAAGAACACCAGCGTGACGTTGGTGGATCTGACCTTGAGCGTGTGGGACACAAACAGGAAGTCTATTCTGGAACGGACGGACCCGTCTGGTCTCGACCAGGTGTATCTGCACAGTGCTCCATCTGCAGGGTTGCTGAAGACGTCGCACAGATTGGCATCTTTTACCACATCCATCAGGAGTTTGGATGTGGTGTCCAGTTTGCTGTCGGCTCTGCTGGATCGTCCAGTCACATCGATGATGCCGTTGAAATCACCGCCCAGAACGACCGGTCTGGATGTCGCCAGCAGCAGTGGGAGCTGCTGGAGGAGGGTCAGCTGCTTGCTTCTGAGAGGCGAGGCATACACGTTAATTAGCCTTAGAGGAACATTTTTATACAATACATCTGCTACGAGGAGGCGGCTGCCCACCACCTCCTTAACTTCAGTGATGGTGAAGTGGCCTCCCCGCAGCAGAATGCCCAGGCCGGAGAAACGGCAATCGTTGCCTCCTGACCAGACCGAAGGTCCGTGGGACCACCATTGCGACCACTGCCGGTAACTATTGAAGTGCGGCACGTTAATGGATGCAATCTTTAAACCCATTTTTAAATTGGTGATTACAATCCAAACATTACATTTCGAACACGCAGTCCTTTGGCTCTGTGGCCTGTTCCTGTATACATAGGTTAACTTTAAACTTTTCTACTGCACCTTGGCTGAGATATGGGTTGTCCTCTGCCTTGGGGATGGTTCAACCAGGGGATGCCAGCAGTGTGGACGGGGGCTCCTCCATGTCAACTGAGCTACCCTCGCCTGGTGTTGGTTGTTCCTTGTGTGCATCCCCTGTGGTGTCGTCGCTCACAGCGTTCAGGAGCTGGGGTGCATCTGTCTCTTCGTCGCTCCCGGAAATCCGGAGTGGTGGTAAAAAAATTATGCACCGCCCGGGAGTCACCAAAACACAAGTTGGGGCCCTAAAGTTACTTCATCATCATGGTAACTCTGGCAATCTGGGAACTCTGGCAATTTAGTCCCACAGCCTAGCTTCTCCCCATAACCATGCAAATGAGTTCTCTTCAAATACAATTGCCTTTTGAAAGTTCCTATGGAATCTGATTTCACCGCTCTTTTAGGTAGTGCATTCCAGATCATAACAACCCTCTGTGTAAAATAATTTCTCCTCGTCTCCCCTCTCTAATTCTTTTGAAAATAATGGTTATTAACCCACATTCCTTTAACTATCCTTTTACTTTTGATATGTTTATAAAAGATTTTGGGGTTCCCCTTTATGTAACCCACTAATCCTTTCTCATGCTCTCTCTTTGCCCTTCTTACATCCTTTTTCAATTACCCCCTGCATTCTCTCTATTCCGCCGGGTTTTCTATTGTATTGTGTACCTGATATTTGTCATAAAAGGGAGCTCTAGCTTTGGATACCCTCTTTCCTTTTTATGGAAATATGTCTGGTTTGTACCTGAAGTATCCCTGCCTTGAAGGCCTGCCATTACTAATTTACTGTTTTCCTGGCTAATCTTTGTTTCCAGTCTACCTGTGTGAGATTCCTTCTCAAATCACTGAAATTGGCTCTGTTCCAGTTGGATATTTTTACCTTTGATTTTTCTTTTCCCCTTTTCATAACTAATTAAACCTAATTATATTATGATCACTATTACCCAAATGTTCTCCCACTGCAACACATTCCACTTGCCCTACTTCATTCCCAGAACTAGATCCAGAACTGCTTCCTTCCTCATTAGGCTAGAAACTGATTAAGGAAGTTCTCCTGTATACATTTTAGAAATGTTCCCTTGCCTTTTACTCTGTTTTCCCCCTAGTCTAGATTAGGGTAATTGAAGTCCCCAACTATTACTGCTTCCTATTATCTTTACATTTCTCTGAAATTTGCGGACAGATTTGCTTCTCCTGATTTGGGGTCTTTGGTAAACACCCAACAATGTAACAGTCCTTTCCTGTTCCTTAACTCTAACCAAATATATTCAGTCTTTCAACCCTCTAGTATATCATCCCTCTGTAAAACTGTAATAGTATCCTTGATCAATACTGCCACCCCCACCCCCCCCATCCCTGTCTTTTTTCCTTTCCTATCTCTCCTGAATGCATTGTAGCCAAGAGTGTTTAGTTCCCATTCCTGCCCATGTTTAAGCCAGGTCTCCATTACAGCTATTATATCATAAGAAGAAATTACGGCAGATGGGCAAAAGCTTGGTCAAAGAGGTAGGTTTTAAGGAGTGTATTAAAGGAGGAAAGAGAGGTAGGGAGGCGGAGGGGTTTTGGGAGGGAGTTCTAGAGCTTAGGGCCTAGGCAGCTGAAAGCATGGCCACCAATGGTTGAGCAGTTGTAATCAGGAATGCTCAAGAAACATAGAAACATAGAAAATAGATGCAGGAGTAGGCCATTCATTTGAGGAGCGCAGAAATCTTGGGGGGTTGTGAGGCTGAAGGAGATTACGGAGATAGGGAGGGGCAAGACTACGGAGGGATTTGTAAACAAGGATGAGAATTTTGAAATCGAGGCGTTGCTTAACCGGGAGCCAATGTAGGTCAGCGAGCACAGGGGTGGTGGGTGAACAGGACTTAGTGTGAGTTAGGACACAGACTGCCGAGATTTGGATGACCTCAAGTTTACGTAGGGTAGAATGTGGGAGGCCAGCCAGCTGTACATTGGAGTAGTCAAGTCTAAAGGTAACAAAGGCATGGATGAGGGTTTCAGCAGCAGAAGAGCTGAGGCAGGGGCGGAGACGGGCGATCTTACGGAGATGGAAATAGGCGGTTTTAGTTATGCCATGGATATGTGGCTGGAAGCTCATTTCAGGGTCAAATATGACACCTAGGTTGCAAAAAGTCTGGTTCAACCTCAGACAGATGCTCGGGAGAGGGATAGAGTCAGTGGCTAGGGAAGGCAGTTTGTGGTGGGGTCCAAAGACAATGGCTTTGATCTTCCCAATAATTAATTGGGGAAAAGTACTGCTCATCCAATGGTGGATGTCAGACTAGCAGCCTGACAATTTAGAGACCATGAAGGGGTTGAGGGAAGTGGTGGAGAGGTAAAGCTGGGTGTCGCCAGCGTACATGTGGAAACTGACACCGTGTTTTGGATTCGGATAACACTCCTTGCCTTAACAGACATGCATTCCAACACCATGCTAGTCGGCTTTGCTTTTTTCCTCCATTTAATTCCTGTTCTTTCTGCACTATTCTTTGTTCTGTTGCTGTTTGCCCCTCCTAGTTTTATATGCACCTTGACTCTCCTCTCTGCAGTTACATCCTGGTGCCCCTCCATGTTTCCATGAAACTCCTTTGGTAAGATGCCATCCCCAGACCCAGTGTAGACCAGGCCAATACCAACTTTATTAAATTATTGAATCAGCATGCTAACCCTGCCTTGCACAAACCCAAAATTCGGGTCCTGGGGCTGAGTTTTCATTACCATTCTGTGCTGGTTTTTTGGCCTACGCTGTTTTTTTTTGGAGCAGACTAAAATCTGCAAGTATTGCTGAAGTTTTGGCACTATCCTAAACTACTTACACTTGATTTTTTCAGTTCCGGTTTTTTGATGTCACTGGGGGTGCCGGCTGCCAGGTATGACATTTCTGGCCATTTAAGCGAGTTTGGCCAAGTAGGATTTTTTTCAAAAATGGCACAGTGCATCGTTCTGAAAAATCTTACCTGTACTTAAGGAAATCAGCGCAGAGAAGAGAAAATCGGTGCAGAGAAGACGCCATTGTTTTAGCGGAGCTGAAGACACGACACCGGGGCAGGGGGCCTTTCGGCCCGGGATAACAGCGGCACTGGGACTCAAAAAAGCGGTAACCGAATGTGCGATTGTGTGTGGAATTAAAGAAATAAATATTGCAAAGTATGATAGTTTGTCGTTACAATCTTCCAATAAACTGAAGTGAAGAGACCTTGGCAATGGTAATATGTACCTGCATCTGTCTTGCTGCATCTTTGTATGTTTCACTTTGCAGTCTCAGCGCTGCAGTGTGTCCCTCGTTACCCTGGCAACCGCAGTTTTTCGGTGCATACCTTAAGCTCCACCCACAGAGCTTAAACCAATCTGCGCCGCTCCAAAATGAAAGGTTAGGTCAGCGAAACTTGGAACTTTTTTTTGCCGCAGTCGGCCACTAAAAAATCGGACATACCTCTACAACTGCACCACAAATCGGCCATGTGGAAAATTGACCCCCTGATCTTTCAACTCTCTCTGACAGGGAATGATGTGTGGAACCGGTTGATCATAAAAGGGTAGGGGAGCAGGAGAAAATTAAGTCTGGCAAAAAGTTGTAGTGGTGATTCTTTGCATACAGCTACTATTACAATTTTATCATTTGCAAATCTAACTTTGCAGGTCTTAAAAATGTGGATAAAGGTGCAACATTGGATTTAATACTTCACTAAAATCAGGATAACAACATTTATTTTATTCTATCTCAGTTGTTTTCATTCTCTTCTATTCGTCAGAAACAACTAACAGACTTATAACCTGTTTGCAGGAAATGAGCATGTACATCTCATGTGACTCTTTCACTGCTGTGAGTGAAGAAACAGTTGCAGGGCCAAAGAAGGTTCTCCTGGTTCCATGTGAACATTGCAGGAAAGCAGTGCGTGGTGTTCAAAAACAGCAGGGCAAGTAGATGGAATTGTGAAAAATGCTTCGAACATTGCATTGGTTCAAGTTATCAATGCCTGCTCTTATCTCGGTTAACCCGCTGAGGTCTGAGTGGCTGTACCGGGGTTATTGTAGATGGCACTCAATGCCAAGGCCTCCCCCGTCTACTGAACCTACACCATGCCTTGTTTGGACCTCCTTCCCTCAGGGCCAAAGAAGTGGGTTCTCCTTGGTCAGATTTACAACAAGAATGCCTCATTTGAAGAGTTTATAAATTTGGAGGCTTGGTGACCTGAACGATCAGCAGCCTCACTCACTCCAGTGATGGAAATTACTGCTGACAGAAAATGACAGGCCTAATTCTTTATGATGCGGTCGCTACTTTATGACTAAAGCAATGCTGCATTTCCCTCCCCTCTGAGGGGGGCCCCCAATATAGCAGGCACATAGCATTTGGAGCCCACCCTGAATGTTTAATGGAGTCACCCTGGCAGGCAGAAGTGCAGTCCCAGTGCACTTCAGGTGGTGATGCCGCCTCAAAAGGAAATCCAGGCCTACTTATTTTCAATACAATTTGGTGGACATTCCAGTCGAACAATATTAGTCCATTTTTATAAAACTGGATCGTGCTCTTCAGAAATGGAAAGAAATGTTTAAAAATGTAGCATCTTTTGTAAAGTTCCAAAGCATTTCTTTGCTTGTCAGTATCCTAGTGTGTTTATTTTTTTTTATTTTTCTTCTTCCAACCAGTCATTTTTCAGAGAGGACAGGGCAGTTAAAGAGCTATTTAGAAAACACGGCCGCCTAAATGATCCTTTGTTGTGGAGATGTATGAATGGCATTTTGTGAACTGTAAAGCCACTTTCAGTCTGACAGCCCTGTAAAGTAGTCATTGATCTGGGTGTACAGTCACTGGTGGAAACCGTCTGTTTTGCTGCACATGATGTCTGAGAATAGATCCCTGTCTACAGTGGGCGACATTACTGGATATATCTTACCCCAAACTGTTTGCCTGAAATCATTCACAATAAAGGCTATACAAAATCAACTGAGTTGGCTGAATAAATGGGATAGGTTTAATATCTGCTTGAGGATCAATATTCTCGAGCAACTTCTTTGTCCCTGACTGTCACTTCAACCCATAACACGGTTACAGGGGCTCAGTAATGTTTCATTCATCAGAAAAAGCCAACATGCAACAACATACTGGTCAGCTTATCAGAATCTCATCATATGTACGGAGCCATAAATATAAGCTAGTCACTAATAAATCCAGTATGGAATTCAGGAGAAACCTCTTTAGCCAGAGAGTGGTGAGAATGTGGAACTCGCTACCACAGGGAATAGTTGATATGAATAGCATAGATGCATTCAAGGGGAAGCTGGATAAACATATGAGGGAGAAAGGAATAGAAGGATATGCTGATATGCTGATATGGTGAGATGAAGTAGGTTGGGACAAGGCTCATGTGGAGCATAAACACTGGCATAGACCAATTGGGCTGAATGGCCTGACTATGTGCTGTAAATTCTATGGGGGAGAAATTCGGGTGCGCCCCATTTGAAAGTTTTGAAAGTTGAAAAAAATTAGGTTACAAAAAATTTGGTGTTTGCGCTCCAGGAAGGAAGTGTAGTGCTAAATCAAGCACTCCACTTCTTTCCTGGAGCACTACAGGACATAGGCGGGCGATAGTTGTGCAGCACAACACAATGGGCTGTGCAGCGTTGCACGTTCCAAGGCTCCTTCTCTGCCTCAAAGGGAAGGGCCATCGTTGCAAGCTCTGCATTGGGAACAGTGAGCTGGTCCCCGACGGCAGCCGCGCTCCAGCAGAGTGCCGGGGGCTGATCAATCGTCGCCGAAGAGGAATCCAAAAAATTGAAAAGCACCATTTTTTAAATATTGAGCTTACGTCCCCTTTAACTTTCGCCTCTGAAGCCCCCGGCCTCCCAATCAACGCCTCCTGCAGTTGTCAATCTTTCCGCCCGGCGGTGCTGCATGAAGCGGAACTGAAGTTCTGGTCCTGGGCACTACCGAGACGATGTGCACAGCAATGGCGTCACAATCTCCAGGCAAATGAGATCGGGACGCAAAGTCCTACCAACACCGCAAACCTCCCACCGAAGTTAGCGGGAGACGTTCATCTCGCTGCGCCCGGTCGGTTAATGGTTAGCACCCCGTTATCACCCCCCGGAGACAAAGACAGGAAGCGCTAAAGCGGCCAATTTCTAGGACTGTGTATTTCTATGAAACAGAAAAGAAAATAGGACGGGGTGTATAACAGGCTGCTGATTCACTATCACCAGTTTTGCTACCACCCAAGAAACATTTCACCCCACCCACTCCTCAGTACTGAGCGGTGCACCCGACTGAAAACTCCCCCTTAACATAACTTTCAGATATAAAAATGTTGTTGTGAATGAACTATTTAGGAGTACAAAGTTAGCAACATGAAAATTGCCCAGGTCAGAAGGAGTGAATCAAATGACAAACAGCACTTTTGATATATTCACTGGGACTGGTGTGAAGTTGAAAGGTGAATATCAGTGTGTATTTATGTGGGTCTTTAACACAGAAGAACATCCCATGGAGAGGGAGGGAGCAACAACAATAAACAGAAATAGTTAACAGGAAGGATTGCCTCGGAGTGTTAAACTAAACCCAGGTGGAATGAGGTGGGTTTTGAGAAGAGGTGGTTTTTAAAGGTGGAGAGCGAATTAGAGAGGTGAAGGGGTTTAGAGAGAGGGAGTCCCAGAAAATGGTGCAGAAGCAGATGAAGACGTTGCCAGCAATGGTGGAGAGCAGGAAGGAAGAGAAGCAAAAAGGGTCAGAGCTGGACGACTGAAAGGTGCGGGAGTGGATATAAAGATAGGGAAGGTTCCGGGGAAGATTGGGTAGGGATGTGCAATGGAAAAACGCATTCAAAAAACACATTTATATACTGGCATAGACCAGCTGGGTTGAAGGGCCTATTTCTGTGCTTTACATTCTGTGCAACATGAAACAGGTCACGTTCAGCCCATTGAACTTGCTGAAACCAATTTTCTGGCACTTACTCAAGGTGATTATGGTTCCACGGGCACCAGTTGCCATCCAGTACCCTGCCCAAGTGGCTATTCTTCATGTGGAAGCTTGAGCCAGTGATTTATGGCAAGCTATTTGGCATGGAGCGCGTCACAGCTCAGTCCAATCCTCTCCTCACCCAACTGCAGCATCACCAGGCAGCAATTAGAAGTGGGACCTCACTTTCTCCTCACAAGCCCAGGGGCACCGCAATCAATGGTAGCCTCGCTATTGATGCCCCAAGTGAAATCAATGTGCCTGCTCTATCAAATAGCTCCTGTCCACTTTGTACCATCTCCGCTCATTTACATAATCTTCTGAAAGACTTTGAGCAACCACAAACAAAATTCCCAAGATAAAGCTCGGTGAAACTTCGGTCTGATTCGTGTAGGTGATCTGGTAAAAGTGCAGTAATACACAGGCGCTCTTTGCTAATCTGAGTCCATGTTTCTGTTTATCAACCACTAGTATTGCAATTTTATTTCAACGGTATAAAATATTGGAAATTGGAATTACTGTAAAACAAAATGAAAAATATAGAAAATAATAATTTGGAGCGTTAAAGTGCACTCGCAGTGTCCTTTGTTATTTGAATTTATAAACTAGTGAAATGGTACACACTTATTGTATCACCTTCAGAACTACAGTGCACAGGTGTTCTGGTAGGCCAGTGGCTGACTGCTGTTCCCCACATGCACAAGTACCTCCACAGCATGGATGACGTTGATTATTTCTCACTTCAGTCACTCACTACATGTGATAACCAGTCATTCCCACTGAGCAAAGAGCAAGGAAGGCTTTGTCCATCCTGCCCAGTTTAAGTGGTATCTCATTCCACCCAAATACTGAAGGTCTTCAGTGCCAACTGAGCCTGCTTTCTGGCCAGAAAAGAATATGAAGTGATGTTAAAGCCTGCAAAGGACAAAATTGCAGAGAGAAAAAAAATCTTTACAACTAAAAATTCCATCTGTGATTGTAGGCAATGAAGGGATAGCATATGTAAATAATTTTTTAAAAGTCAATGTAAAATATTTATGTGTGTGCTATTTTAATTTATTAAAGTCTTTATTAAATGAAAATACCTATACCTTCTACAAGAAAAGACTTCCAGACATAATTCGCATTTTGGTTCGGAGCAAATGAACAAACTTATCTATTGTACTTTTTTTAAACTTACGTTATTGCAGCATTAATTCCCTTTAGCAAAAATTATATTTTTGAATCCTTAGATTACATTTAATAAATATCACTTCAGCAACTTTAAAAAAATAAATCATCTGTAACGAAAGGATGCCTTTTCAAAATCATTTAGTTCAATGCACGTGGTGCTTCTTTCTGTACCATCCAGGTCAATTTATTTCTGCTCTGTACTCTCTTATACCGTCAAACAATAGTTTCTTCAGAAGCTGAAGAGCAGACTGCATTCAGCCTGTAGTATCAATCCAGAGGTGGCCTTGAATGCTTTCTCAAATAATATGTTGTCATTGGAAATGAATTTCCTATCAACAATGCTCCCTTTATCAGTGAGCAAGTCAGCTCTTAGGAAAATTAATGTAAAATTAATAACAGGTAGGAGTTCTTCAATACATTGTATCAGACAATGAATCAGTGTATCATACACCGAGGCTGCAAAATATATATACATCTTGAGTACAAAAAAAATGTTAGGTCTGTAAGGTTCAACAACCAAGGTTTCCCTCATAGTCTTCAATTCTGATTGAATTCAAATGTGTGTTTCTCAACAATAACTGCAACATCTTGTAACTGATTTCTAAAGTAATGCTGTCACTGCAGGTCAAAGAATAGCGTCCATAACATAACTGCTTACTCTTACAGTGACTATCAAAAATGAAACACTCCTTGGTTTTACCCATTGTCTATTAGTTTCTTTTATCCCCACGAATACAAATTGGATGCAGTAACATCTCTGCAGTACTTTAGTCAGATTTAGACATGTTAAATCAGCAGCTGCTGTTGATATAGAATGATGCTCATTAAATCTAACTCAAGTCCCTCATTTTAATTGTCAGTCCTCTTGACCACCAACCCTCCCAAATTCCCCCCTCCAAAACCCCCAAAAAGTAATGCTGGGCAAATCCTCGGATTAACCCGACAGCCCACCCCACCCAGATTCATCAATATTAATTCATTATCTCTGGTGTTATTGATCAGTAAAAATTTGCAGTACTGTATGATCAGCTTCTATAAACCCAATTGCAGGAACAGATATTAAATAAGCCTTTCAATTGCTCCTGAAATCAGGTAAGAAGAGATAGCTAATATCACGCAGCTCATAGACTCTGCATCTCGCTGACCCCAGCAACCCATACAGCATGTTCTGTTGTTGATGGCCATTGCCACTTCCCCAGTCCTTTTCTTCCTCCTGTAGCTGCAGCTAATTGTTCATGTTTGGTGTCATTCTGTGGAAAAGGCTTGTCTGTCAGACAGAAGCGTCATTGTTCTTCAGGCTACTTCCGGCAGCAGAAACCGGGAAAAATTAACCATGTTCCTGTTGTTAAAAAGTAAGCTTTGTGAGTTCTGCCCAGTAAAAGCAACAGAAAGTTAATAAAGCTGATGGGAAATACCACCAAAGCCCATCCAAAAGGTTAAAAGGATACTCATCACCTATTGTGAAGAATTAACTTCTTTAATTTTCCTGGCTATAGAGGACAAATAGAGAAAAAAATGTTTCAGAAATAAATGTAAAACTATTTATAATGCAGGGGACAAGTGCCATTAAATAATAAGTGCTAAAATACAGGAGTGTTTAAAACAGTTTGTGGGTCCCACTAGATAATACTGTTATTGGTTTAAATGGACTGTACAAAAAAATTATCGCAAAGCTTTTTTTCCCATGTTTTTTGTACTCCAATCAACTATTCCATGTCTGATCAATCAACAAACATTTCCTCGTTGCTGAAGAAAGCCTTTATTAGCACGTGAACTGTAATATTTCTGCACATTGTAGAGACTAGTGCGTAGCATCCCTCGAGAAGGATGGGAAAAGGTTAGATTTACAATTTACAGAAATCAAACCTGGGGGGCAATTAGCAGACAATTATGCTAACCTTTCTCACGCTTCCCAAGAACACCAGGGTATTAAAGGATACAGTCCAAGGAGGAAGCAATATGGCTAACACTAAATCAAATTACTAATACAACTGAATCCTGATAAACCGTAACTAGTGCACCATGAAATTTAGTGCTAGGACCAGGATTATGCTAGGATTAGGCATTCTGTAAACTGCAGACAAAAAATGCTTATTTGCAAATCTGTGTACTGCCGGCCATCATTCATTGTGCAATTCAATCTAAATAGAAACAAAATGAAACAAACCACTTAAATATATGATTTAGACAAAAGAGATCAGACTTCTAAAATGTGCTAGTGTCTCTGTGAAGCTCAACACTTAGATTTGGCAGCCTTCCCGGATTCTCTGGGAGTCTCCCTGAATTGAGGGTTGATCTCCCAGGTTGATTTCCTGCGAGAATCCCAGGAGAAAAATCTGCCAAGCCAGCAAAGCAGATCGCTGCTGCTGTGTCTGGAACTGTCACTCAGTCAAACACAGAGATGGGATTGTTATGACCTGGAGTGCACTGCCAGAAAGAGTGCAAAATGAATAGTAACTTTCAAAATGGAATTGGAAATATACTTAGAAAAAGAAAAAAAATGCAGGGTGATAGGGAAAAAGCAGGAGAGTGGGACTAATTGGATCGCTTCAAAGAGCCGACACAGACACGAGATGGGCCAAATGGCCTTCCTCTGTGGTGTATGATTTTATGATCAACAATGCTTTCCCTCTCAGTCTGCTCCCTTCCCGTTCCCAGATTCTTCTTGGGTTCCTCACTTTGAGCATTGGACCCAAATGCACATATACGGCATTCAAATTTCAACCCTAGCAATAGAGTTATTTCTCTAACACTATAGATGCTGGGTAAATAACTCCACATTCCACAAAATTGCATTGCTTTCATAACCCCCCACCCCACCACCACCTCCATTCCCCCTGCCGGACCTGTATGCGCTGATGTCACCAGCCTTGCGAACCAATGAAAGCGCATGCAGACAGCAAGAGGGGCCCCCCTTTCTTGCCCCAGTATCAGGATGAGTGCATGAGTCCCAAGGGAAACAAGAGGCCTTGAAATTGTAAGAATAATATATATAATTTTAATCTACATGAGAGTTAGTGTTTTATGATTAGTCAGTATGAAATCTGGTCAGATAATTTTATTTCAACTAATTGCAATACTGCAGTCTGACTAATTGCACGTAAACAAATTTATTTCAGGCTCAAATGATTCTGGTTCAATGTCAGATCAGTGGTGTTACTATCAGCAAAGTGTGACATTTGTTTACCGGTGTAAGATCTTACATCATGGATTACATCATGTGATCTAACCTTAGGGTTGCCAATCTGGAATTGTTTCTGAGCCTCCAGGAATGGTAGATGAATCTCCCGGCACTGCTGCTAACAACCCAGGAGAAAAGCGGAACATTTCACCTGTGGTTTGTGCCTGCCCACTTTCTTCGCCGGCTCGTGGGTGGGCTTCCAGTTCGCAGAACTTCTCGCACAACTGCTGGCACAAAACCAGGAGCAAAGAAACTCAACTATAGGGGCACAAGTGTTATAAGCTAGATGCAATAACATTTTGAAACTGTGGGGAAAGTGTCGTGATCAGAAGTCACGGGGTCCAGTGTTGCATGATCAAGTTGTGTGTGATAACATGTCAAGTGATCAAACCTGACATCAGTAGTGGGGAAAATGTTGGAATCAATTATTAAAGATGAAATAGCAGCGCATTTGGAAAGCAGTGACAGGATCGGTCCAAGTCAACATGGATTTATGAAAAGGAAATTCTGCTTGACAAATCTTCTGGAATCTTTTGAGGATGTAACTAGTAGAGTGGACAAGGGAGGACCAGTGCATGTGGTGTATTTGGACTTTCAAAAGGCTTTTGACAAGGTCCCACACAAGAGATTGGTGTGCAAAATTAAAGGATATGGTATTGGGGGTAATGTACTGACGTGGATAGAGAACTGGTTGGCAGACAGGAAGCAGAGAGTCGGGATAAACGGGTCCTTTTCAGAATGGCAGGCAGTGGCTAGTGGGGTGCTGCAGGGCTCAGTGCTGGGACCCCAGCTATTTACAATATGCTTTAATGATTTAGATGAAAGAATTGAGTGTAATATCTCCAAGTTTGCAGATGACACTAAACTGGGTGGCGGTGTGAGCTGTGAGGAGGATGCTAAGAGGCTGCAGGGTGACTCGGACAGGTTAGGTGAGTGGGCAAATGCATGGCAGATGCAGTATAATGTAGATAAATGTGAGGTTATTCACTTTGGGGGCAAAAACACGAAGGCAGAATATTATCTGAATGGCGGCAGATTAGGAAAAGGGGAGGTGCAATGAGACCTGGGTGTCATGGTATATCAGTCATTGAAAGTTGGCATGCAGGTACAGCAGGCAGTGAAGAAGGCAAATGGTATGTTGGCCTTTATAGCTAGGGGTTTTGAGTATAGGAGCAGGGAGGTCTTACTGCAGTTGTACAGGGCCTTGATGAGGCCTCACCTGGAATATTGTGTTCAGTTTTGGTCTCCTAATCTGAGGAAGGATGTTCTTGCTATTGAGGGAGTGCAGCGAAGGTTCACCAGACTGATTCCTGGGATGGCTGGACTGACATATGAGGAGAGACTGGATCGACTGGGCCTTTATTCACTGGAGTTTAGAAGGATGAGAGGGGATGTCATAGAAACATATAAAATTCTGACGGGACTGGACAGGTTAGATGCAGGAAGAATGTTCCCGATGTTGGGGAAGTCCAGAACTAGGGGACACAGTCTAAGGATAAGGTTAAGCCATTTAGCACTGAGATGAGGAGAAACTTCTTCACTCAGAGAGTTGTTAACCTGTGAAATTCCCTACTGCAGAGAGTTGTTGATGCCAGTTCGTTGGATATATTCAAGAGGGAGTTAGATATGGCCCTTACGGCTAAAGGGATCAAAGGGTATGGAGAGAAAGCAGGAAAGGGGTACTGAGGTGAACGATCAGCCATGATCTTATTGAATGGTGGTGCAGGCTCGAAGGGCCAAATGGCTTACTCCTGCAACTATTTTCTATGTTTCTATGTTTTCCAGGACTATGTTCAATGAGAGTAGAACCCTATCACCATTAGATTGGTTATATTTAGCATGCTGAGCATTGAAAACATTGGGGATTCAGGAATGATACTTGAATCAGGAATAATATTGAATGGGATGCGGTTCAGTACATTGGAATTCCATGATTGGAGTTATTTGGAGTCAACTGGAGAGTTGTAAAGACCAAAATACACATTTTCCTTGACATGCAACATCCACATTTTCAAGCTGGTGTTGTCAATTGAAAGGATGTCAACAGGCAAGTACAAGAACTTCAAGTCATTCTATTATCTGATTTTTTTTTTGTGCAAAATCATACACATTAGAAATCCCAACAAGAATTCATTTGTATCAATTTGAAAAAGCACTTTTATAATACATACTCCTGCATTCACCACTCAGTAGAAATGCATATTTATAGCAAAAGCAAAATACTGCGGATGCTGGAAATTGAAGTAAAAACAGAAAATGCAAGAAATACTCAGCTGGTCAGGCAGCATCTGTGGAGAGAGAGAAACAGAGTTCACATTTCAGGTCGATGATATTTTGTCAGAACTGACGAAGGATCACCGACCTGAAACGTTAACGCTGTTTCTCTCTCTGCAGATGCTGCCTGACCTGCATATTTATAACAATTCTTTACCTATACAGCAGCTGGCTAAAACCTTTTTTAAAGTATCTCTTATAGACTTCATGTAAATAGGACTGTTTAAAGTGGGCCGCGATTCTCCGCAATGATATTGCCCACCCCACATATCCAGTTATGGCAAAAGGTCATCGACCTGAAACATTAGCTCTGTTTCTCTCTTTCCAAAGATGCTGCCTGACCTGCTGAGTGTTTCCAGTATTTTCTGGTTTTATTCCATATATCTTCTGTCATCATTTTCTTTTCCATTATCCCTACTGGCTGAGAGAGTTTGTTTCCTACTAATGGAGAAAAAAAAACATATTCACAATGTGCAGCAAGAGTGAAACAGCTCTATAACATACAATGATTATAATGCTATTGTTTTTTATTGGGGAATATGTATAAACTCGAAGTGGATTAACATGAAATAATTCAAAAACGACGGTGTGCTCTCAAACTAATTCCAGTTTTACCACTGGATGAAATGTGTGGACTGCGACTTGTACAGTTTAGGGTTTCAGATCAGCTAAATGGGAGAACAGAGGATTGGGACATTTTTAAAAACCAGCAAAGGATGACTAAAAAATAATAAAGAGAGGGAAGATAGAGAGTAAATGAGCAAGAAATATAAGAACAGATAGTAAGAGCTTCTACAGGTATATAAAAAGGAAGAGAGTAGCTAAAGTAAACATTGGTCCCTGAGAGGATGAGACTGGGGAATTAATAATGGGGAACAGGAGAATGGCAGAGACTTCGAACAAATATTTTGTATCGGTCTTCATGGTAGAAAACACTAAAATATCACAATAATGGATAATCAAGGGGCTAAAGGGAGGGAGGAACTTAAAACAATCACTATCACTAAAGGAAAAGTACTTGGTAAAATAATGGGACTAAAGGCAGACAAGTCTTCTGGACCTGCTGGCTTGCATCTCAGGGTCTTAAAAGAAGTGGCTGCAGAGACAGTGGACGCATTGGTTGTAATCTACCAAAGTTCCTTGGATTCTAGGAAGGTCCCAGCAGATTGGAAAACTGCAAATGTAACACCCCTATTTAAAAAAAGAGGCAGATAGAAAGCAGGAAACTATAGACCAATTCGCCTAACATCTGTCGTTGGGAAATTGCTGAAGTCCATTATTAAGGAAGCAGTAGCGGGACATTTGGAAAAACATAATACAGTAAAGCAGTCAGCATGGTTTTATGAAAGGGAAATCATGTTTGACAAATTTGCTGGAGTTCTTTGAGGATGTAACGAGTAGGGTGGATAAAGGGGAACCACTGGATGTGGTGTATTTGGATTTCCAGAAGGCATTCGATAAGGTACCACATAAAAGGTTACTGAACAAGATAAAAGCTCACGGGGTTGGGGGTAATATATTAGCATGGACAGCAGACTTGCTAACTAACAGAAAACAGAGAGTCGGGATAAATGGGTCATTTTCCGGTTGGCAAAGAGTAACTAGTGGGGTCTCACAGGGATCAGTGCTGGGGCCTCAACTATTTACAATCCATATTAATGTCTTGGATGAAGGGACCAAGTGTAATGTAGCCAAGTTTGCTGATGATATGAAGATGGATGGGAAAGCAAATTGTGAGGAAAACACAAAGAATCTGCAAATGGATATAGACAAGATAAATGAGTGGGTAAACATTTGGCAGCTGGAGTATAATGTGGGAACGTGTGAGGTTATCCACTTTGGGAAGAAAAATAAAAAACTAATTATTATTTAAATTGAGAGATTACAATATGCTCAGTACAGAGGGACCTGGGAGTCCTTGTGCATAAAACACAAGAAGTTAGTATGCAGGTACAGCAAGTAATCAGGAAGGCAAATGGAATGTTGGCCTTTATTGCAAAAGGGATGGAGTATAAAAGCAGGGAAGTCCTGCTGCAACTGTACAGGGTATTGGTGAGACCACACCTAGTGTACTGTATACAGTTTTGGTCTCCTTATTTAAGGAGGAATATACTTGCATTGGAGGCAGGTCAGAGAAGGTTCACTAGATTGATTCCTGAGATAAAGGGGTTGACTTATGAAGAAAGGTTGAGTAGGTTGGGCCAATACTCATTGGTGTTTAGAAGAATGAGAGGGGATCTTATTGAAGCATATCAGATATTGAGAGGGCTCGACAAGGTAGAGAGAATGTTTCCAGTTGTGGGAGAATCTAGAACTAGGGGCATAGTTTAAGAATAAGGGACCACCCATTTAGAACTGAGATGAAGAGGAATTTCTTCTCTTAGAAGGTCGTAAATATGTGGAATTCTCTGCTACAGAGAGCTATGGAGGCTGGGTCATTGAATATTTAAGGTGGAGATAGACAGATTTTTGAAAGATACGGGAGTGAAGGTTTATGGGGAACGGGCGGGGAAGTGGAGCTGAGCCCAAAATCAGATCAGCCATGGTCTTATAGAATGGCGGAGCAGGCTCGAGGGGCCGAATGGCCTACTCCTGCTGCTATTTCCTATGTACCTAAAGACACTGTGCCACTCTGCCAGACAGTTTGGGGGATGATGCCATCCAAAACAGCAACAAATTTGCAGAAGTACAAATGGTGGCATCAGATACTCAGCAACTACACTGTCGTATTGGAAAGATTTACCAACTTGATTTATTTGTTTGCAATCAAGCAGCTACAGAGGAGGTAGAATAAACGAGGATTGCAATCACTTAAAACAGAGATATTGAACTTTAGAAAAAAACTATTGCCCTGGTACTCTATTAGGATATTTGCAAAATTAAAAACATCTCAGAAAAAAACAGAGGAACGTTCATCTTCTTTCTTTCTCCAAGAGGCAGAACAGAAGTAAAATAACGCTGCTCACCAAACCTGTGGCTGACTTGGATACCAAGACACAACCTGCAAAAAAAAGAATTTTTCACATCATTCAAAAAATGAATCTGGTCCATTGTCATTACGGGCTGAGAGATTGAATTCACCTCATCAAAGCAGAGTATGACAGGTGACTCAATAGACTGGTGCCGAGCGAGGAGGCAAGAAGATTAGCAGGGCACTGATATCATTATTTCCGCCTATCAGGGATTCAGCAGGGAGGCGATTGTAATTTCTGGGTTTATTAGTCCGCACTCTGAGGGAGAAAAATGAATGATAAACCTCATGCTGGCAGCTAGGCATTCGTGCAGCAAGTGCTGTCATAGTGACACTTGCAGAAAGGCAGCGCGGATACATCCTCATACTACAGTAATGATATTTACATCTTCAGCCTTATATAGGAACATTTGTACAGAGTTTTGGTCAGACCCCATCTGGAGTACTGCGTTCAGTATTGGACACTAAATCTCAGGAAAGATATGTTGGCTTTATGCCTGGAACGTGCACCTGTATTTAACCATACATATGATGCAAGATAGAATAAACATTATTAATTTATTTGTACATTTGTTTTGAAGAATAGTTGCATGTTAAATATTCCTTTTCTGTTATTCCTGGTGAAAATTATATTGGCAAAATTTTCTGGTATATTTGTACAAAATACTTCCTTTCGGACAATCCTTGTTGCTAGGTTACTTACTGAAAATCAAGTGCAATACTTAGGACATAGGATGTATTGTATCTTCAATAAACACATTTCACAATTCATTACATCACTCCTGACCAAAAGGCTGTGTCCGTTAATTGCATAGGATAATGGAATTTTCTTATTTTTCTCTTTCTTTTGCTAGTTCTAAAAGAAAGATTTACATTTCTACAGCACCTTTCACAACCTCAGAACATCCCAAAGCGTTTGCAAGTGTAGTCACTGTTGTAATGTAGGAAACGCAGCACCCAATTTGCACACAGCAAGGTCCCGCATGCAGCAATGAGATAATGACCAGATCATCTACTTTAGGTGTTGGTTGAGGGATATATGTTGGCCAGGGCACCATGAGAACTCCGCTGCTCTTCTTTGAATAGTGCCATGGGGTCTTTTACATCCACCTCAGAGGGCAGAAGGTTTAATGTCTCAACCGAAAAATGGCACCTCCGATAATGGAGCACTCCATCAGTGAGGCACTGGAGTGTCAGCTTAGATTACATTCATAAGTCTCTGGAGTGTGCCTTGAAGCCACTGCCTTCTGACTCAGAAACGAGATTGCTATTACTGAGCCACAGCTGACAACCGGGCATATAATTGGCAAATGAATTTCAACACAGATAAATGTGTGGTATTACGTTTTGGTAGGAAGAATAGGGAGGTCACTTATTACTTGGAGCGTGTGAGTTTGGGTGGGGTAGAGGAGTAAAGGGATCTCAGAGTACAAATACACAAATTGCTAAATGTAGCGACACAGGTTAACAAGGCCATAAAAAAGCAAACCAAGCACAAGGGTTTATTTCTAGAGGAAGAGAATTGAAAAGTAGTGAAGTTATGCTAAACTTTTATCGAATCTTGGTTAGACCACACTTGGAGTACTGCATACAATTCTGGTTACCATATTATAGAAAGGATATAGATTTACAGCGAAGATTTACAAGGATGATACCAGAAATGCGAGGGTATACCTATCAGGAAAGGATGAACAGGCTGGGTCACTTTTTACTTGAAAATAGGCTGTAGGTAACCTAATAGAGGTCTTTAAAATTATGAAAGGTTTTGATAGAGTACATACAGTGAGAGTGTTTCAACTTGTGGGGAAGAGCATAACTATAAGATAGTCAGCAAGAAATTAAATCGGGAATTCAGAAGAAACTTCTTTACCCAGAGAGTGGTGAGAATATGGAACTCGCTACCACAGGGTGTGGTTTGAGGCAAATTGTATTTAAGGGGAGGCTCGATAAGCATATGAGAATGAAGGGAATAGAAGGTTATGCTGATAGAGTTAGATGAGGAAAGATGGGAGAAGGCTCGAGTGGAGCATAAATGCTGGCATGGACTGGTTATGCCGAATGGCCTGTTTCTGTGCCATATATCCTATGTAACCAACTGTTATATTCTGGAAGAAAGAACCATAATATTTAAGTTTATTTTCCTAACTTAGAAACCTGCTTTTTTTCTATGTTGTTGTTCTAAAGGATATGCCTGTGTATGTGAAAATTTTAGCTGGGTGTCACAGTACTCCTGCATTAAAGCACTGCTATCAGTAAGAGGATGTGAGTCTACTTCCCAATGGCTTGGGGACAAAGGAACTAATTGGTGCAGTGCTCAGCACGTACACACCTGGAAGGTCTCAGGTTTGATCCCCGATCTAAGTGAATTAACTTATTACAATTGTCATCAGTATTCCTGGCCTTGAGAAACAGCTTGGGTTCCTGCTCCTGATTACCATTCTGTGACCCAGCTGAAAGCGGCACACATTGAGTTGAAGACAAATTCAGGCATGATTGTGATGGCACCCATGACAAAATATATTGCCAACACGCCCTGCCCAGGCTCATGTCTGAACAAGAGGCCGGAATATTGGCGGCACTCCGAGAGCGGATTTGGAGGCAGGTCCGCTGTCAAAATTTAAAAGATTGACAGCGGATCAGGATCCTACTGTCAACCCGCCTCCATGTCAGTTTTCCAAGTTATGGGTCTGGCTGCTCTTTACAGACCCGACACCAAGCAGCAAGTGAGCCAATTGACATATTTAAGAGCTAGTTAAAAAGGTACTTAAACCACATTTTACCATGTACTTACCATTTTTCCAGCTTTTTGATGAGTTTCACGCGCTCGGGAATCATGTCAGGTAAGTAGGTCGGGTTTTCAATGACACTCCATTCCTCTGAATAGGTGACAACTGCAAAAGTGGTATAAAAGTTACCATTTCACAGCTGTTCACTTTCAAATGCTAGAAGCTGGAGCCTTCAGGATTTGGAATACACTTTTGAGCTTTAGGAAGGTTAGAAGTGTTTGGAACAAACTCTCTATTCACTGTCACCTCCTTGGAGAAACCTCTCTCACCATTGACAGATGGCTTCTCTCATTTCAACATCGCCTCCCATCTATTCTAGCAGCATCGGTGACCTTGAAAAAATCTCAACTTGGTCCTCAAAATCTCACCACGATCAGCCTCATCACCAATATTACCAGGCACACCAGCATCACCAACATCAACACCAACCTTCACTGCAATCACCTGATGCTGCACAGAACACAGGGTATCAGTACCCAACCACATTGCTGTCCGGGAGGCCAAGGATGGCCTCACCATGGCCAGATTTCCTTCACTTGATGCTGTACACCCTGGCTGCCACATGATACATCAGGTAGGCACTATCCTGCACCAGCACCAGAAAGCATCCCTACAATGACCAAGCCATTCCTTTCACACTCATCGCCGTTTCGGCGGGTATAACCTTATGTCTCACCATTCACTACAACTCACTAAGCCATTTCCAAAGGTGCATACAAATCTGTCCATGAAGGTAAAGTATTGAAAATAAAGATTTCAATGTTTTGCAACACATTAACAGAATTGTTACATGAACATTAGCTAAAACACCCAAGAGCCTACCCTTGTGTTGTTAGTTGGTATGATTGGACAAGGTTGAGGGTGAATATGAGGGGTGGCCAGTGAGATGGGAATGTGATAATGTAGATAGAGAGAGAGGGATGGGTGGAGTTGCAAGGTAAGTTGGTGTGAGTAAGGATGTGCAGGAGTAGGGTAGGGAAGGCAGAGTGATGGGGATGTGATGAGTGGCACAGCAGGATGAAGTTGAGTGTCGCTTTGCAGTAATGTTTCATGATCTACTGAGATCATTGAAAAGTTTGCACCACTGCTGATCTGAGCTAGCAGTTATGCATTGAAAGCACTCTTATATTTTAGATCCTACAGTATAGAGCAGGTTCTTCCTTTGTAGGCTTCCTGCACAAAGTATGTGAAGAAAGAAAGAAATTGCATTTAGATAGCATTTTTCATGACCTCAGGGCATCCCAAAGTGCTTCAGAGCCAATTAAGCACTCTTAAAATGTAGTCACTGATGTAATGTAGGTAAACAAATCAACCAAAGTAATCTATACTGTAGAATCTAAAATATAAGAGCGCTTTTAATGCATAACTGCTAGCTCAGATCAGCAGTGGCGCAAACTTTTCAATGATTCTCAAATCTTTGGAGCGCAGCTTGAACCCACAATCTTCTGTCTCAGAGGCGAGAGTGCTACCCACTGAGCCAAGGCTGACACTCTGAAAAAATGTGGCTTTACAATTTTGGCGGTAGAATTGAGATATTTAGCCGGGATATCAGGACCAGGGTCTTCTGCTTCTGTGCTTGCCAGCCTGAGATTTTCCTGCCCAATAAAATGAATAGGGACAAAATTGTAGCCTGGCAAGGGGAAAGCACTGCCAACATATTCTCAAATGTCAGTTTCATCAGGACAAGGGCTGAACACAAGTAGTCTTCAGCCCTTGGTGATACAGATAGAGAGGAATAAGTACCGTGGGTGGAACTGTGGGAATTAAGTCTTATGAAAGCAAATATTGCACTTGCTATTGGATGACAGGATGGGGATTTGAAAAAACAAAGTAACAAAATAGAGGAATCCCTAAATGAGACTGAACAAGTGCAGCACAAGACACAGCAGTATGCTGAAGCCAAAGTTTAAATTCAAACAACACTTGAACAAAGCAGGAGGCAGAAGACATTTTCAGGATAGGAAATGTCTTTTAGTTGAGCAAAGGAAAGGGAAATATAATGGAGAGGAAAATCAGACGGGGTGTAAAGCAGGCATCGACCCGAACCTGCCTTGTTCTTTCTCGCCGGTCTGGATCGGTTAAAATCAGGGTTAATTTGGGATCTCTATGGCAGCAAATCAAATCTTTAAGAAACTTTCTGTAATCTCTTATCATTAATAGTGACAAAAAATAGGTATTTCCAGTGTAGTATAGTTCAATGTAGCTCTGACTTTATTCAGCAATTGGCACCCAATTCACACAGAGATCTGATTTTAAAAGAAAACGGATGGTGTCTTTTTTAAATTACCATTGTAGATCTTTCAAGTACTTTGAAACTGGCAAATCCATGTTTTTTTTACAGAAACTGAGTGGAAAATGTAAAAGATTGTTTGGACTATTGGGAATTCAGATAAACTGGTGTGTATATTCTATTGGCCATAAATGTACAGGACTTTGAAGAGAAACCTTACGTTATTTTTGCAGATGATTCAGGTAAATGGAATTCTAGATTGGGATAAATGGAACTCTACTGTTTTTACTGTGTGTGTTAGCAGCATTGATTGTCCACAACAACATATTTTCTGTTTTTTATTGACATGGAGCAAAATATATGGAAATCTGTTTGCACAAATACCACTTGAAGAGGGATGAGATGTTAAACTGTCATCCCTCTCTGGTGGACTAAAAGATCTCATGGCCAAAGAGGAGCAGAGGAGTTCTCCCTTGGTGTCCTGGCCAATATTTATACAACAACTTGTATTTATATAGCGCCTTTAACATAGTAAAACGTCCCAAGGCATTTCACAGGAGTGTTATCAAACAAAATTTGACACCGAGCAACATAAGGAGATATCAGTCATAGAGGTAGGTTCTAAGGAGCATCTTAAAGGAGGAGAGAGAGGTAGAGAGGCGGAGGAGTTTAGGGAGGGAATTCCAGAGCGTAGGGCCTAGGCAGCTGAAGGCACAGCCGCCAATGGTCGAGCGATTAAAATAATGAATCCGCAAGAAGCCAGAATTGGAGGAGCACAGAGATCTCGGGGGTGGGGGTTGTAGGGCTGGCCGAGGTTACAGAGATAGGGAGGGGCGACACCATGGAGGAATTTGAAAACAAGGATGAAAATGTTTTAATCGAGGAGTTGCCTCATTGCCAACATTGCTAAAATCAGTTTATCTGATCATCATCACATTAAGATTAAACAGTTGAAGAAAATTATTAACTTTAAACATTCCTTTCTACCTCCCCTTCCATGTCTATGTTTTAAAAACAATTTCTGTATAAACAGTGTGCTGATGACATAATGAGGGTTACTGAGCTTGAGTACACGATAGCTGAAATAATTTACAGCGTTAGAATGACACAATCACTAAAGCACCCTGGGTTAATGACTGCACTGACGCTAATTTAACTTCCCTCACACTGTTGAGCTCAGTAATGCCTGTTAGCTGGCTCTTTCATTGATGTCATCAACACCCACTGTTTAAACAACAATATTGCATGTTTTAAAAAAAACAGAAAGGCACAATATTAAATAGGTGTTAAAGATAATTCTTTGTAGTCTTTGATTTTTATGAAGGGTTTTGATTGCAAGGTTTCTAAATAATTTTCACTGAACAGTCAAGATTTACATTTAAGCTGGAATGTCACTTCAATGATCATAAGATATGTTTTCTTCCGTGTAATATATAAGTTCTCAACATATAAGTAAGAAGCAAAAAAATTAACTGTTTAAAATTCTTCCAAAAACCATCATTTATATAGGTATTAAGGTTTTACACAGGAGAGGCATTCTGAGAACAGTTTGTACAGAGGCAACTGACTTCCCCAGGCTTCTGTCAATCACAGGCAGAACCCAGGGGACAAGAGCAGAGGTCAGCAGGGTGAATATGCATCCTATGCCTTTCTGAAATTCATCCCTTCATAATGGATAGAGGTGCTTTTTAAACAGGTACATTTTTTAAATCTTACCACTACATTTAGAAAATATGGTTTAGCAACTGTGGGTCCCAGTAGTGTTGTTGATTTCATTTTTGTCAATTTAAAATATGATCATGTGGTGAGAGGTGCAGGAGATTATTTTGTCCACAAAGTGTTAACTTTAACTGGCAAGTATTGACACATTACCATCAAATTACAGAAAACATGGCACAATTCCATCCATGGGCTGCTTTTTAAACATCATACATAATTTCAATTTATAATAGTAGCTATTATTATTACAATTATGATCCTGACTGTACTTTCTAACCGCTTCGACTAAGTCTCATCTGGTCAATAACCTTGCAACAGTTTATAGAATTATAGGAAACTGAATTCCTGACACATACCAGTGTAATTCAGTGGCGGGATTGATTTCATCTGTAATCAAATTATTACCCAGCAAATTATAATTTTTACATACACATGAGAAACAACTTGTAATTTGCTCTGTAAATGAAAACAAAAAAAAATCAATTAGTTTCAAGCCAGTGGGTACATTTGAATTTATTAAACAAAAGGTCATAGATTGCATGCAAAACATACACACGATGCCAGCCAGTAACAGTTCATGGATGTAATTGACATAATAAAAGTATTCTCTCTCTACAGCTGTACAGACATATGGTCAAGAAATTATTTGGCACAGTAAATGCTATTACCTTCATGTTTAGTTATACAAGAAACCATTTTGCTTCATTTCCTGTGCTGGGGAAGGGGGTGGAAACTGGCATTGTCCATTGATCTTTAAGACAGCAGAAAGCCCATTTCCTGTTTGGGGTACTATTTTCTGACTACAAATACTTCCATTCTAAATTGTTCTAGTGTCAATTCTTTTGCTGGTCATCAGAATGATGTGCTCTGCCTCTATCCTACATATACAATAGCAAGGTCCCAAGAGTTTGGAGATAAATCGCCATTGTAAAGTTTGCTCAATCAACAAGTCCTGCTCTCAGACAATGACGCCTAAACAGCAAATAAATATTGACCTGTTCGTGCAATCTTTCGAATTTATTGTGGTTTATTGTCTTGGCAGTCAGGTAGTTAAAAATACACACAAACATACATGCAAATAAACATGCACACTCATACCTGATAACATTGATTTTACGTAAAGAAACAAATAAAGTACTGATTGCTGCCACATTAGGGTGGAAATGACCATTGTTTGGAACTGCTAATAGGATTAAGTTGGTTACTAGCTCTATAACTGGGAGCCCTAAACTATCCCTAAATTTTCACCTCTCATGGGGACGGCCATTGTTACTTTTTACAGCTGACTGCAGCCCCAAGAAAGAAGCATGAAAAAACTCGGGATTACAGCAGTGCTGGTTACAATGTACACAAAGACTGGCGGATCAGCAGGGCCAAGACAAGTCTAACATTTCAGTCAAATAGGATGGTAGTGGGGAATTTCACTCCTGTCTAATGCTGGTAAATCTCATCTTTCCACGACTGCTCGGACTAATGTGGAATTAAGCAACAAGAAGGTTTACAGTTTAAAAATGGAGTATTATAATAATACATTTGGAAATAGTGGTCATTTTTCAAAAAATAGATATATAAATCTAAAAATGGTTTGTGTGGTTTTTTTTTGGTAGTTATAAACCAGCTGCTTATTTTTAAAATCTAAAATTGATTCTTCTTTTGTTTTTCTGTAATGTGGAAATATCTAGAGAAATGCCTATTAGCATCTACATGCCAAAGTTCATTAGAAATGAGACTGTAATGTTGTAATGCTTTGTTCAGTCCCCCCGCAGATCTGTAGCTGCCCTAGTTGGCCCGATTGCATTTTCATCGCTTTAAATATTGTCACTCTAAGCTGCACTTGGATTAAAGCTTGAGGTACAGGTTTTTTGCCTACAGTCTGATAATTTTTCGATCTATTGGCAACTTGGGAATTTCCTTTCCTTATCACTGGGGTTCAGCTAACTTCAGAAGCACTAATCAGAGCTCGAATCATTCATTCAAGGATTGCATGATCATGTTTTTCTTTAGCACTGACAGCTGTCTAGGCCACATTAGCAATGCAGATGAGCCTGTCTAATAGGTTAATGCAGAACACGCGTAAATTAGGTTTAATCCCCAGTGAAATAATCTAACAATTTCAAATTTCTTGATGTCGGGATAGAGACATCGCCAGTGACTCAATTAGATGTAATGCAGATCAAAGCAAATTTACTTTCTGCCTGAACCTTCCCCGCAGTTTAGACTCCAGACTTCAGAGCGTTACCGGATCGTTGATAGCTAGCTGGCAGGCACGTTTGCAGAAACGCATCCACTGCACAGAGGTAGAGTGGCAGAATGCCTTAGCAAATCTTCGCTGCCTTTTTTTAATAATTAGAAAAGAACATCTCAGACACCTTGCCTTTTCAGTCTGAAAGAAAGAGCAAAGGAGACATTGTATAACCCTGTTGGCAAATTAATTCTTTTCTTGACATCTTAATTCCATACCCTTGTGTGTGGTCAAATCATCCTGCTAAGAGAAATGCAATCAAGCAATTATTCTAAATTATATTTGTCCAAATCGTACTGATTGGTGATTCATTTTTATTGGGTAAGCTTATTAATTTTGAGGAGCTTACTTATTACACCTTGAACATTATTTTCTTTCTTCATATCTGCTCGAACCAGTCTACTAATGTTTCAGTATGACATGCACACAAAACAGGACCCTGTGATCCATACCATTGTCTATTCAGTAATTACTCATAAATTCTTGATTAACTTTGATGTGAAAACTAATGAGATAAAGCAAGTTTCAAGGCTGACCCGATAATATTCTCATTTCTTCAACATTTGGCATCAATAAATGACAAAAAGAAACCAATGAAGCTATATCTGACAACAGACTGACTGAAGAACATGAATTGGCCATCTCATTAGAACATTTTTTTTCTCTCAAAGGTGATATTCAGGCTTACTTTCTATATAGTACCTCCATATTTGAAAAGATCCCACTCCACTGATTACACTTTCCATGAGTATTGCATTACAACAGCTAGTGGAGAAATGTTCAGCACAATATTTACACAATGACTTGATAATATTTTAAAAATAAAACCTCATTTATTTTTCATTAACATTTTATTCAATCAATACATTATATTGAGACAAAACGCTGCACATGAAAGTTCTGCTTTAGCTTCGTTCCAAACAGCAACAACATTTATATAGATAAATAAAGCTCCAAATGACAGCCATTTTCATATCCCAATTTACATTTTTTGTTCCTACAGTCTTGTGTTAATTGCTTTCCATAATATCTGCTTGAAAAAAACTGTTAATGTGATTATTGCTTCAAAAAATATCACAAGATGTTTAAATGAAAGCACTTGAATAAAGCAATTTAAGCAATAATGAACATGATCCTTGCTTTGAATCAAACTATATCTGTACCTTTGTAGCAGCAGACAGTAATATTTCATTTAAAATAGTTGCAGTGCACCTTTTGATTTAGAGAGTAATGTAAATATTTTTTTACATCTAAAAACATACTCAAGACAAATGAGAAGACTCAAGTTGCTTTTGTCTGAGATGCTGAAGAGCTCTACAAACTTAAAAGCTCAACCTCAATTAAGCTCATCTTCATCTGAAAAATGAGCAACAGAAAGCTGAATACATTAGATAATGCATTCTTGCAGAAGAGCATTCTCTTCACACACACACAAAAAAATATATATATTCTTGATAACCAGAATACTGCCAGACTGAGAGATTCTAAATGCTAATTTACTTCAAACTGTTTAGTAAAACCAGTGTTAGGTATCCGTGTTCCACAAAGGCTGAATTAATGGCAACCTTTCCATAACATCTCATACATCATAACATGCAGAAAAGTAACAAAAAAATTTATAGTAACTAATTTAAGGACAAAGGGTTGACCTCTAGCATTTCATTAAAGGAACTGGATGAAGAAAGGAAGATTGACAGTATTCATCCTCATTCAATTCAACTAGCCAATTTCCACATGCAAATCATAAGCTGCAGATGTTGGAGCACGATATGTTTAAAATACCATCTCTCTCAATTTCAGACCATCAGAAATTTGAATTTAAAACAACATCAGGCCATGCTTCGGTGTGTTTAATAGTCATCTTGGAGCTGGGATGTTATTTATGTACAGTACAATTTGTTTTCCTCAGTTTAGCTGAATCTCAAGTGTTCAGTGTGCTGTAAAGGCACCATCATTTATTTCAGTATAAAACAGAAAGTTGCCTGTGAACTAACTCAAGCTACTGCACTAAAATGTATCATCCTCCACTTAACAATATTTATACATGGTACAAAATTAAAATTCTTTATGATCAAAATGAATGTTATCAGTCCATATTTCTGTGCTTAAATATCACAGATTAATCACTTTCTGTCATTTTCACTTCAAAGATCATTTGCTATGCAGTCTTCAGAAAGCACTCAATTCTTTCAGATATGTTCTGATGTTTTATACTAAAGCGTAGTTTGTTGTCTAAAATGTGGATGTTGCAATCCGCACTTAATAAAAAGTGTACATACCAATGCAATCATTTTGTATGGTAGAGGACATGCTATGTACTGTGTATTTGCAGGACATGGTAATTCATCAGACAATTGTGCTTTCCTACAGTATAACTGGACAATGTGATGAAAAGGCAAAACAAAGCCCATCGCATGGTTTAATGTGCAGCAGATCTACAAAAATCAACTCATCCCTCAAAGTCCCACAGTCACATTTTACAACTTGTCACCAAAGAGAAATCTCAGAATCTGTCAGGTTAATGTGTGAATTTTATTACAATGTTGATGAGCTGCATTAATTATGCCCCAATTATCTCTATCTCACTCATGTGCATACATATCATTATTAATTGAAAAAATATATTTATTAAATTAAATGTAAAAAAAAATAAACATATTACATATTTATGTTTCTCTATTCTGGCAATCCTATAATTACTCAATTTTATGGTGTTCAAATCACACACGGGTTTCCTTGGAGCTAATTAGATTTGTGGAATTATAGGCTATTTTATTTCACTATATTGTATGTTTTGCAGAAACTTTTAAAAACTCATTCCAAAATAATAATTTTGGTACAGAAATACCCTGAGGGTTTTAAAAGGGTGATCTAATTTGTCTTTGCGATTTCTGTAATTATGTGTGTCTAACACTCCGTTCTAGAACTAAGTTTAAGCCGCATAAACCCAAAGCCATCAAGTTACTGTGGTGCTTCTCTGATAATTTGATGGAGCGACTTCAATCTCTCTCCAAACTGATTCAAATGAGCTTCTTGTTCCAACATATTTAAACAACTTGGAGCACAAACAAAGCAAAGCCCTAGTTAGAACAAGCGAGACTCGTTGCCTCATCAGTCATGCCAAGTACCCTGCAAATGTCAGAGACACACAAACCCTGCAGCTGTCTGCAGACAAAATAAATGACTTCCGGGGGAAGAGAAAAATTCAATGTATTCATGCGTATGGTGAAAGAGGCTTTGTCCATGCTGTTACACAAAACGTTAAGGTACTGCTTCACAATGATTTTATTTATATTGGATAATTCTGTGATACAATCTATTGTCACCACTGACCAGGCTGATAGGATCAGCACTTTAAGGAAGAATCATCAAACAATATGATAATACATGCAGAGTCAGCCTAGTCCAAAATCATCTGAAGTGCTCGCTGCAGTGAGCATTTTCTTTTATTTTGTTTAACCTTGTCCTTTATTGGGATCCTGTCCTGCTCTTCCCCAACCGCACATTGTTCTTCTTTAACCATGAGGGTAGGAATGTCTGGTTTGTGAACTTTGTAGTCATTTTGAATGCAGCTTTTGATGAGTCGAACAGGAGGGCAGTGCAGGTTATGCCTCTGATTCCTCCCACACACTCCCAGCCTCCCGTTACACTACTGCAAGGTGACCTATCTGGCAATCTAGTCAGCAGAAGCATTACAAATCAATAAACAATAAAAATAAGCAAAATTGGTGTTGGACTGGATGCTGAAATTCAGACTTTCAAGTTTCCAACCTTGAAAGCTTGAGTTCTACCATGAAAGCTGCTGATCCACGTGGAAGCTTCAGTGCTTATTAATCTTTAAAGGAGAAACAACTATAAATGATTTCCACTTTAAGGGCAGATTTCCTTCTTTCCATTTTCTCAAAAGAGAATATCAAGTACGAGTGATTTACTCCCCCCCATTGTTTTTTGTATGTTCCATTGCACCACTCCGTATCATGTATCCAAGAGGTAAAGCATTGGCCTTTCCCTTGGCCCTTCTCTATCCCAGCGGTAACTAGTGTGTGGAGGTGCACAAACATGATAGCGGCCAGCTTGGTTTGCCGTTTCACAGCCTCCCTGTGGGGAACTGCCTTCCCATCCCTCACGGTCTCTTTCTCCCCAATGCTGCTGTGACCCCTTGATCAGGCTTATGTTTGCATTCCTCCATGTGGGGAATCAACCCATAATAAACCCGTGTTGAATATTGCCACCAATACACTGATGTGCAATGCTACAATGGCACATCAAGATCAAAAGTGGAATTCCCAAAAATATTACAACGTTAGGCTTTGCAGAACAAGTGTGAGAAACCTTGTTTTTAAGTATCAAATGTTCTAATAATTAGTTAAATCTTTCATGTCTCTTAAAATATCACTAATGAAACTTAAGGTGCCCTTTCATGTTCTGATTTTATTTCCAATGCAAATCGGAAAACAATGCACTGGTTGACCTTACATTTACAAGTAAATGGGTAATACGACACTGATTTACAATCAGAAGTCCGCAGAATCAGTACATGATTAGAGTATACTGCATAAGGATGGTCAGTTTGAGATATAGTGCACAGGTTGTTAGATGTTGCGCTGCAGGATAGTTGAAAGTGCATTGAATTTCAGTGAGTTCCTGATCTCAGCCAAATGTCAGAGAAGAGACAACCAGAAGATGAACAATTGCACTGTGTTCTTACACAGCAGCTCCGAGAGAGGCTTGGGTGCAGGGTGCCTGCCCTCTCATCTGGGGAATGGTATGTGGCACAACAACAGCTTGTATTTGCATAGCGCCTTAAACACAGTGCAGCGTCCCGAGGTGTTCAGATGAGCAAAAGAGAGCAGAAGTGAATAAAATCATTGAACATTTACGAGAGAAAAAACATTTTCTATATCAATGATCATCCTGAAATTATCTCTTCAAGTACAATTTACCTTGCCTTATCTTACCCATTTCAATCTGTGGGTTTGACTTACTGACTAGCCTGCTGCCCTTGTATTCCCCGGTGAATAATACTGCTGTCGCTGTTTTATTTTGGTTATGTGTATTTAAATGTTTCCGTTCACCTTTCGCCCCCTTTTTTCGAGAGATAAATCCTAAAGAAAACCGGTTCAAAAAGGTAAATTATACTTTTTAATATTAATTGCAGTAAAATGCCGGCTCCAGCTTTATTGTTGCTGCGTGTCAAGGAGAGCACATGAACCTTACCCGGGATTACGGTACTGAGTTAAGACAACTAGCAGTGATGTTAGTACAGAATAAAATGCCAATGCGATAGTACACGATATACACTCAAAGATTTATATATAAGAATGTTAAAAGTTATGAAAACTTCGTAAGTAGATAATATTCAGCAATTATTTCTAAATTTCATGTACGAAAATCCTAGCAATATTTTTGCTAAGCAATGCTTTACAGCACTGGCACAACTGAAGAAAGCGGCCAGCTGGATTAACATGTCCTTTAGGCTGAAGTGTGCCTAAATAAATATGAAAAACTGGAAATGCTGGATTAGGGGAGAAGGAAAGTACAGAAATCAAGAAGGTCAATTCCCAGGAAAACAAGGCACTTAAAGAAAGTAAGTAAATTGTCACAAAGACAACAATATTTATTTAAAGGTCAACAAGACGCTAATCAGAGAATCCCATATCAATAAACAAAAGCAGTCACAGCCCATTTAATAAAGGAGCATTCCACGCATATCAATAGATTTGAAAAACATCGCAAACTACAGGGGGCGTTCAGCAGTCTCGCGAGTGAAGGGGCTCAGCGAGGGTCACCTCACACATAACTCTCGTAAGACTCTCGTAAGAAATGTAGTTAGACGCGACTGAAAAGGACCAGAAGGGTTTAGGACCTTTTTTCTGAAACAGTTTATGAGTCATGTCAGTCTGGTGATTGTACTTTTACTAACTGTTCCCATCTTTCTGCTACTTTGTCCTATTTACTCTGTGAGGAAGTCTGAAGTAGGTTTAGCCAGTCCACATAGATTTGACTGCCTGTTGTTTCCTTTCTTTTGGCAGGGTCAGGAGGATGTGGTGGGCGTCCCATGTATGCTCCAGTGGTCAGTATACCATGATGAGAGGTTCATTGCTCAATCTGGGTGCACTGACCTGCACATGGCAGCGTGTCGTGTATAAGGACGCTGTTCATGGTAGACTCAGTCTGCTTATGGAAACTGCCTTTTTGCCACCGACGGGAGACAAACGTGTTGGCAAAATGCTCAAACTGTTAACAGTTCCAACTGCTTCTTCCTGGTGGATTGCATGTCATTAATCAAAGGAGGGCTGGACGTATTCCTGGTGTCCTGGCCAACATTCCTCTCTCAACCAGAAACTGGGATTATTCGGAATTACATGGAAATTACAAACCAGAAACAGGTCGTTCAGCCCAACCGGTCCGCGTTGGTGTTTATCCTCCACAAGTCGTAGTTTTAATCCCGCGTGCCTTCCCTGTTCCCATATCTTTTTATTCACTTTACTTACAACCACCAATGTGACCTATTCTTAAATGGGTCTCTGCTTCAATCACTAACTCGAGTTGTGTATTCCACAGCCTCTTGTTAAAAAAGGTTCTCCTGCTCTCTGATGAGCCGGTCATTGATTGCTGTCTGTGGAATGTTGCTGGTGCATACTGGCTGTGATATTTGCCTGCATAACCATCACTGCACCTCAAATGTATTCCAGTGTGGGAGGCATTGTTAATGAGCAGGCGCCATACAAATGCAAGCATTATTATCTGCTGCTCAAAATAGTAAACCAGAGGCACAGCATCTTTGTTGCAAATAAACAGCTGGTTAGTCCTCATCGACTACATGACCATTAATGTATTCTCAGGCAGGAACCAATCAGATGACACATTTTCAATTTGGAAGCCATTCATTCATTCATTCATTCATTCATAGGCAGTCCCTCGGAATTGAGGAAGACTTGCTTACATTCTAAAAATGAGTCCTGAGGTGGCTGAACAGTCCAATTCAAGAACCACAGTCCCTGTCACAGGTGAGACAGATAGTTGTTGAGGGAAAAGGTAGGTGGAACAGGTTTGCCGCACGCTCTTTCCGTTGCCTGCGTTTGATTTCTGTATGCTCTCGGCGATGAGACTCGAGGTGCTCAGCGCCCTCCCGGATGCACTTCCTCCACTTAGGGCAGTCTTTGGCCAGGGACTCCCAGATGTTGGTGGAGATGTTGTACTTTATCAGGGAGGCTTTGAGGGTGTCCTTGTAACGTTTCCTCTGCCCACCTTTGGCTCACTTGCCGTGAAGGAGTTCCAAGCGTTTGCTTTGGGAGCCTTGTGTCTGGCATGCGAACGATGTGGCCTGCCCAGCGGAGCTGATAAGTGTGGTCAGTGCTTCAATGCTGGGGATGTTGGCCTGGTCAAGGATGCTAACGTTGGTGTGTCTGTCCTCCCAGGGGATTTGTAGATGATGTCAAACTTTTTCGCTGGTGTCCACCGTCACACTAAAATCAGCCACAAAGTGAATACTACCTGCCTCAGTCCTGCCTGATTGCTTCCTGCTCTCTGTCCTCATCTCCTGACCTCAGCCTTGATTCCCTAATAGCTTACATATCCCCTCCTTGGCCACTGTCCAGCATTAAGCTTTGGTCTCAATTCTGGGCCACTTCTGAGCACTAACTCCAAAATCAATCTACCATCCAGCCATGACATCAGTCTGAACCTGCCTACTGGTCTCCAATTCTGGGCTCAGCCTGCCTTCCAGTATCCTGCTCTGGCTCAAGGCTTCCGATCTTAGGTGGCCACTTAGCTTCCAGCTCCAGCCTTGACCAGTTCTGGATGAGCAGAAATTTTCTCCAATTGAATATTTGGAAGACCGAAGCCATTGTTTTCGGTCCCCGCCACAAACTCTGTTCCCTAGCCACTGACTCCATCCCTCTCTCCAACTTCCGTCTGAGGCTGAACCAGACTGTTTGCAACCTTGGTGTCATATTTGACCCTGAACTGAGCTGTCGACTACATATCCGCAGCATAACAAAGACCGCCTATTTATACCTCCATAATATTACCCATCTCTGTCCTTGCCTCAGCTCATCCGCTGCTGAAACACTTATCCATGCTTTTGTTACCTCTCGACTTGACTATTCCAACGCACTCCTGGCTAGCCGCCCACATTCTACCCTACGTAAACTAGAGGTGATCCAAAACTTGGCTTCCCATGTCCTAAGTCGCACCAAGTCCCGCTCACCCATCACCCCTGTGCTCGCTGACCTACATTGGCTCCCGGTTAAGTAACGCCTCAATTTCAAAATTCTCATCCTTATTTTCAAATCTTTCTATGGCCTCGCCCCTCCCTATCTCTGTAATCTCCTCCAGCCCCACAACCCCTCCCCCCCCCCCCCCCCCCGCCGAGATGTCTGCACTCCTCTAATTCTGCCCTCTTGAGCATCCCTGATTATAATCGCTCAACCATTTGTGGCCATGTCTTCAGCTGCCTGGGCCCCAAGCTCTGGAACTCTCTGCCTAAATCTCTCCACCCCTCTACCTCTCTTTCCTCCTTCAAGATGCTCTTTGACCAAGCTTTTGGTCACCTGTGTTAATTTCTACTTATGTGGCTCGATGTCAAATTTCTTATCTCATAATACTCCTGTGAAGCACCTTGGGATGTTTCATTATGTTAAAGGCGTTATATAAATACAACTTGTTGTTGTTGTTGACCCACTTCCAACCCCACCTCCTATCTCCTGCCCACAGTTTCTAGCCCCATCTCACCTCCTGCCCTCTGCAATGGCAGCTCTTGGCTTCGAACCTACCTCCTGCATCCTGCCACTAGCCCTCGGCCACCAGCCCAAATTTCTCTCATCAGCATATTTGTGGCTCTTCATCGACATGGCAGTTATGGGACCCGGCATGAGCAAAGGAGAAATAAAAAGGCAAAGAGAATGCAAGACAATCGGAAAAACAGAGCAAGGAAGACAGAAAGAATCGTGTAGTTGGAGAGAACCAAAAATCTATGTTTCTCTCTTTCTACGAAAGAAAGCTGGAAAGAAAAGGAAAGGAAGAACCTGCATTTATATAGTGCCTTTCACAACGTCCCAATACGCTTTACAGCCAATGAAGTACTTTTTCTGAAGTGTTGTCACTGCTGTAGGAAATGCAGCAGCCAGTTTGCGCAGAGCAAGGTCCCACAAACAGCAATGAGATAATATCCAGATAAGCTGTTTTAGTGATGTTGGTTGAGGAATAAATGTTGCCCAGAACACCAGGGGATCTCTCCTACTCTGCTTCCAAGATGCCATCGGACCTTTTATGCCAATTTAACATCCCATCTGAAAGTTGGCACCTCAAACAGTGCAGCACTCCCTCAGTACTGCAGTGGTGTGTCGGCTTGGATTATGTGCTGAAGTCTTTGAAGTTGGACTCTGGACCCACAATGTTCTGAATCAGAGGCGAGAGTACTACCAACTGAGCCACGACTCACAAAAACGAGAGGGACATAGCTTTTTCTTTTATTTTGTCCATGAGGAAAGCTGCCGGAGATCAACTATTAAATAAAAAACGTTTTAAAAATAAATGCTTCAATCCACCATTATTGGCTCAGTGCACAATCTGGGGTTGCAGTGAGCTGTACAACCAAGGAAGGTCCCAGGTTTGAACCTGTTCTGTGCTGAAATAGCTGATCCCAGCAAAAATGGCCCGAGAAACATTCTAATTGGTCGTAGCACCTCCTGACTGTAGAGGGAAAATGAAGCATGCAGAGTTCCCACCTTAATGGTTGAATAGCCTGCAAACATTCATTGTGTAGTGTCGCATATGAGAATGACTACATGGGTGAGATAAGCAAGGTACCTCTATGGAAACAGCATGTGGAACGAGAACCCACTGTCTTTTGAAGACAAGAGGAGAAAGCTGAGGAAAAGCATTCTTTTTTTAAAAATAGAACTGCACGCAATTTCACACAGCAATCCAGATCACGAGGATCACAATGTTAAACTTATAGGCAACATTTTAATGATTGTCAAATGAAACTGTAGAAGAAAAAAGATGAAATTGTGTCATGGTTAGCACCAGTGATGTGTTGTTACTGGTCAGTTCAAAAATGCTGCTTTCATGCCTCCAGGACTTTTAATGCCAAATTGCTCATTGAGTGTCACTTTTGCTTAGCTGGTAGCACTTTGCCTCTTGAGTCAAGAATTGTGGATTTTAACCCAACTTCAGGATTTGAGCACAGAATCTAAGCTGGCACTGCAATGCACCACTCGTAATTTCTCCTTCATTAACTCGGTGTCTATTTACTCTTGCCTCTGTTTTTCTACATTTCTACTTATAAATGCAAGTTATTGTCGATAAAGCTTTTAATTGACAACCAACTTCGTAGTTAATTAATAGGCCTGTTGAAGTAATTTACCAGAACAGTCCTGGTTCGATCCTCAGTCTGGGTTAAATTAGCTAATCTTAACTAAGGCAATTTTGAGGCTTGGGTTGGGAGAGATTTTTGATTCTTGGCCGTTGGTTCCTTGCCTGAAAAACGACGGCCATTTTGAAAGAATTAGGGGGGAACTTTGAGGCAGATCTTTAAAATGAGCCGGAGGCTATTTGAATCTGCAAATCGGAGTCCCGTGTCTGTTGTAAGGCCCCGACTGCATCTTTCAAAGAGAAATTGGTCAAGCACGCACGGCACCTGCCAGTTCCATTTTCTTCAGGATAAAGGGTAGGTTTAAAAAAAAATGATTTTTGTAGAGTCAGGAGGAGAGGGAGTGGTTTCCAGGCCTGACAGAATTTTTCGGTCCGATTCTAGCGTCCCACACCTTATAAATCCTCTCCCCTCTAACAGGCCTTACCTGCCAGCCAGCTATGATTTCTGCCCCTGAACAGACAGGTGAGCTTCAGCCCACCGCTTGCTGAAAAATTGTTAATGAGAAGCTGAAGCTGAAAGTGGCTCAAGCGTCCCGGTTGACGCATGGCACGGGCACACCGCTGATATCATGCCCGTCTGGTGCCCAACCTGAAAGTCCCCCCTCTATAATGCACCTCTGGATCCCTGGGTTCTCACTCATAAATCAATGTCCACTGACCTCTCACACATGTGTGGACATAAAGGGGAAGGATAGGCTTATGCCCCCTTTGGTAACATAGCTGCTCACACTCCTTGGGCTCACACAAGAATAATGGGCACTTGGTTGGAATGGTAGAAGTTAGCCCTTACCCCTTGAATTGAACACAACATGGAGTCAACACCTTCAGGAGAGCGAGGGGAGATAGTGGGAGATTTTTTTTTAAAAGGGGAAAAAATTAACCACAAATATTAGTACTCAGCTGGGAACATGAATAACTAAAATATGAATTCATCTTCTTTATATTAAATATACACATTTTTATTTCCCTAGTTTCATGTATTTAGGTTTTAAAAATTAACCAAAGGAAAATACTTCATTAATGATTTAAAAATAATGATACAAAACGACAGCTGACTAAAAGTTTAAGTTTAGATTTTGCTTTCTTTTTGAGAGATGTGAATGTTGATGCCACTGCCCTGGCTTGTCACCCCATGTTTCTGAGGTGATGAATGCTATGATGGGAATCTATAAATTTAAATGCACCTTCTTCACAAGTGTTAATGGCATTTCATCAAAATGTGATTAACAATCCGCACTCCTCCAAGCCCTTTCGCATTTGTCATGAAGAAACCATCCTTTTCTTGGTTACAAATCACCCTCTGGGAATTTCATGATTGTGTGCTGGGTACACAGGTCACAGACGCCTTCAACGATTTTATTAAATGAAACTGTACAGCAATCAATGTTTCTGTTATAATCCCTCTGCTGTCTCACTGGCCATTTGGATAATCTCTGAGCAATCTGGAATGGTCCAGTTAGTTTTCCAATGGTGAGAGGCTCTCAATGTGATGGCACAGCTCATTCTAGTAAAGACATATCATTGGGAAATAGCAACTGATAGGAACTTTCGTTTGCACAGAATTGACTCCTAGTTCTTTAAAAAAATTATTTAAAGAACACACATGGTTATATTTATTAAATGCCTCATTACTGGTGACAGGGACAGTTTGTAGAGCTGATGCAATTGGACTCACTGCTCCTAGGCCACGCAGAGGAAAAAATGTTTTAAAAATAAATGCTTCAATCCACCCTTAATGGTTCAGTGCACCATCTGGGGTTGCAGTGAGCTGCACAACCAAGGAAGGTCTCAGGTTTGAACCTGTTCTGTGCTGAAATAGCTGATTTCAGCAATCTTGACTGCTACCCAGTAACTCCTGCTGGAAAATGTACATGTGGATGTTGGGAGTGGACATGATCAGCTTCAGCTGCAACACCCTCCAAGGCTCCAAGGTTGAACATTCACTGTCAACACCCGCAACTTGGGCAAAGCATGAGCGGAAAGTGGGCACATGTGGAACTGTTCCCCAGCATAATTAACTACCTTTCAAAGAAGTGGGGGGAAATTAGGGAGGAGAAAAAATATATATCTATCATTTAGTGAGGAAAGGAAAAGATTCCAGGCCTAGACCAATGCAGTCAGCTTGAATGGTGGGGAATATGGGGTAGAATTTATGCATATCTTCTCTGAATTCCTGCTGTGAGTTAAATGGCAGATCAGCAGAGCTGGCCAAATAACCCCATATAAATTACTGGTGTGTGACTTCTTGTCTGTAATGCCAGACATGAGACTCCCAAAGCAAATGCTCTACTCGGAGTTCCCTCACGGCAAACGAGCCAAAGGGAGGCAGCGGAAACGCTACAAGGACACCCTCAAAGCCTCCCTGATAAAGTGCAACATCCCCACTGACACGTGGGAGTCCCTGGCCCAAACCGCCCTAAGTGGAGGAAGGGCATCCGGGAGGGCGCTGAACACCTCGAGTTTCAACGCCGAGAGCATGCAGAAATCAAATGCAGGCAGCGGAAAGAGCGTGCGGCAAACCAGTCCCACCCACCCCTTCCCTCAACGACTATCTGTCCCACCTGTGACAGAGTCTGTGGCTCTCGCATTGGACTGTTCAGCCACCAAAGAACTCACTTCAGGAGTGGAAGCAAGTTTTCCTCGATTCCAAGGGACTGCCTATGATGATGATGATGATGAAAACAAGAGTGACTACACTTAGAAAGTAATTCATTGGTCCTAAAGTGTTTTGGGACATCTTCAGGACATGAAAGGCACCATATAAGTGCAAGTTCTTTCAGCATTCTAATTTATGACCTCCCAAACTTGAACTTGCATAGAATTCCCAACTATTCTGTCTCATATCTTTTCAGAAAGGATCGGAGTTCCATTATTGTGTATGTTCATCTGCCTTGGTGTCTGCATTGACTTATATGGGCGGAAACTCTCCTGAGACTAAGACAAAGCACAAGGAGATGGATGGTCAAATATCGTTACAGTGATGGCATGTTTACTAACTCAATCTTGTTTACAAACAAGAATATAGACCCAAAAAATGGGTTTTTGAAATGCATTTCTACCGGCTTGTTTATGTAGCATCTTTGGAGACTGGCATCAATGAGCCGGCTTACCTGCATTTGACGACTATTTCTGAAGAACCTTCCTCAAAGATAATAAATAGTCCAGAAACCATAATCTGGTAGATTGTGGAAGGAATACATATGGTGGGTCAAATAATTTCTTCTCATTCCATGCTTTATTTCTTTAATGAAACTAGCTGATCTCAATTGCCATGGGGTAATCTGGGAGCTGGAACATGGTCATCCTGTTTAGCTTCTCAGCTGGTGCTGCGTTTAGGGTGGCCTGTGCCTTTAAGACCACTGCTACGGTACTTCCTGCAAAGAACTGGTTTAAAGAACACATCTTGAACTCAAATCAAGGTTTGTGGCTGGAAGTATTTTCTGCAGATTGGCAACCACTTGTAAATCCCTGGCTACTACCCCTGGGAAGATGCTAAGGTCTCAGGGTTCGAAAAAACCACCAGTGTGATGGACTCACACTGGATACAGGACTACACATAGATATATTTTATTAAAAGTAAAGGATCACCACAAGTAGGAAATATTTGAAGATAATGGGTCCTAATTTGCCCCTATGGGCGTGTATGCGCCGGTATGGGCCGCACAAGTTCCGGGTTAAGGCAGGCGCTGCACATGCGTTAAAACCCAGAACTTGCAATCTGTCAAGAATTCTCTTGTCAGATTCTTTGCATCCCCGGGAAAAGAACCTCCGTGGTGGAGCGTTGGGCTATTTGCCCAGCGAACGCTCGTGAAATTCATACGCCTGGTGGTAAAAACAGGCATAAGGCCTGCTTTTACCAGCGCAAGAGT